>NC_071576.1:2645173-2997673 GCF_024509145.1 Vidua macroura
AAAGCTCTGTGGCTCTGTCCTGTGCCACTGCACCTCTGTTCTCTTCCCTAAAACACTCGTGGTTGAAGAAGAGGAAGGGGAAAGGCACGAAAACAAACCCTAAATCTGCACACCGTAAGGGGAAGAATATCAAAAGACAAATGTAGAAAATTCTAGAAAGGCACCAAGCTACCACAGCTCTCCTCTTCTGTTTTGGAGTCTCTGAGTTCTGCAGGACCCCTGACCAAGAGCCCCAGCCCTGGTGGAGCCCCTGGATCTGGAAAGAAGCTTTGCTACAAAAATACTGCTCGGCCACCGCTGGTCCCGCGGTTTACGAGTTCTGCTGGAGGATGAGACCCGCTCAGATGGCTGCCACGCCGCCACCTGCAGTCACCACACTTCCCCAGAGAGTGGAAGCCAGCCAGCCCTGCGCCGTGTGTCCGCGCCATCTGGGGGAGTAACTAGATTGCTCTGGGGCTGCAAGGGCACACAGCTAAGTTCTGGTTCTGGGCTCCTGGTTCTTTCTTTGTTTCTCCACGTGGTTTGACTCTTGCTGCCAAGTCCAGCTCTGGGATAGAAGGAAGAATGACCAATATGGGGGCCGTGTGCTCCCGAGCACCCGCACGCAGGGGCACACACACAGGCACTGTCCCAGAACCGGAGTGTAGGCTCAGGCTCCACTAAATATACTTGCCAAATCAGGAACCAGCCCCTGGACCACACAACGCAGTAACAAAGCTATCAGCACATACTTATACTTTCTCTCTCCTTTTCCCCACATATTTTGCCTCTTAACTCCCAGCTTGGCTTTCTTTCCGTGACGCGTACGCATCCGCGCAGTTGCCGCTCCCACGTGCCATTTCCAGGGCACGCTTCTATTCCGTGACTTGTTTCCCCGCATCTTAGCAGACGTAATTCTGGTTCTTGGCCGTTCACTCACCACCATTCTTGAGACTGTTGTCCCCACGATTTGCTGGGCCCTTCTCTCCTCGGCAGCTCTTAGGCTGCCTCACCTTCCAGGACTCTCGGCCGCGTATCTCCCGCGGTTCGGGGGCTGCGTTTGCGTTCGGCGACTCGCGGTTTTGTTCTCACCGGGTGCTCACTTTCTCCCAGGAGCTGTGTTCATCTCTGTGCGTTCCACGCCGTCGGCAGCCCCCATGCACTCTCTGCCCGGGTTCTGCTTCACCAGCTGGCTCTTGTCTTTGCTTGTTCTGCGCTGATCCCGCGGCTGGTTGTAGCCGTAGCCTTCTGCTACTTTATATATTCGCTGCTTGGATTTCTTTTCGTGCTGATCCTGCAGCCAGCACTGGTTGTGTCCATGTGCTGTGCCTGGTCTTGCTGCAGGCTGCTGTTTGCTGCTGCCTCAGCTGTACTCATGGCTGGCTGCAATCTTCCTTTCATGACTTCGTATATTCCATTTCCAAATCCCGTCTCGCCGTCCGCTCCTGTGGTCAGCTTGGCTCATTTCACCTGTTTTTTGTCTCGCATTGGTCATGTCTTTGGGGTCACCATGTGTTGGAATAAATCAGTTGAGACTCCTTTTTCTTCATGCAGAAAGCCAATTCTTTACTCACAGAGCTCATAGTAATAGGAAATACCAGCACTGTGTTAAACCTAATTGGTCAGCAGTGCAGTGAAACTCAGTTCATTGATCAGTAAGGGCTATTCTATATGTCTATCAAGTTTTCTCTCTCTAGATATGTTTGCACTTTTCCTTTGTGGGTTCTCATGGGACAAATCTTACTATTTACGCAGGTGCATTTGTTTTTCACCCTCAGAATAGATTGTTGTGTTGAAGGAACTTCTGGATTCTCAAAATAGCTTCACATGGGAACTTGCAAATTGCTTGTTAGCTGCACTTAGAAGAAATGACAGGCCAGCTTTGGCAATATTAGCAGAGCGAGGCCTGATTTCAATAAGGCCTTTCTTTTATAATTCTATAAAAGAAATGCCCAGAGGTGTAGTGTAGCAGTTCAGAGCTTCTGGCTCCTCTTGACCAGCAGGGCCTGGTGCTCTTCTCCTTGTAGCTGTCTCATCAAAGCCAAGTTCTTTGGAGATTTTGTACCTTCAAACTTCAACCCCCTGACCAGTGCTGGGAGCAGAAGTCTGGAGGAGCCAAATTATGAATCCCTAAAAAGTCCATGGTTTTTTTTTTTTTTTTCTGCCTCTCCTGCAGCTTGGCCACCTCTCAGTCTGTTTTTTCTGTCTCTCCTGCAGCTTGGCCACCCCTCAGTGCTCGGGCTGCTACGGTTCCCTGGCTGGCACCGACAGCGGGAGCGCCGCGGACAGCGCGCCCTTGCTCTGCGCCGCTGGCGGCTCGGAGATCAACCACCACAGCTCCCACCCTGCCCCACAGAACTGAGGAGGCTCCCTCTCTTCCCAGAGTGGCACTCATGTATAGGATTGTAACCTGGTTTTCCTCTTTTCCTCCTCTCCCCCCGAAGCATCTAACTCATGACACAAACATTCCACTACCTGCCGCAGCTGCGCGCGGGACTCAGCCCGGGGCTGCAGGCAGTTAAGTCAGAGAACTGTGACTTTAAGGTACCATGTAGCAAAGTGAAGCTGAACTCTCTGGAAGCTTTTTTTTTTTTTCCCTTGGTCTGGTCTTCAAGATGTTGGCAGCTAAATGCACCAGAGCTTCCTCACTAGAAAAGAAACATCAAATGCATATTTGCACTTTTATCTGCACACTTGGAAGGAACGAATCTCACTCGGGCTGTGCTTGGCCTGAGACTGTTCTAGTTACTGTTTTAATTGCACATCCAGAGCTGGGAGAGGCACTGTCTTCTGCAAAGACGTGTTCCCTGAAGGACTCTGCATCCTGCCTCCCTGGGAGCGGGGAGCTCTGTCCGGGCAGGGCCCCTGGCACTGGATGCTCGAGTTTACTGTGCCATATTCCCACCTGGCAGGGCTGGGTGAGGCCTCGGGGCTCGGGGGGTCTTGTCCTGCCTGCTGCTCCCACCTGGCTGCTGGCCTGTCCTACCTGGGCCTGTGGCTCAGAGCTGAGTGAGGTCAGTGTTGCTGCTGGCCTCATGATGACCCCGCTGGCCCGTGGCAGAGGGACAGGGCTGGACTTTCCCTGCAGGGAGAGGCTGGAGCTGGCTCAGCAGGAGTGTGTGTGCAGGAATGTGTGTGAATCCAGGGCTGCTGCACCCCCTGGGTGCTGGGAGCAGCCCTGCTCCCCCTCCTCCTTGCCCACAGTGGGGCTCCCCTCGTCCCTCTCAGTATTAAATTGCATTTAGCAGATAACCAAGAGTTTTAACCTGAAGTGAATGTGAACTACTGGGTCCCCACTGAGGTGCAGCGGGTGTGTGGCTGCCTGTGGAACGTTGCTGTTGCAGAAGGAAGGGGCAGAAACCACAGGGATCTGATCCTTGGGCTCCTTACTCTGCCCTCCCCAGGAACCTGGGACCTCCCAGAGCTGGGAGTGCCCAGGGTGGGAGTGCTGGGTCAGGCTGGGACGGGTCCCTCTGTCTTTCCTTAACCAAAATAGCCGAGTTTGACCTAGCCTGGGCTCTTTGGAGATGAGGCTTGGTGTTATTCCTGGCTTGTCCCTGAGCCAGCCGTGGGGATGAGCAGAGCAGCTTTGGATAAAGGCACCGGTGCAGGGAGGGAGCTGCTCTGACCATGGGGCAAATCCACCCTGGGACTGCTTTTAACCTGCCTCGTGCTGCTCCAGCCCCGGTGTGACACTGGGGGACAGGGAGTGCTCTGCTGGGACAGCAGCTGGGAGCTGGAGAGACCCCGGGGCAGCCTCAGTGGTGAGAGCTGTGAGAGCCACCCCTGCCCCGGGGCATCCTCTCCTCGCCAGCCTGGCCCCAGTCGCCCCTGGGGCTGTGCTGAGCTCGGTGTCACTTGTCCCACTGCCCTGTCCCTGTGTGTGGCCTGTGCTCTCCCTGCTCACCTCCTGCTGGCCTAAAAAAGCAGCGAGTCCTGCTTCCTTTTTGGAGAAGGCAAAGATGGGAACTCTCAGCACAGCCCTTGCCCGAGTCCCTGACCCAGAGCTCCACCCCGGCTGCTCCCCTGTCTCCTGGCAGGAACAGGTTGCTCCATCTCAATCCCTGCTTGGCTTGTGGCAAAGCTGGTGAAGGGCCAGGCACTGTCACCCTTCCTTCTGCTCCCATAAGCCTCCAAAGACAGCAAGTGACACTCGTGGCCCCTGTTCTTGCTTAAATTCCAAAGCACTAGGAGCACTTTAAGTTTTACTTTGGAGGGAAAGGAGTGTAGTGCAAAAAAAAATTAAAAAAAAAAAAAGAAAAAAAAAAAGAATAACTAAAAAAAACCTACAAAATCCAAGGGCTACAGGCTCATTGTTCCTCTTGCACTGAAGCACACACCCACACTACGATCTTCCTGGATTTTTTGGGATGGCAGGTCAGGGCAGTGAGCCTCGTTGCTGATGGACCCCTGAGCGTCCGGCCGAGCGTTTGGGTTTTACTCCTTTGTCCCAACTGACCGCTCCTCCGGGGCCGGTCCCGTGTTTTACTGAAGTAATTTATAGCTGAGAAGTTACAAGGACTTTTTTAATGCATAGTTGCCTTTCATTAAACTTTCTTTTGGTTTTTTTTCTTTTTTTCTTTTTTTTTTTTTTTTTTTTGTGGGTGTTTGGTTTGTTTTTTGGGTTTTTTTTGGTACGGTTTAACAGTGTTCTGGCTTTGCAGGTGGGCAGCAGCTGCTGCCCCAGGAGCTGTGGCCAATGAATGTACCTATTTGTTCTTCACTAAACTGTAACCAAGCACTACTCTGTTGAAATAAATTAAAAGAAAAAAAAAAAAAAAAGGAGTTTCTGTGCTGGGATGGCTCCCAGGGTGACCCAGCCAGCTCCAGGTGTGGCCTTGTGGTCCCCTGTGCCCTGCCAGGACCTGGCACATCCGATTGCTCTGCTGCCACGGGGCTGGGAGCTCTGGGTGGGCTCGGAGGGCTGAGCTGGGGCTGGCACAGGGGGTTTGTCCTCTGGTGTTTCTCTGGTTGCAGCCCCGAGGGATCGGCTGGAGCTGTGCCAGGGGAGGTTTGGGTGGAAATCAGGGGAAGGTTCTTCCCCCAGCGGGTGCTGGGCACTGCCCAGGCTCCCCAGGGAACATTCTCAAGGCTGCCAGAGCTCCAGGAGTGTTTGGACACCACTCCCAGGGATGCCCAGGGTGGGATTGTTGGGGGGGGTCTGTGCAGGGCCAGGAGCTGTGCTGGTCACTCTGTGACCCTTGTGGACCCCTCCCAGCTCAGAGAGGCTCTGCCATGATCCTGTCTCCATCTTGTGAGGTGCAATGTGCTCAAACCCAAGAGACACCTGTGCCCAGGGGCTGTGCTTTGTCCTTTCCCAGGTTTATCCACCTCCACGCGGCCTTGAGCCAGAGAGCAGCAGCTCTGCTGGAGCACGCGCTGCCTCTCCTGCTCTTCCCACATCTGAGGGTGGAAAGCAGAGGGGTTCCACACAGATCCAGGCTTGGAGGGGCTGTTTTCCAGCAGCACTGCCCACACCCAAGCCTGGCCTTTGTCCCTGTTGGATGTTGGAGGGTGCAGTCAGGGCTGGCTCCATCCCTGTGGGTGCAAGGAGCACCAGGAACTGCCTGTTCCCACAAGAAGAGGAGGAATTCACCTTGAAGTTGTTTTTTTTTTTTTAATGCAGCAGGAAGTTGGTGTAGGCACACTGTGAGTGAGGGGCTGGTTGGAATGATGGAGCAGACAAGGAATTTCCCCCAAATTTATTCAATGGCACAGTTTTTGCCCTACCTCCAGCTTCCAAAGGCAAGGCCATGGGTCTGATCCATCCAAACAGCACAGCAATATTTCAAAGAGTTATTCCAAATGATCTTCTAATATATAAAATAAAATTTACATATAGCCCCCACTTTTATAAAAAAAAAAATAGCTTTTTTTTTCCCCCCTTGTACAAAATATCTCCTCAGCAGGTTACAGACAATTATGGGACAAGAGGCCCAGCAAGTGGTTTCCATGTTTTTAAGTCAGAGTGGTGGAATGATGGTGTTTATCCTCAAATCTTTCTCCACTGAATTCATCTCATGTTTTTTAAGATATTCCTAAAGTTTTCCAGTTCTTTCACGCTGGTTGAAACCCTGTGTGCAAGGAAAGCAAAAGGGAAATGTTACAGCAACATTCATGTAGTGAATTATTTAAAATCTGGGAGAAAGGGGCTGTATCCAGCAAAGCTTCAAGCAGCTCTTGGGAAGAGAAGATTTGGAATTCCAGCTAAATTAGGTTGAGGTTACAACCAGGCACTTCACTACTCCCCTGCCTCTCTTTAAAGCAAACACTGGGAATCACAGTGGAATAGGATGTTAAGGAACTCATCCTTGGAAAAACCTGTTTGCCAGAAACTCCTGGTCTCTCAACATCACAAAGAGCTCCTGTATAATCAGAGTGTCCTGAAATCCCCTCATACAGGCCTTGTTATCCTCCATTTCTGACAAAAACTCCCCATCCAGAGAGGCTGGACTGATGGATTCCTGTTAAATGCCATCATGAGCTGGGAATGAACTGGGGGAGAGGCCTAAGGACAGCAGCCCTTGCCTGGGACAATGTGCTCCAAGGGCAGAGTCACACAGTCCCTTAAAAATGATGAAATTCTTTGTATCTTAGCATAAATGCTTCCTTGAATTCCTTACAGAAATGCAGAGTACAAAGAATATCTTCATTCATTCCAACTGTTGTACTCCATACCAACACCTGGTATCAGACTGTGACCAGAGCAAGAGTCCCCACCAAAACTGCTGAGAACTGACTGAAATTAGAGCTCAGACTGGATGTAACACAGTACCTTATGCAAAAGTAGAGGGGAAAGTCTCAAACTCACCTTCCAAAGGCATTAAATAAGGCCACAATTTCTTGTCTGGTCAGCTGGAATCCATAGGAAGGGCCACTCTCAGGAATCTTCTCGATGAGGTTCTCTGAGAAGAGGATCTTCAGCGCTGTGCCCAAGCCCTGTGTCTGTGCAGGGATCAAAGAGGACCCTTGAACAGCAGCATTCAAACCTCCCTCCACCTGGGCCACATCCTCTGAACAAGGCAAGAGGATTTCACTCAACCCAGGCTCTGCAGCCCCTCTGTTCTCTTGGCTTATCCCAGTTTCCCAGGCTGAGGGAGCTGCAATCAGCTGCTTCCTGCTGCCTGCACAGGTGAGCAATCAGCAGCTCTGGGCTGTATCCAGGAGCTGTTTGGTATCCAAGGACCAGTCCCAGCCCCAGAGCTCCCAGATATTGCTGACAAACCTCACCTGCAGCTTCCCCCACAGCCGACACTTGAAGCAGCCAACACAGTCCATGATCTTGGAAATATTCTTAAAGTGCAGCCTAAATTCCTCCTGGGGGGAAAGACATTCATGCTGGTCATGGTTGTGCACTAATTAGGGCTCCTTCCAGGTATTAATATGAATTAATCCTGGAATTCAGTGGGACTGAGGTAGGAAAAGCCTCCTGCAGTGGGGTCCTTGGCAGAAATTACCTTCAGTTTAGCAGCTTCCTTTTTATTCCCTGCAAAGAAGGAGTTTTCATTGAAATGCAACGGGAAGGACCTGGAAGGGAATGATGAGAGTTTGATTTCTGCCCCCCTTGGTTGTATGGCTGCAGTCAGGAGTGGGCATAAACAGAGGTGGGAGCCACTGGAGGTGTTTTAATCTGACATCCAATCCCAAGGAATGGAATGAGATGATTTAAGGTCCCTTCCAACCCAAACCACCCTTCTATTTTCTCTTCAAATTTGTACTGATTGTATTCCAATTTGTATTTGATTGCATTTTCTCTTCCAATTTGAGCTGGCATCTCATCTTGGAGACATTTTCAGCAATTGCTTGATGGCTTTTAAGCAATTTCAGTGCTGACAGACAGAAGCACAGGAGGGTGACGAGATAAATCAAACATTGATCACTTCAGGAGACACCCATTTCTGTCTGGTTCCAGTATCTTCCATTCCTTTTACTCCAAACTCCATCCAACAGCCCAAACCTCTGTTACCAAGATATTTAGGATGTTTTTCTAGTTGCAAACACGAAGCCAGGCCTGGTATCCCACAGATGAGTCACACAGGTAGCCAATTTTAGGGCTGACACGTAGGCAGTTATTAAATTCAATTCTGCTAAATCCAAAAGGCAGCCGAGACTATTAAACTGTGGGACTAATTAAACTGTGGGACTAATTACCCAAATTCTGCAATTTGCATGCAGATATTATTAATGTGCTCCCAGAAAAACTACACTACTGGCTTCATGTCCCTGCTCATGGCAAGGGGGCTGGACTAGATGACCTTTAAGAAGGTTTTTTCCAACCCAAACCCGAACATTCCACGTTTCTGTGATTCTACTGCACAAATCACTCCAGGAAGAACCCAGAACCTGCCTTTCTGGGAGCTTTACATGTCAGGTTAAGCACACTCAAGAGATGGTGGCAGAGCCACTGTCCCCAGGCACTGAGTGCAATTACTTGGCCAGATGGAGAATTTCCAGCAGCAGGTGTTTCATCTCTGCATCCTGGCTTTTATTCCCGGTGTACAGCTGGAAACCCGGGCGCTCAAAGAAGGGCAGCACTTTGGAGAGGGCCCTCAGCTCAATCAGGTAGAGAAAATAGAGGTTTTTGAGTCTTCTGGGCCCTTCCCCACTGGTGAGGACTTCATCAAACCTCTGCTGGAACTCCGTGACGTTGGGGCCCCATTTCTTCTCCGACCACGAATCTGAGACAGAAACAAACCCCAAAGGCATGAGGTGGAGGGGTCTGGTTCTGGTTCTGGTTCACCTCCTCCCTCCAGGGAAATGGTGGAATGGGATTCCAGGCAGGCAGATCCCAGCTTTTCCAAGTCACTGCCCCGAAACCACGGAATCACTGAGGTTGGAAAAGACCTCTCCAAGATCTGTGACTAAGTCCAACCTCTGAGTGCCACATCCAGTCATTCCTTGAACCTCCAGGGATGCAGATCCCACCACTTCCCTGGGAAGCCCCTTCCAATGCCTGACAACCCTTCCAGTGAAAAAATTTTGCTGAAAATTGTTCAAGGGAGGCATGAATGTAGCTCAATTCAAACCCCAGCAAACACAAAACTCCTGCAGACTTTTCTTCAGGTAATTCCTGAAACTTCCTAACAAACAGGAACACCTTAGGAAAATTCCTGATGATATGGAAAAACAAGAATGGAGGAAACTGGCCTCGGTTTTCCATTTTCAAGCCCACAAAGAACACTTCTGTTGCTCATTTTACCATATATTTAAGATTATTCTATAAAACACATAGTGGAAGATATAAAAGTCATACCAAGCTGATGCTGCAGCCCCAACTCATCTCTTGCCTGTGATGTTTCCCACATTATCCCATCTCCCAACTCCAACCTGGCCTGACTCACACCCAGGTGAGGTCCAAGTGGGCTGTAGACACTTAAATACAATTATTTAGTTAAATCTCTAAATGGCTTGCCCAAATTCCAACAGCTATCACCTTGGTTTTCAAGCCCAGGGTTGAAACTGGGATTCCTCAGACAGCTGCTTATGGACCAAAGCATGGGAAGGAAATGGAAATGGATCAATGGCTTTGGGAAAGCCCAGCCAAGCATTTCCCAGTCCAGGTGAGGTCATTGCTGGACTGACCATCATAAAACCAGGCTGGGAAGGGACAGCCTCAACCCACAGCTAAGAAACCCACTCCAAAACAACCTTGCAGGAAGAACAGAGGGAATATTTGCTGGAAGTGCTGGTAGAGAACCCTGCCCAGCCCCTGTCAGACCTGGAGGCATGTGGCACCTGCATCTCTCAGCCTGTTACACCAGCTGGGTGCTGGAAGAGCACAAACAGGCCTGAGTCCTGCTGGAACAGGCTCCAAGCAGCATTTAGCAGAGCCATGGAAGTGTCAGCGTTGGAGTGAGGCAGGAAAGCTGGGGCAGGAAGGAGGATTTACCTTGCAGGAGGTACCTGGCACTCAGGTGGATGTTGATGCTGGCGTGGAGGCCAGAGATGAGCCTGTAGAAAGCTCTTTTCTCCACACAGACCCCTGCAAAGAAAAGGGCAGTTTAAGACACTTGAAAGCACCCACTGAATTTTCAGTCCTCCTGGCTGTGAGGCAGGAATCTAATCCCACTGAGAGTGGCCACTAATCCCAGCATTTCCCATTTCCTGTCCATCCCAGGAGAGCAACCACGCTCAGAGCAAGGATTACCTTTGAGCCACTTGTAAAACGTGTGCCCTGGAAAGAAAGGAAAACACATCAGTGAGGCTACAGCCCAAGCCTGATGCCTTGAATCCACCTCCAGGCTGGCCCCAGAGGACCCTCTGCCCACTCCAGTTTGCAGAAATTGGGATAGGAGCATTAAAAGAGCATGAAAAGAGTTTTCCTGCCCATCCTTGTGACTGATGCTTCTCTAACACGGCATGGCAGCAGCTCAGAACAGCACGTGGGCTTTTCCCCAGGGGGCTGGGGGAGCAGAACAGCCCAGTGCTGGGAAAAACAAGGATCTGGGATTGCTTTCCTCTTCTGGGCAGAGGGATATTTTTATAAAACAAACCAACCAGCCAAAAAACCACAGAGTGCAACCGAGCGTGTAGAATCCCACAGGTGAGGGTTTCACTGTCCCTGCTCTGTGCATGGAAGTGATCTGGAGGTCAGGATTTGGGGATGGTTTGGAGACAGGAAGATGCTGTGAGGAATGGAGAACTCCAGGGAACAGCCCTTCCCAGGGCCTGAGGGATTTGGGCACCCAGCTCCTACAGCTCCTTTTGAGTCTGTTCAAAGCTTTCCCAGTACTAGGCACTGAAAAAAACCCAGGACAATTCCTGCTCCCAAAGGCTTCTCACACTTGAGTGACTGCCTTCAGACTGGACTTGTGCTGTTAAAAAAATGCTGGTGGACCTTTTTAAGCCCTTCACATGAGGATGGGCTGGGACAGGGAGCTCACAGGGATCTCCTCTTCACTCTGCTGAGCAGGGACAGGACCCAGGGAAGGGCTGGGGCTGTGCCAGGGAGGTCTGGGTTGGATATCTGGGAAAGTTTCTTCCCCCAGAGGGAGCTGGGCACTGCCCAGGCTCCCCAGGGAATGGGCACAGCCCCAGGGCTGCCAGGAGTGTTTGGACACCACTCCCAGGGATCCCAGGGTGGGATTGTTGGGGTGTCTGTGCAGGGACAGGAGTTGGACTCTGTGATCCCACTCAGGATTTCCTATGATGCCATGACTCTAATTCCTGGTTTGCCTGATGAATAATTTTGCTAACCAGGTGCATTATCTAATGGCACAGCCTGTGGCAGCAGGATAAGGACACCCCACTTGTTTCTGTTATCAGTAAAAACAAACAGTGCCACTCACCTCCGTCATCTCCTGGGGGAAAAAAGCACAAGTGGTGGAGGGAGAGAGAGAAACAGAGGACAAAAACATTACACACGACCAAAATTAAGCCCCAAAGCACAAGCACTGCTCTGTTCATCTGCTCTGACAAGAGAAGGATCCTCTCCAGGGAGGTTTGGGAATGTTCTGAACACAGAAACCCCAAGTGCAGCACTGAGGACACCGGATGAGCAACGGTGCTGAGTAACCTGACCAGAGCAGGAGGGATCAATATTTGCAAAGGAAGTAAAACCTGATATTTGCAGGGACATTGCACATCTCCTTCAGCAGGAGAAGAGCCACTCCTTCACACCAGGGTCACAGGAGGGGGATAAACACCTCCATGGTTTAGGGGGAAATGAGGAGATGGTGGCAGAGGGTGCTGCTGGAGGTGGATGATGTTCTCATGTTTCCAAACCCCTTCCCTGCTTTCACTGACACTGCCTGGCCTTGGCTCTAGGGCAGAGCTGCTCCTCCTGGGTGGTTCCCATGGAGGATCCCAGCCAGGTTCTCATTTCCATCCATCACAGCTGGTTTGGCACTGCCAAGTTCAGACACCTGGGACCCAGGGAGAGCTCAGCCCTGCTCCCAGTCCCTCCAAAACTCACCTTTTTTCCAGGACTGGAAGATCACACATTCTTTTTCCACAATGGATGCTAGAAAACCCCACTTCCAGATGCCACAAAATTCTACACTTGGTCAAGAGCTACGAGATATTTCTGATCCAGCAGGGGAAGGAGCCCAGAGAACATTTACTGCTCCTGGAGCTGGGATCAGTTCACTACTAACCCACTTAGTGAGATACATAAATGACTCACCTCTGCCAGATGCCAAAGGTCTTTTTACATTCTGAGGCCTAGGAGGGGAGAAAAAATCATTTAAGTAAGAGATGTAAACAAGTTACTGTCTCTTGTGTACACAAACAGAGCAGAAGTAGCTACTTCTTCACACAAACAGCCTGAGGGGATCTAAAAACCACTTCCATGCTTCAGCTTTGCTCAGGAAGGGAAAGACAGAGCAAAATGTGGCTTTTGGTGGTGCTTTCTTCTTTTTTTAGAAAAAACAGGCAGGAAAACTCAAGTGTCTTCTTCTGGGACAGCCACATGACTTGTCCCTGGTGTATCCCACCCTGCACAGGCACTGGAGCAAAGACAGGAGGATGAGGATTCACTTCTGCCCCTCTGCACCCTCAGGCTTGTGGAACTGGTCCCCCAAAGCACCTACTTGAAGCAGTTTTCTTCATAAATACTGTTCCAAATTTTCCAGGCATCCGGCCCCTTGTAGCCAGTGTAACGTTCTGGGTTCAGGAGCAAATCCACGTACTCAGCATCAGGAGAATGGATGTCTGTGGAGCACAGTGCTGCTCAGGGACAACGATTTTCTCAGGGAAAATGACATTTTTCAAGGCTGACCCAGCCACCTCTGCCCCACCCTGCTAAACACAGCAAGGCCCAGAGCAGCAAGGAAGCTGTATCAGAAATATTTGTGTGTTGTTTTCAAAATACTGAGGTCAGGGGGGTGGAAAGGAGCAGAAATGCTGTTCTGATGAAATATTACACTTTGGCCTGGAATTGGGGCTGTCCAGCCTGGAGAAGAGGAGGTTGTGTGGAGCCCTCACAGCAACATTCCAGGATCTGAAGAGGCTGCATGAAGTGGGAGAGGAGCTCTCACTCAGGAACTGTAGGGACAGGACACAGGGAATGGCTTCCCATTGCCAGAGGGCAGGGTTAGATGGGATATTGGGAAGGAATGAGGGGGGGCAAGGGCTGGCACAGGGTGCCCAGAGCAGCTGTGGCTGCCCCTGGATCCCTGGAAGTGCCCAAGGCCAGGTTGAACAGGGCTTGGAGCAGCCTGGGGTAGTGGAAGGTGTTCCTGCCGTGGCAGGGGGTGGAATAAGATGGGCTTTAAGCTTCCAACCCAAACTATTCCATGATTTAAAGTTCTGCAGAAGTGCTTAAATCCCATGGCAAGCCTTGGCAGCCCTCCCAGGTGCCCATACCATCGGCCTCACAGAAGCTGTCCGAGGAGTCGTCGTGCTGTGCCCACTGCAGCACTGCCTGCCGTGTTTCCTTGCTGCAAAAAAAAAAAGTGGGGGAAAGCTCTCAGAGAGGGCTCTGATCCCAGCTTTCCTTCAAGGCAAGCAAGGATTATGGCAAAAGAAGTCAAACCTCAAAGAGTCATCAACAGCTCCGAGCCTCTTGGCTTCTTCACATTCCTCAGCCAGGTTGTTGGCCTCTTCTGAGTACTGGGTTGGAAAGCAAAGGGGTGGGGAGGGATGAGGATTAAAAAGGAAAATTTTTTTTGTGTTTTAATTTAGCCTTCAGTGCACTATTAACACAGTGTCCCAGATTGCAAGACAAGATGTATTCCATTTGCCATCTGTAGGGCAGTTGTCTTCTGTTAAGTGGGCAGTTTTCCCTATCTCTTCCACAACCAATTCTCCCTCCTGAGACATCTGCTGATAATGGGCTACTGAATGTCACTGCAAAAGTTACAGCATGCCATTGTGAGATGCTCCACCCAGAGGGAGGAGCCAAGCATTCCTACCTGGATACAATCTGGGTTTTGGGGACACCAGACTCAGCCTTTCCTGCTGGATTTCCAGGAGGGCTGCAGCCATTCCAATCTGGACTGCTATGAACACCCTGACCAAAAAGGGTGTCAGGTTGTATTCTGACTCTGCCAGTGTTTTTTTCTTTTGTATTATTGCATGCATTTTGTTTTCTTTTTCACTTTCCCTAATAAATTGCATTTCTGACTTGGAGTCTCTCACTGGTTTTGTTCTCAAACCAGCATACACAGGTTAAGCCCCAGAAAGCCTTTCATGATCCAGCCCTGCTGTGTTTGCACAGGATGTCTGCACATACCCAAAGGTTTGTGCAGCGCTGGCGAGCCTCGCAGGGACTGGGGGCAGCCTCTGGCACTGCCTTGGGAGCTTTGTGTGCTTGCTGACACCTGCTCTTGGAGAGATGTCAGGAGTACCTGGCTCCAGCACAGCCACCTCAGAGCCTCTCTGCTCTCCAAACACTTGAAGAGAGGAAAAAATTCAAGCCTAAAGAACATCCTGACAATTATTGAGCCATGCTCAAAGCCTGGGGGCAGTTTTGGGGCCCTCATGACAAGAAAGACTTTGAGGGGCTGGAGCGTGTCCAGGGAAGGGAACAGAGCTGGGAAAGGAGCTGGAGCACCAGGAGTGGCTCAGCCTGGAGAAAAGGAGGCTCAGGGGGGACCTTGTGGCTCTGACAGGAGGGGACAGCCAGGGGGGGTCAGGCTCTGCTCCAGGGAACAGGGACAGGAGGAGAGGGAACGGCCTCAGGCTGGGCTCAGGTTGAATATTAGGGAAAATTTCTTCCTGGAAAGGGTAGCCAGGCATTAGAAGGAGCTGCCCAGGGTGGTGGTGGAGTTCCCATCCCTGGAAGTGATCAAAACCCACGTGGATGTGGCACTTGAGGACACAGGTTAGTGGTGAACACGGGGCTGGTGGGGTGACAGCTGGACTTGATGGTCTTAGAGGTCTTTTCCAACCTTCTCACTTCCATGGCACAAAACTGGAGCACAAAATAAACCTCATCCTTTTGTGCTCAGCCACACCCACCTTGTAACTTCCAGCTCTGATTCCATCAGGGACTTCATCCTGAAAGACAAAACAAAGCATGTGCCACACGTGGGGCTGATGAGACCTCTCAGCCCCATCTTTGGGGAAGGTTTGGGGTGTCACCACAGCTGCCAGAGGTGAGAAGGTGACCACAGCACTCAGCCCAGCCTGCAACACATCCAGCTCCTCACTCCTCCCCAGACCAAGGGGAAAGCAACATTCCTAGTGGTTTATTTTGATTTTTTTTTGTTGTTGTTGCAAGATTCTTCTTCTCCAAAGGTCTGCAGCTTTCCACAGCTGCTACATCTGGTTCTGCTTTGCTTATCCAAGCAGGAATTTGGGGAAGCCAAACAAACTCCAGAGGAGCTGGAGCTGCCTCTGGTGACTCCAGGTCTGGCATCACCTTCCTGGCAGGAGCCCAGCTGCCTCCTCAGATGCTGCATCTACCAGCCCCCGACACATGACATTCCAAACTTCCCTCTGACCATCCCATCGTGGAGAATCAGCCCCACACAACCAGCCCCAAAATTCTCCTCAACTTCCATTTTCTCCAGGAGCAGGAAGGCAATAGAACCAGTGCTACAAGAGCATATACTGTGATGGCAAAGAGAAAAATTAAGCAATAAGAGTTATTTTTATTGATTTCAGGATGAAATGGACCCAAATCAAAATAATGAAGAACAGCAGGGACAGTCAGTTCCTAAAATAAGAACAACTTTCAGCTAAAACTTAGGTAATTGTAACATAGCTCCATCACATTACTCATAATCACTACCAAAAATAGATTTTTTTTTTTTTTTAAGGAAGAAAAAGTATTTAAACAACATTTAGGGTTATTTTGAGGTGGGAAAAAAAACATC
Organism: Vidua macroura; assembly: GCF_024509145.1. Lineage (NCBI taxonomy): Eukaryota > Metazoa > Chordata > Aves > Passeriformes > Viduidae > Vidua > Vidua macroura. Next base: position 2,660,914 of record NC_071576.1, read on the forward strand.
ATCATTCCATTTTAGAACCCAAGAGTGAGGGAGTTAGACAGTCTGTGCTGGCTGTCAACACCAAAACATGAAATGTCCCCAAAGGGGCCACCAGCCACCAAGTTGTGATTCCCTCACCTTCTCACCCCCTTCTTTTGGGCAGACATCTGCAGTCAGGATGTTTTCTTACAGCTGGGGGAACAAAACCCTTTTGTCCAGGATACAGGGACAAGAGTGCCCTTGGAAATAGGATGCTGGAAGAGCCAATTCTCCTACAAGAAAAGGGCTCTGGAAAGCTCTGAGTCAAATTTTTTATCAGCCAAAACTAAATCACAGTGCAGCTCATGGGCAACAGGGTCAAATTCTGTCAATTAACAAAAAACAATAATGGATTTGCCCTAAAAACTACTTACTAATGGAAAAAATAAACAAAAGGCCAGGAGAAGGCTTTGGCTGTTTGCAGAGGGTCAGCTGTTAAGACCCCAGCCTGTCTTGAAACTTTCAGAATTCAGTATTTTGGCCTTTCTTATGGCCATGAAAGAATCCATCAGGGCCACAGCTTTGCTTTAACTAAAATAACAAGATTCTGTCACTTGTCTGCTGTTTCCTCTTGGTCTACAGAAGTTAAATAAAAACAAATACATGTAAAAGAATGGATTTGGTACTTACAGAGGGGCAGGGCTGAACAGCACAGTCTCTCATTCCACAGTGACTGCTGTCCTCCCAAAAGGGACAAGGTTTTTGTAGGTTTACCTGCAAATAACACATCACCCTGTTCAGCAGCACATCTCCCCCATGCAGCCAAGGCAACCTTCCACTCCCCAGTTTTCCAAGAGAAATCCATGTTCTGCACTTGTTTGTTCCCACACCAGCAACTCCTTGGTGACCCAGACTGATAACATCACTCGTAACCTTATTATCAGCACAGGTTATCTTTTGAATCCTTGCTTGGATCTTTCTGCTGGTGCTTTCCCACCCAGACATTTCCATAATTCCAAAATGTTCTGAGGGCCAGAGCTCCCTCTGCTCTGGAGCCAGGCTGGGAGAGCTGGGGGTGCTCACCTGGAGAGGAGAAGCTCCAGGGAGAGCTCAGAGCCCCTTGCAGGACCTGAAGGGGCTCCAGGAGAGCTGGAGAGGGACTGGGGACAAGGGATGGAGGGACAGGACACAGGGAATGGCTTCATCTGGGTTAGATGGGAGATTGGGAAGGAATTCCTGGCTGGGAGGGTGGGCAGGCCCTGGCACAGGGTGCCCAGAGCAGCTGTGGCTGCCCCTGGATCCCTGGAAATGTCCAAGGCCAGGCTGGACAGGGCTTGGAGCAGCCTGGGATAGAGGAAGGTGTCCCTGCCCACAGCAGGGGTGGCTCTGGATAAAACCATTCTGGAATTCCAGGATTCTAGGCTTCATTCAGACCAATCTCAGTATTTCTGTTACAAATCCCAGCCCTGGAAGGGGAAAGGACATGAGCTTCTTTAACAAATCCCAATTTTTCCTCTTCTCTGAGTTGGTACCAAGTATCATTCTCCCAAAACAATTAACTTTTAACAAGATGTGGTGGGTTTGGAAGAGAGGGGCATAAAGGGAATCTGACTGAATGGGAGCAGAATCCACCTCATGGAATCCAGTCCATGGAATGTCTGGCAGCAACAGCCATCAATGAACCTGGAACTAATGCAGGTTTTCCATGTGAAATCCTCTCATTATGGATCACTGGTCATCAGCATCTTTAAATCACAGCTCACCAAAGGAAGTCCTCTCATTAATGTGTTGTTTAAGAGGGAAAAATAGATAAGAAAATATCTTTGAAATCCTCTTGAAAGTACACTGCATCTTATTAAGATTCTCCTCATAACAGAAGGGTCCAACTGACTGACTGCACCCTTAAAGGATCAGGGTCAAAATGCAGGTGTGTGATTTTAAAAAGATCATCAATAAGTTCACAGGAGATTAATAAAACACAGCAGCACACAAATAAATACAATTCTTGTAAGAGAAAATCACCTTGTAGTATCTAAAATAGTCACTTTCCAGGAGTTCATTCAGTCTAGGAAAAAGTTTGTAGTTGTTGAAGGCATCAATGGTTTCTACATCACAGGTGCAGTCATCTAAATAACCAGTAACCTGGGGGAGAAAAAAAACAATAAAATCACAATCAACAGCATCAAAAATAAGAAATCAAATATAAACAACTCGGCCTTTTTTAACACTGGACTTTTTTAACACTGCAGACAATAAAATAATTCACCATTTTCTTTCCTTTTCCCTAAGTTTAAGCAGAATGGATGTGGCTGCAGTGAGCCGTGGGCTGCCAGCTCAGGCTCTCTGGATGAGCCTCAGGAAGCCATTCCTGCAGGATAAAAGGGAGCAGTTTGCACATGGGACCAGTCAGGCAACAATGCCACAGTGCCAGCCCCAAAGAAAGTCCTTGTGGTCAGTCAGCAGTGCTCTGATTTGGTCAGAACCACAGCATTGTGATCAGAGGGATGGAGCAGCTCTGCTCTCAGGAAAGGCTGCGAGAGCTGGGATTTGAATTGAGGTGAAAAATTTAAGACTTCACAATTCTTATAAAGATTTGTAGGGATGGTGTGTTTAGTACAGCACATGTGAGGGATCTTTTTCCCTTTAAAGGACATGTGTGCTCCTGAAAACTCTCGATCTTTTTTAATTCCTCTAGCTAATTTACATATTCACAGAATTTCACAATGGGTTCATGCATATTCATTCTTCTGATTTCACGTTACACTTACAGCTAGTTACACTTGTACTCAGTTTTTGTCAGGAAGTACAGAGAGAACTCCTGGGTCACTCTGCGCTGTCTGTTTCAAGGTCTGAGGAGTCTTTCTTATCTCTTTAGTTTAGAAATTTGCATTCTTTTTTCTTAGCTGGGGCAGTTTTGCTAGTGCTGCAGTTACCAGACTAAACAGCACATTTTACTTATGTTAGCAAGCTCAAAGCAGCACATTTCACCTAAATCTAAATAGCTTTCTACCCTGTTAAATTTTTACTCTGTCTCAGATTGTTCAGCCTGGAGAAGAGAAGGCTCCAGGCTGACCCAACTGCAGCTTCCCAGAGCCTGAAGGAGCTGACAGGAAAGATGGGGAGAGAGGATTTACAAGGGATGGAGGGACAGGATACAGGGAATGGCTTCCCAGTGCCAGAGGGCAGGGATGGATGGGAGATTGGGAAGGAATTCCTGGTTCTGAGGGTGGGCAGGCCCTGGCACAGGGTGCCCAGAGCAGCTGTGGATGCCCCTGGATCCCTGGAAGTGTCCAAGGCCAGCTGGACGAGGTTTGGACACCCTGGGATGGTGTCCAAGGTGTCCCTGCCCATGGCAGGGGGTGGAATGGGATGGGATTTAAGGTCCTTTCCAAGCCACACCATTCCATGATTCTGTGATTAACTGCAGCAGTCCCTCTGCTGGCCTCAGAGAGACATTTGGCACAAAAACATCTGTTCTACATCGGATGGATCCTTCTTGCATCATCCAGAACAACTCAACAGGCTTTGTGCAAGCCCTGAAGAAAAAAAAAAAACAAAAAAAAAAAAAAAAAAAAAAAAAAAAAAAAACAACAACAAAAAAAAAAAAAAACCAAAAAAAACCAAAGAAAGAAGTAGTACAAACTCAACAAACTCAGCTGTGGTTTCCTGACACATCCATTACTGGCAGATGACAAAGTTGCTCAACACAGAAGTAGTTTTGCTTCCCCCACACCCTCAGTGAGCCCTTGGGGAAATCAGAGAATCCTGGAATCATTCAGGTTAGAAAAGATCACTGAGTTCAACTGACCATGCACTGACCATGTCCCCAGGTGCCACATCCACAGAGCTTTTAAATCCCTCCAGGGATGGTGAGTCCAGCACTGCCCCGGGCAGCTGTGCCAGGGCTGGACAACCCTTTGCATGAAGGAATTTTCCCTGATATCCAATTTAAACCTCCTCTGCTACAGCTTGAGGCCATTTCCCCTTGTCCTGTCCCTGTTCCTGGAGCAGAGCCTGACCCCCCCAGCTGTCCCCTCCTGGCAGGAGCTGTGCAGAGCCACAAGGTCCCCCCTGAGCCTCCTTTGCTCCAGGCTCAGCCCCTTCCCAGCTCCCTCAGCTGCTCCTCACAATTCAGCAAGAGCTACACAACAACTTAAATAAAATGATATTTACCACCAAGGAAATGGAGCTGAGAGGAGGATGGCAGAAATGGAGCACAGAGTCACATGAAATGGGGAGGTGGGGGAAAAAATAGCCAGAATTCCCTACCCCACTGGAACAACTCTGTTTGTTGAGGCAGCATGATTTGGAGGCTCACTCATATTTTAAGTGTTTACACTGAAGCTCAGTGTGTCACCCTCACACATTTGCTGAATTCTGTCCTGCATTTTGCACAGTAATGAAGATTAGCAGTGATTTAAGATTTCCACTAGCCTGAATCACCCTTGTAAAAACAAACAGTAGCAATTTGCTAATCCAGTTACCCAATTTAAAGCTGTTGCAAATTTATATATACATTAAAAAAAAAAAAAAAAAACACATCAAAACAACAAAACACAGCAAACCACCAACCAACCACATTTTTATTTCCTGAAATCTTGGCATCCTTCAAGGCAGGAAGCTTAAAGGTTGGGTCTAAAAGTGACCTAAAAAAAGATCTGGGGACAATCTTCAGCTGCTCCCTCTCTCCATGCTTGACAAAGATGTCACTCCAAAGGAATATTCCTGTAAAAGTGGGAACATTGGAGCTCCCACTATCCCCCCCACTGGAAGCACCTTTTGGGCCAGGTCTGGTTTTGCTGTGTCTGGTGACCAATTCAAGCCAGAACCAACCTCATCCTGAATATAAATAACCCAGAGATGCAAAACTAACATCACTTTTCTTCTTGTCAAGCCAAAAGAGATGACAGTAGCTCACGTGGACTTAATTTTATTTGCTTTGCATGCCCTGCAATTAAATCGTTCAGTTTGCAATTAAATCATTTCAGTTTGCAGGCTGAACACTGACCCAAGACATGAAAGTTATACCCTGAAAGATCTGAGCTTGAGGCTTCAGCTGCAAGCTTCTAACCTAACTTGGTCTTTTAGTAGTAGGAAAAGATGTCAGAAAACAGGACAACAGTGCAAGAGGAGCTGGAAATAAATGCATTAAGGTGGATAATATCACTGCACTACTTCTTCCACCAGGAGCTCTTGTCTGTGCTTCACCCCAGCAGGGAAGCACTGCAGATGATCCCAAAATCCTTAGGACTGGATGGGGGTTGTGCTTTGGAGCTCTCCAAATTCCAGTTTACTGGCAGGATCAGCCTCAGGGTCACCCTGAACACACCTGTGGGGGCAAGGGGCAAAGGGAAAGGTGCTGGGAAAACTCCACACCTGCTCAATCTTTCTTCCTCCAAGGATTTCAGTCAGAAATTGCCCAGAAATGAGCAATTTCCCCAGCCTGTGTGTGCCCAGCCTAGCAAAGCTCCCAGCCAAAGGAGCACAGAAGAGAAGCAGCACCAAGAACATCCAGAGCTGAGGCTCCTCAGAGCCCTGGTGAAAGCTCCAGTGATGCCCCCACTTGAAGCTGAGCCACGTCAAGACTCAGGGAAGTGGCAGTGTCAGATCATTTGGCAGGAGTTGTCTTCATTTCAGAGGTTCCCTCTTGCTCCCTGACCCCACCAGAACCCATTTTTCAGCCCTCACTTGGTTTGGGACTTCACCTCCTGCTGCCAGAGCAGCTGAGCTCTGTATCAAACGTGCCCTCCAGTGGGTGGTACCTCAAAACACTTCCTCCCACCCCACAAACAAAACATTTACCTACATCCTCAGCCTGTGCCAAGGAGAGCAGCTGCTTGAGACAAAGCAGGGATGGATCCAGTCCCCAACACGTGCCACGAGCTCGCTGGCACCGTGAATCACCCAGCTGAGGGGTTTTGCTCCACCTGCCCTGGGTGTGAGAAGCTGGCAGGAGGCTGAGGGGCAGGGCTGGGTTGTCCCACTGGGAAGAGAGGCGAGGGAGCGCCGGGATGGGTGCTGAGTAAGCTCCCAGGGTGAAACGCTGCAATCCCAAAATCCAGCCTCCACCTCATGTGCTGGGAACACCAACAGCAGGGACTCTGCAATCCCTGGGCTTGGCCTCTGCTTCAGCCTCCTTCCCCTCCATGCCAGCCTCCTCCTCTCACCTCTTTCTGCTGCCCTGAGTGTCACAGGAACATCCCCTGAGCAGTGGATTTTGGGATTTCTTCTCGCTGTGTCCCACACCACAGCCAGGCAGGAAAGAAGGAGAACTTTTCCCTGCATCTCCCCCCACAGCCACAACAGGGAGGGGGACAGGGAAGTGAATGCCACAGAGGCTGAGGGGTTGGGGTTTAGTCTGTACCAACTTCCCTGGCACTGCCTGCTCTTCTGGACAAGTCCCAGGCTGATGGTGAGCAGATGCCTTCCCTGTTCCCCCAGCAGAAGCTCCCTGGCACAAAGGAGTTGGACTTCCATGATCCTTGTGGGTCCCTTCCAACTCAGGATATTCTATGGTTCTGTGAGATTATTTCCCTTTCATCCTTGCCAGTGCACTTGGAGCAAGTTGCTGGCAGGCAGCTGAGGACAGTCACTGCTGCACCTGCCCTGGAAGCATTATCTGCCATTCCAGGTGCTTTGTCCCCATCTTCTGCCCAGAAAACAAGGACTAGGTTTTCCAGAACTCACACAGAAGCGAATCTCACTCAGGGACCCTCAGGATGGGGTCAAACCACAGGGCCTGAAGGGCTGTCACAGCATCCCAGAATGGTTTGGGTTGGAAGGGAGCCTAAAGACCATTTAGTTCCACCCCCTGCCATGGGCAGGGACACCTTCCATCATCCCAGGTTGCTCCAAACCTCATCCAACCTGGCTTTGGACACTTCCAGGGATCCAGGGGCAGCCACAGCTGCTCTGGGCACCCTGTGCCAGGGCCTCCCCCCCCTCACAGCCAAGAATCCCTTCCCAATATCCCATCTAACGCTGCCCTCTGGCAGTGGAAGCCATTCCCTGTGTCCTGTCCCTCCATCCCTTGTGAATCCTCTCTCTCCATCTTTCCTGTCATCTCCCTTCAGGTACAGGAAGGTCACAATTAGGCCACCCTGAAGCCTTCTCTTCTCCAGGCTGAACAATCCCAACTCTCCCAGCCTTTCCTCACAGGGGAGCTGCTCTGATCACCTTGGTGGCCTCCTCTGAACTCACTCCAACAGCTCCATGTCCCTCCTGTCTGCAAGGACACAGTTTTCCAGGAGGGATCTCACCAGAGCAGAGCAGAGGGGCAGAATGTACCTCCAAAATCTGCTTCTCTCTACCTGGAAGCTCCTCCTGAAGAGAGAAGAGTTCATCTTTTCCAGAGAAATGGGAAATGTGCTAGGAATGAATTCCTGCCCTGGAGGCTGCCCAGGCAACACCAATCCACAAGAACACAAGGACAGCCTGAAAACCTGCCCAGGTGCCAAGGAGGAAAATCTCCATGGCCAGACTCACCCCTAATGACAGCATCCTGCCCACAGAAACATTCCCAAAGGGAACCAGCCCTGTGCCAGACCGGAAACCTTCACAAAATCCCCGTCTGCCAAACACCTGCAGCACATCCTTAATGCAGCTGCATCAGCCTGTAAACAGCAAATGAACAATAATTACCAGGAATATACAGAAGACATCCACGGCTGACTAAAGCTGTGATGCAAACAGGAATATCTCGAGGGGGGGGATGAGCTGTCTGTAAAATTTGAGGGGATTTTGATACTGGAATGTTAATCAGAGGCTGGGAAGCAGAAAACAGTATTTGAAACACGTTTGGAGCAACAGATGGATGTTTCTAATAAAAGTTTCAGGGCTGCTTGGTCTCTAAGGAAGGGAGGTAAAATAACAGTGACAAAAAGCAGGTGAGGCATTGCCCTGGGTGCAGGCAGACAGGAGTGCAGCACCCATTCCAGAATCACAGCCTGCTGAAGTCAGCACTTGGAATATTGCTGGAGCAGCACTCCCAAAAGTGGCCCTTGTCACCTGTCCCAGCACAGGCTGGCAGACAAGTCAGAGCTCTTCCAGTCACTCACATCAGACAGCAGGAGTTGGTTCACAGCAGGAAACCAAGAGCTGGACCAGTCCTTCAAGGAGCTAAACAAAGGAGGGCAAACCAGATCATTTAAGGCTGGCCCTGTATTTTCTTTGGTGGCAAATAAAAACCACCAGGCCTTGTCCAGCTCTGCACAAGGAGATCAGCAGATTATTTTTAACCAAAAGATGAGGCAGCCCTCTGGTGTGATTTAAAAGGTTTGGTGGTTAGAGAGGGTGAGAAATCCTGCCCTACATGGCACCTTTTCCTAAAGGCAATAAAAAACCCTGCCCTAAACATTTGTAGGGAAAACCAGGCTGCTCCACAGAATGAAAAGAGTGTTGCAACAACCCAGCAGTGCACAGAGCACCAGGGCAGCTCCTCCAGCCCAAGGAAAAGAGCCTGCCAGTCACTGCCATGCCAGGATGCCAGTTCAGTTAGTGGTTACAGCTCCCTGTCCCATTCCACACTCCTGACTCAACATTCAAATTTCTCTGCTTACAGGAAGCTGCAAGGAAAAACCCTGCAGAGATCCAGAGTCTAAATGTATGTTTCTCAATTTTTTATCAGCAGAGCTTTTATTTACCATTTCCACAGGATGCTGAAAGTGTCAAGAGCCACCCCAGAGGGCAAAGCCAAAGCCAAGAGTGTAATTCCATTTGTTTTCTTTCTCCACTCTCAATTCCTGACCCACATTTAAGGGCTAGAAATTTAATACAGCAAGAGTAGCCTTTATAAAAGCTTCCTGTTTTTAAAGGCAACAAAATAAAGGACTAAAGACATTGTGACATCTTCACTCCTTGATCTTGCAAATGTGCTTATCACAGGAATTATTCAGGTTGCAAGGGACCTCAAACACTATCTTATGTCACCCCCTGCCATGGGCAGGGACACCTTCCACTATCCCAGGCTGCTCCAAGCCCCGTCCAACCTGGCCTTGGACACTTCCAGGGATCCAGGGGCAGCCACTTTGCTTGTGCAAAGTGGTGTCAGAAGGAACTGCAGAGTGATCTCTTCCTTAAACCCAGATGCTCAGTTGACTGTACCCAGTTCTCTCATTTCTGTACCTCAGCAGAAGCTGCACTGAGTGCACAGTGGCACACAACAAGAGGAATTAACCTTGGAAGAGTTTTAGGGAGCAGAGCAGCCCAGCTCCCACCTGGGCATGGCAGGGCAGGGTGGCAGGAGCCAGGGCAGCCACGCTCTCTCCTGGACAGCAGAGCTGGGAGAACAGCAAGGCAGGAGAGGGGATGAAGCAGCTGCCAGGGATAGCAATGATATCCCTGAAACATCCCAGGAGAGGCAGCTGGGGATCTGGGGAAGAAATGCTCAAAAAGTTGGAACACTCCCCTCTACTGATGGGAGCAGGGAGAGGATACAGTTAAGATGGCATGGAAGAGAACCACAGAATCCCAGAATGGTTTGGGTTAGAAGGGACTTCAAAGCTCATCCCATTCCACCCCCTGCCATTGCAGGGACACCTTCCACCATCCCAGGCTGCTCCAAGCCCTGTCCAACCTGGCCTTGGACACTGCCAGGGATCCAGGGGCAGCCACAGCTGCTCTGGGCACCCTGTGCCAGGGCCTGCCCACCCTCCCAGCCAGGAATTCCTTCCCAATCTCCCATCCATCCCTGCCCTCTGGCAGTGGGAGCCATTCCCTGTGTCCTGTCCCTCCATCCCTTGTCCCCAGTCCCTCTCCAGCTCTCCTGGGGCCCCTTCAGGCCCTGCAAGGGGCTCTGAGCTCTCCCTGGAGCCTTCTCCAGGTGAGCACCCCCAGCTCTCCCAGCCTTTCCACACAGGAAAGCTCCTGCAGCCCTCGGAGCATCTCCTCGCCCTCCGCAGCAGCTCCACTCCCTTCCCACGCTGAGCCCCGCAGAGCTGCCCACCGAACCCACCCGAACCCCTCCCTCCTCCCGCGGGCAGCCCGGCCCCCACCCCGCAGCCGCCCCGCGCCCACCTGGCAGAAGCAGCGCCGCTCGGCGCCGCGGGGCAGCGCGGCGGGCAGCGCCAGCAGCGCCAGCAGCGCCGGCAGCACCGTGCGCGCCGCCATCTCCGCGGCCGGGCCCGGCCGCTCCGCCGGGGCCGCCCCGCTCGCACCGCCCCGCCCGGGGCGCGGCCCCGGCGGCGACGCGCGGAGCCGCACGGAGCGCGGGCAGCGCCCGAGACACCTGGGAGCAGCGCGGCCTTCCGCTTCTCGCTTAAGCAGCGCGGTAACCGCGGTCATTCACCGGGCGGAGCAAGCTGCTTTTTTTTTTTTTTTTTTTTTTTTTTTTTTTTTTTTTTTGACTCAGAGGCGTTTTAAAAACTTTCGTTCTAGTTTGAGTTTCGTTTGAAGGGTGAGATAAGGCAGATGGTACAATTCACGCCATTACAATCAGAAGCTTATTATTTCTTAATTACAATAAAATACACATGTTATATTATGTTATATCATATTATATTATGTTATATCGTATTATATTATGTTATACCATATTATATTATATTACGTTATGTTACATTATATTCTATTACATTATATTATGTTATTTTATATTATGTTATATTACATTATATTACGTTATATTACGTTATATTACGTTATATTACGTTATATTATATTATATTATATTATATTATAGTATTATTATAGTATTATAGTATATTAATGTATATATATTATACATATCTATGTATATATAATATATACATATATTTGTACGTATATATTAATATGTAATATATAATGTAATGTAATACATCATCCCAGTATGTATATATATGTATATATACTACATAGGTGTATATATTACATATATAATATAATATATGTAACATATATGTAATATATAATATTATAGATACTCAATATATAATAGATACATATTGTTATATGTATCTATATAATATTTATATTATTATATATTATTGTATATTATTATATATTATTATATATTATTATATATTATTATATATTATTATATTATACATATTATAGTGTATATTTCTTAATTACATTATATAATACACTATAAGCGTTTCTTGGCCTATCAGTTTTTGCCACACCATACTGTAAATGTTTTAAAGCTAATCATTTAAAATTCCTTTTTGTGGGTTTCATTACAATGTATCTTTCATAGTTCTATTTTTCTAAAGTGTTTTTTTTTTTTTTGTACGGCCATCCTTTAAAACTTACTCCTATTTCCATCTCAACAATATTACTCCGATCCCATAACATTTGTAAATTAAGATTTCTTACCTTAAAATTTATATACAAATACGTACTTTATAATCCTTTCTATCAGGTCTAAGAATTTTCTACGGACCGATTTCTCCCATGCTAAAAGAAGGACAGCATTTCCAGCTGGGGTGCTCCTGGCCCGCACCGCAGGGCACACAGTGTCACCTTTATCCGGGTACACTGAAGCTCATGCATATTCATGAGCTTCATGCATTATTCAAACGTTCTTGCGGACTTTCTGTCGTTTTGGGAACTCCTTTGTTTGACTTCTTCACACTCCGGCTTGTCTGCGTGGGATCCTGGGTGTCAGGTCATTGTATTTTATTTCTCCTTGTGTCTCCATCCTGCTGCCTCACATCCTCTGATAAGGTTTTGGTATTAAATTAAATTAAATTTAACATGGTGTTCTCTAATTGCTCTGGTTTGTGTCACGGTTATCACTTGGACAGTGGATGGCCTTACACTGGTTTTAGTTACCCAAAAACCTTTTCACATATAGAACAATACATTAATCACATTGTTGTTTCCATAAGTGATACATAGATATTATATTCATTACACTACTATTTCTATGAGCAACACAGTGCATACTTCAGCTGATAGATTATATTAACAAGCAGCTAAAAAGAGTTGTAACTGGTACTTTTTGCCAATTATAATAATAATTTAATTAATTCAATTTAATAATTTAATTTAATACGAATAATAATTTACTTATAATCACAAACAACATGCAAAAATCTAATACATAAATGCAAAAGCCAATATCATCTGGTCATTTTTCACAGTCACACAGTGGCACTGGAGGGGCTGGCAGTGCTCCCTGCCCCACTCTGAACCAGGGGGGCTCGGGGTGCAGCCCCGAGGGGCTGACAGATCAAGATCAGATCCAAATTTTTATTATTAAAAATAGTAAAACACCTGCAAGGTCCCCAGCGTGTCGTGGGCTGTTTTGTCTCCACCAGGAAGTTACAGCACTACCAGCTACAAAGGGAGGGAGGAGCAGGTGCCAATATAAAAGTGATGTGCACGTCACAGAAGAGAAAACACTTCACCCCACTAAGGATGAAAAGCAACGCCAATAATCCAGACCAAAGCCAACGTTAATGAATATTCACACATATTAATTACCTGACAGCGACAGCCAGACATTCGGTACACTTGCATCACGGTTCATTTTTTTGCCTTCACAATGACTGGAGAGAGAAAATTAGAGAAAAAAAAGAAATTTACTTCATTCGCCCTCTGAGGTGTGGTTCGGGACTATCCACTGTGGTTTTCTGCCAGTAATCTGATCACCAATACTTTAATTCTTTGCTCCTCAAAATCATTAAGCAGACTTAAATTACAAAAGCTTTTTATTTTGTGGGCTGCCCCATCCTGGAGGTTTCCAAGGCCAGGTTGGACAGGGCTTGGAGCAGCCTGGGATAGGGGAAGGTGTCCCTGCCACGGCAGGGGTGGGATGGGATCTAAAGTCCCTTCCAGCCCAAATCAGTCTGGGATTCCAGGACACCAAACCTTCCAGGTTTCACCCAGACTAGTTCCACTCTGAGGCAGAGCATGAGCAGAAGGTGTCTGACCCCTCCCTGGCAGTGACAGCAGCTGTGAAGAACGCCAATCACTTGGTTTTTTTAAAATTTTAAAAGTTTAATAATAATAAAACGGTTATTTCAAAAACAGTAATACAATTAAGAGTGATAAAATTTAGAGTTAGGACAATTACAAGACAATAAAAAGCAAAGAATTACGGATGTCTGGATGCTCTTGGGCACTTCAGCCACGACAAGCATGCCTTGTGAACAAAGGAACAACCTTTAAAACCATACACTGTTCCATATTCAGATTTACTTCATGGTTATGCATACATTCTATTTAAAACAAGAAATTCTGTTATATTTCAACTGCTTCCTTTAATCCCCATGGCATTTTTGAGTCTGAGCAAGGCCTGAAGAAATTAGCTTCTTCTGATAAGAAAACCATCAATTCCTCTTCTTTGGAAGATTTGGGTGTTCTGTGACTGTTATCTTGAAGGGGTTTTAAAAACCCCACATACATAGTTTCTATTTTAACTACTAAAGCTTCGTTTTAACTACAAAACTACATTCACCATACTATTAAAATGTCAATACAGCACAACAAATCAGTATCACATAACACATACGGTAACTATCTGCGGAGAGCCATGCAATGTGCATTTTCCACAGCAGCCAAAAGCACTTCCGTGCCACCAGCCTGCCCCGGCACACGTTTTGGGATGAGCTCCAGGGGTAAAGCAGGATTTGGGGGAGCAGCTGCTCGTGACTTAGGGCCCTGGCAGAGCCGTAGGGATGGGAACAAAACTCCCAAGGTTTTTCTTGGCTTCCCAAGGGCAGGGATGGATGGGAGATTGGGAAGGAATTCTCTGGGAGGGTGGGCAGGCCCTGGCGCAGGGTGCCCACAGAAGCTGTGGCTGCCCCTGGATCCTTGAAGCGCCCAAGGCCAGGCTGGACAGGGCTTGGAGCAGCCTGGGGCAGTGGAAGGGCGGGATGAACACCCCATGGAAGGGGTGGGATGAACTTTCCAACCCAACCATTCCACGACTCCTTAACCTCCATGAGCTCTCCCCGCACCTCCTCGCCCCTCCGCCTCCGCCCACACTCCGCGGCCGCCCTTTAAGCCGCGCTCTGAGCGCCGGCACAGCCCGTGCCCGCCGCAGCCGATGTCTGCGACACCCGCGGCCCCTCACGACAGCCGCCGCCTGTCGCGACAGCCGCAGTCCTCCGCGCCGGCAGGGGGCGCTGCGCGGCGCCGAGCGCCGGCCCCGCCGCCGTGGCCCTTCCCGGCATTCCCTGTGAGCGGCGGCTGCTCACCATGGCGGACCCCAGAGACAAGGCGCTGCAGGACTACCGCAAGAAGCTGCTGGAGCACAAGGAGATCGACGGCCGCCTCAAGGAGTGTGAGCGCGGGCACGGCGGGCCGTGAGGGGACGGGGCGGGGGGGGGGTGGGCGCCTCTGAGCGCCCCGCGGAGCCCCCGAGAGGGAGCGCGGCGCTGCCCGCGCTTCGTCATGGGCCTGGCCGGGCCCTGGGGAGCGGGGGGCGGACGGGGCTGGGCGCGGCCAGCGCCGCCGCTGGGTCCCGGTCCCCTCGGGAGAGCTCCGGAGGGTCACAGAATCACGGAGTCCTTCAGCTTTGAAAAGATCTCTGGGATGAGCGGGACCAAGTCGTGACTGTCAGCGCCTTGTCAGCACCGAGTGCCGCGTCCAGTCGTTCCTTGGACACCTCTGTTAGCGTTCAGGAGCACACATAACCACGGAATGTGGTTATATGCAGGTGCTTTTATTGTAGAGCTCTGGGAATCAGGGCTACAGACCCAAATCTGACTCCGACATGGCTTTCGAGCTGAACGTATTTTATATTCTATCTTACATATTAATTATTAAACTTATATTGTTCTATTATATACATTGACTTCATTCAAGCATGAGTTTCTCGCGATCTTTCTCAAGCCCCTGACCACAGTTTCTCATGATTATTCTCACGATTAAACAGTAATTATATCCAATCATCACATCTAACAACTATACCATTTATCATATACTACCTACAGAGGTGCAGTTCTAGCAAGTACAAGGCCTATACTTTCCCAGGGTATTTTCCCAGGGCCTACTAAGCTTAATTTTCCTTCCAACTCCCCAGATCCCCATGATTTTAGAACCCTTTTACTATCACCTCCAGGGATGGAGACTCCACTGTCTTTCTTGGCAGCCTTTCCCCAGGGACTTTTTTTCACCCTTTCCATGAAAAAAAAAGTCCCTAATATCTAGTTTAAACTTACCCTGGCACAACTTGAGGTCATTTCCCCTTGTCCTGTCTCTGTTCCCTGGAGCAGAGCCCGACCCCCCCAGCTGTCCCCTCCTGTCAGGAGCTGTGCAGAGCCACAAGGTCCCCCCTGAGCCTCCTTTTCTCCAGGCTGAGCCCCTTCCCAGCTCCCTCAGCCTCTCCTGGAGCTCCAGCCCCTTCCCCAGCTCCCTCAGCCTCTTCCCAGCTCCATTCCCTTCTCCACATTAGCTCAAGGCTCCTTGCTGGTCTCCCAGTCTCACTCTACCTGCAGCTCTGCTGCTGGAAAAGGGTCTGGTCCTGTGCTCTTGTGGGGTTGAAGGTTACCAAAATCCTGTGTTTCTTTCCTCTCCTAGTAAGGGAACAGCTGAAAGAGCTCACCAAGCAGTATGAGAAGTCAGAAAATGACCTCAAGGCCTTGCAGAGCGTTGGGCAGGTACGTGAGGGAAGCGAGGTGTTGACATCCTGTGCTGCCTCTTGCAGTAACCTTTACATGCATTTTTAGCAGCAAGAACTAGGGAGTGGGAGCAAACAAACAGGGGCTTTGACAGCAGGAACCGATGGGTTAGGGATGGGTTACAGGGTGTCTGAGCCCTGCAGTGTTCATTTCCCTTGAGGCTGATGCTGTATTTACTGTTTTACAGATCGTCGGTGAGGTTCTTAAACAGCTGACAGAGGAGAAGTGTGAGTACACTCAACTGTTATATTCTCTGAGAGTCTGGAAATCATGGAACCATGGCATGGTTTGGGTTGGAAGAGACCTTTAAGAGCATCTCATTCCAACCTTCCACTATCCCAGGCTGCTCCAAGCCCTGTCCCACCTGGCATGGAACACTTCCAGGGATGGGGCAGATATAAAACAAAAAGCTTTTGAAGTTTAAATCCTTTTTAAGTTATGGAGAAGTAAAGAATTAAAGTGTTGGTGATCAGATTATTGGCAGAAATCATTCTGGTTAATTCAGAATCAAAGCTCAGAGGGTGAATTGAGTAAATTTGGGGTTTTTCTTTAATTTTCTTTCTCCAGTCATTGTGAAGGCTACAAATGGACCAAGATATGTGGTTGGCTGTCGCCGTCAGGTAATTCATCTGTGTCAATATTCATTTAAAATTTGCTTTCCTGTGGAATATTAGCATTGCTTTTCAACCACTGGGTCCTTAGTGGAGTGTTTTTCTCTTCTTTAATGTGCACACCACTATTTTACACTGGTACCTGCTCCCCTCTCCCTTTGTAGTGGTAGCAGTGTAACTTCTGGTGGAGACAAAATAATCCACAGCATTCCCAGGACCTTGCATGTGTTTTATGATTTTTCTTGAGTCAAAACTCTGTCCTTCTGCCTGATTTTGGACTCTCTGAAAATTAATTGTTACGATAATTGATTGTGTAATTTCACAGTTGCTGTGCTGTGACTGTTGCTGTCTTGCTGCTGAGTTTTAGATTTGATGTTATTTCACCTTATATCATAATCATGGAATAGTTTGGGTTGAAAGAGACCTTAAATCCCATCCCATTCGACCTTCTGTCATGGCAGGGACACCTCCCACCGTCCCAGGTTGCTCCAAGCCCTGTCCAACCTGGCTTTGGGCACTGCCAGGGATCCAGGGGCAGCCCCAGCTTCTCTGGGCACCCTGTACCAGGGCCTGCCCACTCTCACAGCCAGGAATTCCTTCCCAAAATCCCATCCAGACCTACACTCTGTCTGTTTAAAGCCATTATCTTTATCCATATCTTTATTTTTTTTTCCTCTTTCTGGAGAGAAACTGATGTTCATTGCAGAATTTTGGGACATAAGTAAAATGAATTCCACTATGGGGCATGTGAGGTAATCTTGATGTTGAAACAGAGCTGAATCCTAAGGGATAGGTTGTCCTTGGATGAACCAGCACTTTGGAGTTTATTCTTCACTAAAAACACTCTTTTATCTTAAAAGATCCTTGATTTGCTACCAGAGGCTCAAAAAAAATAAAACCCTGATTGTTTTCAAAATGTCAAAATATCAAAGACAAACAATTTCTTCTGGACTAGAAGGACGAGTTTTTGATCAAAGCCCTCCTGGCTGAGCTGCTGCTGCTCAGGAGGGAGGAGAGCAAGGCTGCTTAAGTGGGAGCAAAATAACTTCCCTATCTCAAGTGCATTAGTTAAGAAGGTCAAGTGGTTTCTCTTTGTTTTCTTCTCACTGCAAAATAACTTCAGTCTGTTGGGCAGAGTTGAATCTGAGAGATTCCAAGCTGTTATAAAGTTTTTTGGATAAGGAAGCTGGAAAGAGGCCTTAGTAGTGACTGGAGTAAGGGAGAGGGGACAGCTTGATCCTAAACCCTTCCAGAGGGTCAAGGACCTGGCAAGGCACCTTATAAATCCCCCAGCAGGGACAGTGGGAAACTTCCAGCAGTCCTGGAAAAGGATTGTCAAAATCCTCTTTTAATTCCAGCAAAATTTAGTAGGGTGTGCTGGAATGTGTTTTAAAATCCCATAAAAATGGAATAAGCAGACAAAAACTGCTGAGGCAGGAGAGGAGGCATCCAAGGTGAAAGAGTAATAACTGAACAGCTGACTTCAAAGAGGGGAAGTAATGACACAGGAAAATGTTAAACTTTTTGTGAGGGTTGTTTAGTTATTCTGAAACAGCTGTTCCTGTGTGGAGAAGAGGGGAGAGGATTAGATCCCACTGATGCAGTCAGATTGACAGCAGTAAAATGAAAAATTAATGATGGACCAGAAAACAGTCTTTGTTTTAAAAAGAGGTGGAGGTAAGGTAATGACTGCTTGATGTGTCACTCTGTAGCCTTCTTTTTTCTTGTGTGTGATGGAGCAAGGAGTGCAAACTCCAGTGAACATTTTGGCTAAAATCAGGGTTTGGAGTGGGGTTCTAACAGAATTCTTTTTTTTGGGATTAGCTTGACAAGAGTAAGCTGAAGCCAGGGACGAGAGTTGCTCTGGACATGACCACTCTGACTATTATGAGGTAGGATTCTGCTCTTCTCACCATAAAAAGAGGGAAAAACATTACACAAAGACTTGAATAATCACTTCTGCAATATTTTGTGAGTGTTTTCTGCAAAGCAATGCTTAAGTAAGGACAATTATTTTGAGGGAAGACTTGTGTGTCTGTTTTATATGATTTAAAAAGTAATTGGTTTTTCTTTAGAGAAATAATTATAGTATTTTCAGCCATGTTTTAAGCTGTGTTTTAAAACTTAAAAAAGTTTGCTAGGTTTGGGGTTTTTTTCTGTTTTTTCAGCAGGTGAGGTGGGAAGAGAAGAAATAATGTTCATATTGCTGTAAAATATATGGGAATAACTTTATGAATTTATAAATGTGTCTACACCATAAAAATATCTCCTCTTAACTCTTGTTTTCCAGATACTTGCCCAGGGAAGTGGATCCACTGGTTTATAACATGTCTCATGAAGACCCAGGAGATGTTTCCTACTCTGAGATCGGAGGCTTGTCGGAACAAATCCGAGAGTTACGGGAGGTACCCAGTGCCTCAAACCCCCATCAGATCCTGATCCAAGCTCTCAGTGAAGCTTTTCAGGGCAAAACCACCTCTTTGATGTTTGTCCTCCACCAGCATGGGGCTGTTCAAGGATCCTCTCAGATCAGTGCTTTTCATGTTTCATTTAAAGTGCTTGGACTGGGATTAAAATGAAGATGATCCTTTAGAGAAGAGGGTTTAAAGGATCCAGGATGCTTTAGGCTGTGGGAGTGCCTTGAAGTCAAGTGGGAGGGCCAGCAAAGCAGGCTGGAATTTTGCTCAAAAACTGCCAGGATTGCTCTGGGGAATAGAATTAGGACAGTAGGGATGTGATTTGAGCAAAGAGCATTGAGAGGAAGCAGCAATTGCAGAGCCAGGGCAGGGGAGTGGATTGATCCATGGGATCTCACATTTTCTTACTGAGCTGTTTCTCACACAAAAATGCTGCCAATAAATAATGCAGATAGGTGAAAAACAGGCTGGCATGTGCACCACTAACTGTTTTAAAACTCAGAGGCTCAGTTTGCTCTCTGTCCCTTCACAGGTCATTGAACTGCCACTTACAAACCCAGAATTATTCCAGCGTGTGGGAATTATCCCTCCAAAAGGCTGCCTGCTGTACGGCCCCCCTGGTGAGTCTCAGCAAAGGGCAACAAGTGTTTGGTTGTTGCTTTCAGACTGACCAAAGCCTTCTTTGATTCTCCTTCTTTCCCTTTTTATTTTTATTTTTTCCTTTTTCTTTTTTCTTTTTAATTTTTCTATTTTCTTTCTTCTCTTTTTCCTTTCTCTTTTTTCCTTTTTTCTTCCTTTTTTCCTTTCCTCTCTGTTTCCTCTCTGTTTCCTCTCTGTTTCCTCTCTGTTTCCTCTCCCTTTCCTCTCCCTTTCCTCTCCCTTTCCTCTCCCTTTCCTCTCCCTTTCCTCTCCCTTTCCTCTCCCTTTCCTCTCCCTTTCCTCTCCCTTTCCTCTCCCTTTCCTCTCCCTTTCCTCTCCCTTTCCTCTCCCTTTCCTCTCCCTTTCCTCTCCCTTTCCTCTCCCTTTCCTCTCCCTTTCCTCTCCCTTTCCTCTCCCTTTCCTCTCCCTTTCCTCTCCCTTTCCTCTCTCCATCTCATCTTTGTTTTTTCCTTTCCCTTTTTTCTTTCCCCTTTTTTCTTTTTTTTTTCCTTTTCCTTTCCCTTTTCTCTTTTACTTTCTTCTTTTTCTCCCTCTTCCTTTCCCTTTCCCTTTTTTTCCCTTTCCCTTTTTAATTCATTGGCAGGCAGTGTTGAGTCAGTAATTAAACAGCTTCAATCTCTTGTTTATGCAGGCACAGGAAAAACCCTTTTGGCCAGAGCAGTTGCCAGCCAGCTGGATTGCAACTTCCTCAAGGTGTGTAATAGCACTGCCCCCACACACATGGGGTCTGTTTGCTCTCCAGTCTCCTCATCCAGGCCCTCTGTCCTTCCCAAGGTGGTGTCCAGTTCCATAGTGGACAAATACATCGGCGAGAGCGCTCGGCTGATCCGAGAGATGTTCAATTATGCCCGAGATCATCAGCCCTGCATCATTTTCATGGATGAGATCGATGCTATTGGTAAGGCTCGTGGCCTGGGGGGTGCCTGGGCTCTCCTTTTAAGGCTGGAGTCAGCTATAAAGCCAATTCCCCCCGTTTAAAAGGCAAAATTCAAGTAGTAGAACTGATGGGTTTGGTGTGCTGCAGGTGGGCGCCGCTTTTCCGAAGGCACATCAGCTGATAGAGAAATTCAGAGGACTCTGATGGAGGTGAGTGTCCAATTCTGACTGTGGCCTGAACAGCCACGGTAAATAATAGTACAGGTGTGAATTGTTACCTGGGATCTGGCTTTGCAGTACCTTTTCTGGGTTAATAATCTTAAACTAGAAGTGAACTAATTGCTGCTTTTACAAATGGCACGTTCTGCACATCCTGATAACTCAGTCATGAGTTCAGTGTGGAGACTAATGGAATCTTTTAAATTGCTGAAATGATTTGGGATATTTTCTTCTGCTTACTGCTGCTCCCTGCTTCTTTGAAGGTTTGCAGAACCCCCCTTTCTGTCTCTCTTAGTCCCAAAGGCACCCAATATATAACATTTTTGGACTCTTGCAGTTGGATTTTCAAAGCTAGGAGGAGCACTTGTATTTCTTTGTTTCTGTATTCATTGCTTTGATAAACTGGGTTGTGTGAAGAGAATATTAAAACCACTGGTGACAATTAGGAATTCTGAAGCTAATGGGAACCTTCCTTGGCCTGTGTTTGCAAACATTTTGCCTGGTTCTAAAGAATGTGTCTGCTTTCCATAGAGAATTAAATCACTGTGATCAAAGAGCAAGTGCTTTGAGTGTTCACAATGAAATGCCTTCCTGTGTGTGGATTAGTATTCCAGAGGCTGTTCTTCAAGTCTAATTGGAATGTCCTGGCCTTGGTGCACTACAGTCCAAATGTGTCAGGCAGCCATTGGCTCCTTCAGTCCTTGCAGTATTTTCTTTGCCTCATTGTTTCAGTCAAGTGTTTCACGTTTGAGCTCAGCTTTGCTCAATGTCCTTTTCTGTGGGCAAAGCATTTTCAGTGTCTCTTAAGCTCTTCACTGCTTGGGATTGAATATTCAGGGAGCTCAAGGCCTTGTAGGATTCTTTTTTACTTCAGAGCTTTTCATCTTGAAGAATACTTAGGTAGGAAAACAAACCTGGGAAGATTTGGGGCTGTTTAAAACCAAAGTTCTGTTCCCTGTTAGTTGTTGAATCAGATGGATGGATTTGACACTCTGCACAGAGTTAAAATGATCATGGCTACCAACAGACCTGACACCCTGGACCCTGCCCTGCTGCGGCCCGGAAGGCTGGATAGAAAAATCCGTGAGTTTCTGCTTCCCAGTGGCTGGAAGGAGGATGTAATCCATGGGAATTGTGGGTTTCTGCTTTGATTGAAGCTCTAATTCTTTCTAGATATCGATCTACCAAATGAACAAGCCAGATTAGATATTTTGAAGATTCATGCAGGTCCTATCACTAAACATGGTGAGATAGGTAAGTAGAAGTTCCCTGGATGTCATTCCTGCTGCTGTTCATAGGGATGGGAAGAGGGTGAGTTGTTACAGTGATTCTGATTGTATTCCCACCTTCACACTGCCCACACAACTTCCCCTCTTGGAAGTCTACTTGTTTTATTTTTAAATGCATCCTGATTGAACCGTTGTTAAGTCTTTGAAAAGGAAAACTGAATATAAACCCTTGGAGCCCAGCTGGAAACTGGAAAATCAACAAGGTTCTCATCTGGCAGTTTCCTGTTTCTAATGGGATGGCTTAATGCAAGTAAAGAGTGTTTTCATTCACCCCTCAATGAAAGAAATATTGCTAATGAAGAAGTCTGAAAGCAACAATCTTTAAAAGTCAGGGAGAAATCTTGGAGATGGCATAAGCAAAATTGTTGTCTGGTAGTAGTGTGGATCATTCTCTCAGGAGTGTAAGGGCAGAATAATAAGATAAAACGGGGAGGGTTTATTTAAGGGCTGTGTTACTCTGAGCTGCCCAGAGTCCTGCTTTCACAGCCACTCCTCCCAGCTTTCCTGGAGGAAGCTGGGGCTGGGATTTGCCTTTAAAGCAGCGCTGGCTGCCTGGGAGTGCAGCAGTGCCCCAGGGCCCTGTGCCACCCCCACCCCCTCTGTGCTGACAGCAGCGATTCCTGCAGCCCCTGGAGCTGATCCCAGTCACCATCTGGCTGCATCAACAGCTGCAGCTCAGCTCAGGGACAGCAGGAGGGAGCTGGGGGAGGGCCAGGGCTGGGCACTGCTTTTCTTAGCAGCAGTGTTGGCTTAAACCTGCACGTGGCTGCAGGCTAAGGAGAGAAGGAGCTCAAAGGAAATCATGAGCCTGAGGTAAAGTTTTTGGAGAGAAACTTCTTACAAGGCATGGAGTGACAGCACAAGGGGGAATGGCTTCCCACTGCCAGAGGGCAGGGAGAGGTGGGGTGGTGAGAAGAAACTCTTCACTGTGAGGACAGTGAGGCCCTGGCTCAGTTTTCCCAGAGCAGCTGTGACTGCCTCTGGATCCCTGGAAGTGTTCCAGGCCAGGTTGAATGGGCTTGGAGAAAGTGAAAGGTGCCCCTGGCCATGGCAGGGGTTGGAACAAGATGCTCTTGAAGGTCTCTTCCAACCCAAGCCATTGTGGGATTCTGGAATTCTGCTCCATCCTGTTCTCGTGTCTTTGGCACTGCAGTGGAGCAGGGTGGGATCGGAGGTGTCAGGTCCTTGCTAAATTCCTGCATGTGATGTGGAAAGACTGTGATGCTCAGCTTTGATACCCCAAAAGGAAGGCCTGAACTTAGCAGCAGGGTGAGGTGGAAATTGGATTAAAATCCAAAGATAAGGATTTGCTCAGGTTCAAGCATGAGATTCTCCTGCTTCAATCCTGGTGTCTGCTGAAAACCCTAAACTCACAAACCTTGCACTGTTCAACCTTGCTCATTCCCCTCACTTAGGTTTTTTAACTTTCCAATTTTTATATGACATTGTACTACATGGAATTAAAATACAGCTGAAGAACTACTCATCTTCAGGAGCTTTTGGATTCTTGAGATAAAAACATTTGATTCAAATGTTTTGAATTTTATACAGAAGGGAAACTGAAAAGTTTTCCAGGGAACTGATAATTTTAATAAGCAGCCTTGCAAAAATCAGAACTTACTGGAGGCTCAGCAGTGGTTTAGAAATTGATTTCCACTGAATTATAACCATGGCCACTCTTTTAGGAAATAAATGTGCATAAAACATCAGGCTTAATATATTAAGACACTAAGTGCCTTTAGTAGATGGAGTGTTGGAAGTGGAAAGGGACTGAGTTATGACCACTTGGAGATGAGTTTTCTGGCTTTTTACAGCATTTAAATGATAAGAACATTGCCTTGATGGAGCTTTTGCACTTCATGTTGATTCTTGTAACCACAAATTGGTAACTTTGGGATTTCATTATATAACACGAGCTTTTGGCTGCCACACATTTCTGTTTTAATGGAAGGGCTGATACAGCTGCTGATTCCAGTTAATTTATCAGCCCAATGGGCAGCTCTGTTTGTACTGAAATCCAAGTTTGGTAGCTGGATCTGTATTTTATTGGCATCCCTAAGGGGAAGGGTGATTTATTCCTAACGGGTGCTGGTGTTTTGTGAACAGATTATGAAGCAATCGTGAAGCTTTCAGATGGCTTCAACGGAGCAGACTTGAGAAACGTCTGTACTGAAGCAGGTAATTCTTTAACTCTTCATTTGGATGTGCTAAATCTTGGATAATGCTGAATCTTGGAGCTGTTCCTCTGTGGATTAAACCCAGGAGCTCAAAAACATTCTACTGGAACATTTCACTTGAGCTGATCTGAGCCAGCCACTTGTTGGCTGATCATGATGTGTCCCAGTGTCTCATTAGAACCAGATACATTCCAGAAACAGGGATTGTACCCATTTTTCTCCTTTTTGGAGATAATTCAGGGCTCTTGGTACCCATGTACCTGCAGAGTTGATGCTATTTTATGCTTTTTTCACATGAAAATTTGTGGAGTTTGCCTGCATGGGCAGGCTGATTAACACAGTAAATGCACACTCAGAGTTTAAACAAGTTTTCTTTTTAGTACTCCCTTAGTTCAGAAAGGTGAATTCCCTTCTCTTCCCAACATCCAGGACATGGGAAAGTCGTGCAGATAGTGTAACCTGGATCAGTTTTCATTTGAATTTGAGTGAAACTTCATGTTGTGTCTCTTCACACTGTTAAATCCTCTCTCCCAGGGATGTTTGCAATCCGTGCTGATCATGACTTCGTAGTTCAGGAAGATTTCATGAAAGCTGTCAGGAAAGTGGCTGATTCCAAGAAGCTGGAGTCCAAGCTTGACTACAAACCTGTGTAAATTAAATTATAGAATTTGTGATTGATTGTACACATCCTACTGGGTTAATGCATAAAAAAAAAAAGGAGAGAAATAATGTACCTCTTGATTATCATTGTAAGGTGTTTGTGTAGCATGTAGCTAGTAATTTTGGGAATGCTAGTTGCAAGTTGGCTACAGGAGTGTGTTTTCTGTACAATTCTGAAATGCAATGTTCATTACAGCCCAGGCTCAGTAAAAGTGTGTAGAGATGTGTTGTTCTCTTTGCAATTATGGTGGGAATTTATAAATGTGCTTGAAGGGATTCACAAACAAAAGTCAGTTCATTTCTTGACTTTTTGTATATCAGTAAATCTCCTTTCCCCAAACAGTTTATGAATAAAACCTGTTTAAAACCGTTTATCCTGGTGGATTTTGTGTGTAGCTCTCACAGAGAGGTGAATTTTGTGTCTTCTGAGTTTGAGGAGCAACTTTTCTCTGGTGTAAGGATTGGAGTTCTCCTATACCAAACAGAGGCAGCCTAATCCTCGGAGAGAGAAGGGGCTGGTGGGGTCTGGACAATCCTTTCCATGAAGGAATTTTCCCTAATATCCAATCTAAACCTCCCCTGGTGCAATTTGGGGTCATTTCCTCTCCTCCTCTCCCTGTTCCCTGGAGCAGGGCCCGACCCCCCCGGCTGTCCCCTCCTGGCAGGAGCTGTGCAGAGCCACAAGGTCCCCCCTGAGCCTCCTTTTCTCCAGGCTGAGCCCCTTCCCAGCTCCCTCAGCCTCTCCTGGAGCTCCAGACCCATTTCCAGCTCCATTCCCTTCCCTGGACACGCTCCAACCCCTCGGTGTCCTTTCCATGAGGGGCCCAGAGCTGTCCCCAGGGCTGGAGGTGCCAGTGCCAGCACAGGGGACAGTCACTGTCCTGCTCCTGTGGCCACACCGTGCCTGGTACAAGCCAGGTGCCTTTGGCCTCTTTGCCCACCTGGGCACACTCATTTGCTGCTGAATTCTGGAAATAAGATTTACCTGAGCTGGTGTTTATTTATTGCAGGAAGTAAACAAGGTGGTGGTGGTGATTTTAAGGGCATCTGCTTTACTTTTGTTTTTATTTTCCAAGCAGTTCCACCCCGAGGTGTGCACACAAACCCACTGCACTGTGCAGCTCACCTGAATGTTGCACTGGAGCAGCAATGCACTAAATTGCACTTCTGGCTACTTCTAATTATCCTAATTGGATTACTCTGGGCCTGCTCAGCTGACAGGCAAGTACATTAGATTAGCTCTTGACTTCCCAGGAAACACACAGCATCTCCCTGGCAATTTTAACAGCTGTAGTTTTATTTCCTTTCCCATCACAGATCAAACAGATGTAGAACAGTTAAAACAGGACAGGCAACAATATTTCCTTGTTTATATGGCTATGACCTTTCTCCCTGTTGTGGCTGTGTCAGGAGTGTAAAGATGCAAATCTTGGGTTTAGTTTTAACACCCTTTTGAGTCCATGTGCCTGGAACAATGAGAACATGAAATCAAAGTCCATTTCTGAGCAGAACAGTGATGGAAACAGCGAGCTGGGCCTCTGGCTGAGGGAATGGTTGCTGAAATGTGATTGTTGAAGGTTTCTCAAAGTGTTATTTAGTAGAAACAGCAGAAAGGTGCACTAGAAATAAAAATTGACACTCTAAAATTCCAGGGCTAGCATTTCCAAAAAGACACTTCCAATTTTATTTAAGCAGCCAACCCACTGACTTTGCCTACTTTGACTAAGCTTCCCTCAGAAGTTCCAGTGACACCAGTGCAGAATTTTGGTTCACCAAAAAGCGAAGGAATGAATAACTGCAGCTTAAAGTGAAATCTCATAGAATCATAAAATGGTTTGGGTTGGAAGGGAGCTTAAGGACCATCCCATTCCACCCCCTGCCATGGCAGGGACACCTTCCACCATCCCAGGTGGCTCCAAGCCCTGTCCAGCCTGGCCTTGGACATTTCCAGGGATCCAGGGGCACCCTGTGCCAGGGCCTCACCCCTCTCACAGGGCAGAATTCCTTCCCAATCTCCCATCCATCCCTGCCTTTTGTCAGTGGAAGCCATTCCCTGTGTCCTGTCCCTCCATCTCGTCCCCAGTCCCTCTTCAGCTCTCCTGGAATTCTCAGAGTGTGTGACCTCAAAAAGCAGAAAAACAGATTCTTGCCCCAACACCGAGGTGTCTGAGGACATCATTTACACAAAGAGGAGCCGACTGGAGATCCCAGAGTTATTTAGGTAGGAAAATACATCTGGGATCATCGAGTCCAATCTGTGACTGATCCCCAGCCCAGAGCACCGAGGCCACTGAGGCGTTCCTCGGACACCTCCAGGGATGGCGACTCCAAACCTCCCAGAGATGACCCGCTTGGCGTTGCCAGCTAAAATGCGAGGCAGCGGCGTCATTCCCACGGGCGACGGAGCCAAGATGGAAGCGGGCGTGTGAGGAGAAGGAGCCCTCGGGAATGTCAGGGGACGGCCACAAGGAGCGTTCATGGCCGCGCCATGGCGTGAGGCGCTCCGAGCCGGGCCCTGGTCACCGCTAACAGGCGAAGCGCCCGTCACTGAAACTTTGGGGTGAATTACTCCGAATTTGGGGCTGGCGAGCGCGTTCACTAAACGAACCGCGGCAGCAGCCGCCGCTGAGGGGAGGGCAAAGCGCTGAGGGCGGAGCGGGGCGGGGGCCGGGGGAGCGGGGCCCGGGGGCGGGCGGGAGGCTGGGAGGAGGAGGGTGAGGAGGAGGAGGAAGAGGAGGGGGCGGAGGAAGAGGTGGGGAGAGGAGGAGGAGGAGGAGGAGGAGGAGGGAAGAAGAGGCGGCAGCAGCAGCAGCAGCATGGCGGCCGGGCGCGAGCGGCTGAGCGCGCCGCCGCCGCCTCCTCCTCCGCCGCCTCCATCTCCTGCCGCTCCCGAGCCGGAGCCCGCGGCCCCGCTGCCCAAATAGCCGCCCTGCCCCGGGTCCTGCCCCGCCCGGACAGCGCCCGGCCATGGAGCTCGCCAAACCGGCCTTCCCCGCGCTGCCGCAGGCCAAAGAGGACTCTGAGGTGAGCGGGAGCTCCGGTCCCGGCCCCCCGCACACGCCCGGCCCGCGGCCCCGCCGGGGCTTCCCCTCACAGCCCTGCCCGCCCTGCCGTGCCTCCCGCGCCCCTTCCCGCGGCATTCCCGCTGGGATCCATCGCAGGCCGCGGGTCCGTGTCCCGCCCTGTGTTGGTGACACCCCCTGCGACCACCGACCGCATCTTCCCTTCCCTGGTCGCTGCCGGGCTCTGCTCCCTCCATCGCCCTCGCAGACCCCCGGCCCTTCGGCATCTCCCCTCCCCGGTGCCTCCGGCCTGGAAGCCTCCCACTACCCCGGGTTGCTCCGAGCCCTGTCCAACATGGCCTTGAGCGCTTCCAGGAACGGGGCAGCCACAGCTTCTCTGGGCAATCTCTCCACCCTCACATTCAGGGAACTGAGCCCCTTCCACTTCATCTCCTTTGGCTTTTGCCCACCCACAGCGGCCCCCACTCTTTTTTTTTTTTTTTTTAATACCCCCTTTCTTCGTTCGGTGTGTCCCAGCCTGTCTGTTCGCCGCCCTTTCGCTCTCCCTGCGTGTCCCCCTGCCTTTGTAAGGCGCCGGCCGTGTCCCCGTGTGAGGGAGTACCTGCGCGTCCCCTCCGAGCTCTCGGCGCCTCCCTCCTCTCCGCTGGTCCCGGAGCGATCGGGCTCTCGGTGAGGCCATCGGGGAGGTGTTTTCACGGTGTTCCAGAGCCAGGGGAGGTGTTTTCACGGTGTTCCAGAGCCAGGACTTCTCTGCGGGCCGGGACAGGTGGCAATGTGCGCTCAGACTGAGCTGTGCGGTGTCGCAGGAGCCGGGGCAGCGCGGTGTCTGATTTCTGAACTTGGCTGAACTCCCCGGCGCTGACCCTGGACGCTGGTGATTTGTTTTTGTGTGTCACAAACGTCCCCGAGTGTCCCCCACACCCCCCCCCCCCCCGCTCCCTGTCCCCTTTGGTGGCCTCAGATATTTAATGCGAAATGTCACAGCCTTCATGAGGGAAGCTGAGAGTGTCTGAGCTCTTCAGACAGTCTGTAGATTGTAATGTATTTCTAAACATCAGCATTTATTTCTGTTTGAGCAGCATTGCTCAATGTTGTTATGGTGGTAAATTACCTGAAATATGGGAGTGACTCTTTTTGTTCTGTTTTTGTTGTCAGGATTTCATACTCCCCATCACTTCAGAGCTCTGGAGGTGTTACAAGCCATTGAGTTGTTCTCACAAAGTTGTAATCACTTTGTATCTCAACACAAATCATCTTCCATCCTGTGAGGTTTATAATTTGTTTGTTTTTAAATATCTTTTTTTTCTGGAGAAACCAATCCTGTTATGCACAGTTTTGCTAACTAAATTAGCCTGGGTGGCTTTTCATCTAAAATGGCTAAAGAGGAACGTGGGGTTAAAATAAAGACGAAACCAGAGCTGAGTGCCAGTCTAACAACTCTTAACTGATGAAAACTGAGATTGTAATACAGTGTCTTTCAGAGTAGCTTTTACTTTTGTCTTTTTTCATGGGCTGTCTGTAAATAATAAATCTGTAGTGTGTTAGAACTTCACATAGTGGGGATTTTCAAGAACTGATTCTAAAAACTGTAGGAATTTCTTTTCAATATGCTGCATTTCTGACTTGATCTAAATACAAGATCATGTCAATAAATTCCAAGCTCTGAATACAAGATAATAAACAGTTGGAGTACGTGGGGGAAACAGGGAAGTGAAAGCCAGTGGTGAGTGTCAAAGTTCTTGTGGAGGTAACTTGTTAAAAGCAAGGTGTAGGAGACTTGAGACAGTGCTTTGGAAAAGCAAACTGAGGAAACTAAAATCATTCTGCCCACAAAACGTAGATTTTCCTGGAAAGCAGAAGACGCTCTCTTGTGCGTTGCAGCGAGGAGGCTCTTTAATGAGCAGTAATCCCTAATATTTTGGGAAGTTGGTGATGGGTGGTTTAATGCTGGCTTGGCAGATTTGATTTCAAAATACTGGGAAGGGGAGGAGGGAGAACTTGGGGAATCCCTGGCTGGCTTCCTGCTGCTCAAAAGTGCAGCTTTGTCACTTCTTTAATCCAAGTGCCACCCCCAGCTCCCTTCTCTGAGCTGACACTCGTGACCAAGTCACAGCTTTAATAATCCTAATAATAATAATTAAAAATAAATCACTGGCTGGCTGCACAGCATCCATTCCTTCCTGGCACACGGAGGAGTGTTGAGGGGATAGAGCAGCCTGGATTGACTGGGGCAGGCTGCAGGGATGTGCTCTGGATAAATAGGTCACTTTTCCAGCCTGGATGTTGTTTGCCCTGTCCCTAATCCATAGTGTGGTGTTTGGGATTGCTGGATTTTTAAACCTCTTGGCTGTTGATACTTGTGGGAGCTTGGGAAGTGCCAGAAAACCTGGAACTCATCATTCTGGCAAAGCTTTTCTGAGAATGTCTGTGAACTGAGTGTTCTTTTGCAGTCTGGTGATGGTGAATATCTCAGTTTTATGAGTAATAGGGATTATATGTGATGTGGAACCATTTCTAAGCTTAGATTTTTTTTTTTTTCTAAAATCAGCACATTTTCCAAGTTCAGGTCTCAAACTTTCTTTCATTTGAGAAGTTCTGTATTACATGTTTATACTGGGAGGAAAAAATATGGCTGAAACCCCATTAAAAAGTGTCAGGTTAATAACAATTAGTGCATGTTGGCTTATTAGTACTGACACATCTTAGTACTTCTGGAAAGAAGGTCAGTAAAGACTGCAATAATTGAAGGAATTTAATAGAAATTATTTTCCCATTAAATTTTAAACAAAACCAAAAAAAAGGACTAAGATACATATAATGAGAACACAGCAACAATTACCATTTTATTTCTTGGTTAAAACATATTTGCTTGCAGTCAGGCTGAGGAAACCAAGTATTTGTGGTGTACTTAGAATTTTTGTAGGCCTCTCCATGGGTTTTGTAATTAAATTAGCAGCCTATTGACTAAGCAGACATATTTGCCTTTTTATTATGCATAAAAGCTGAGTTCCTTTTAGCACATGGAGTTTTTCTAAAAAAGAAATTTACATTTTTGACAGCTATATTTAGTCTGAAATGCTAATGTATTTCTGACTGCTTTTTTAACTGTGAAGTGATGCGGCCCATCTAAAGGTGGAACTAATCTATTAAACTTTTTTTACTCTCACTCTTGATAGGCAACACGAATAAACCCCTTAAAACACAGCTTTTCCCCTCCTCTGCAGACTCTTTAAAATAAGTAGGAAGCCTGTATCATTAGAATTATTTAACCTGCCCACATAATAGAGCCCAAAAAATGGAGAACAAATGCTGTGTTGTGCTGGGAGATGTAAATCAGGTGACAGATTTTGATCACAACTCTGTGGGATACTATCAGACTGCTTTGCATAAATCAGAAAAGTGCTCTGTGGCAGCTGACGTTGAGCAGTCTCTCAGTCCTGATTAATTTGTGCCTCCCATCCAGGGGAGGCCTGGTGGGATCCACACAGGCACAGCGGAGCAGTTTGTAGAATTTGGGAATTAAGGAATTTGGGAATTTGGGTTGTTTTAGCTAAATGAGGATTATCTCAGCATAGCCCAACTCATGAATTCAAAAAAAGGAGGGCCATGACAAAGGCCATTCCTGCAGCATTAGAAACAATTCTGATAATCTGTGTGAGTGTGGCACTCCAGGCTTTGTGCTTCCTGTAAGGAGAATCCTGAAGGATTCTGTCTCCACTGCTTTATTTCCAGTTTTATTGGAAAAAAAAAAATATGTGATGAAAGTTTTTATCAGTGCTGCTGGTATTCAATGAGGTGCCTTTAGGACCAATGTTGGAGAATGGGACAAAAATGAATTTTTTGTTTCTCTTTTCCATTTCTACTTTCCCTTTAGTTTTACATTTTATCCTTTTCTGTGGCTTGTTTCTCTCTGCTAAAATAACATGTTTGTTATTTCCCTGTTGTCCTTCATTCCTTCCTTCCTTCCTTCCTTCCTTCCTCCACGTGCTCTGTCATTCCCACCTGCTATTATTCCTCTTCTCCACCTTCCTGCTTTTGTATTCCTTTGTATTTTCAATAGCAAAAATGTCTCTGGTGGGGCCTTCCCATTGTCTGAGTGCTCTTGACAAACAAACAGAATTCCCTGTAAATCTGCTTCCATCCCTGCATTATTTCCTGTCTGTGGTGGTCGTGGGATGGGACAGCTGTGCAAGGGTGGCAGTGTCACCTCACCCTTTCTCCTGCCCCTTTCTCCAGCCCTCAGCCACTTTTGGGACAGCAGCACTGTCCAAATATTCCCTGAGTTCTGCTCATGGCACTGCCACACTCACACCTTCAGGGAATTAAAGGATTTGGTTTAATTTTGTGTATTTTATAGACTTGCACTGGGATTTCTACCTGGGAAAAAAAATATAATTGAGCCTGCACTGAGGTTGCACTAAATGATTGTTGTAGGTTCTTTCCAAATGAAATAATTCTATTTGTATAATGACCCAAATATCTTTAATAGAACTGTCCAAGAGCACGAAGCATGACTGAACTGAACAACCTTTCACTTCATTCCTGTTTGTAGCTAATTTTGAGGCTCTTAAGTACCATGTTTCACAGTGATAGATGTGACAGGTTTCAGTGATACTCAAATATTTTCCTTGAATATTCTTTCAGTACCTCATTTAGTTTGTCTCCTTTCTGATTAAAAAATGGCAAGTGATTGTACTCTGCTACTGCTTTATTATTTCAAGATTTCTTCTGCACTTGTTCCATTTTACAAATACGGATTTAGATTTTTTGTTCTTTGATGACAGCATCCCTCTCCTCCACTTTGCTGGGCTAGGTAAAATAACGTGTAAAATGCTTTCAAAGCCAAGGTGTGATCTCATTTCGTCGTGTGAATGACACTTAAAGCTGCCTGGGAATTAAAGCCTTTGTGTCGAGGTCATTGTTGTGGGATCAGGACCCAGCCCCAATCCAAGCTGCAGCCTGGGCAGGGGGATGCTGCTGCTGCTGCTGCTGGCAGTTGATGCAATCCTGCCCTCTGATATAACACAGGCTGTAATTTGAATTTCCTGAGCAGTGCTAAAGGCAGAGCCAGGAGCTCATTTGGCCAGAGCAGATGCAGGAGCTGCAGCAGGTCAGAGCCCCTGGCTGTGCTGCTGTAACAGTTTCTGCTGCTCCAGCCTCACAACTCCGGGGAGAACCTTGTAGCAGGAGGAGAGGCTTGGAGTGTTACAGGGAAACAGCTTCAGGCAGGAGGATTCTCACAGCCCTGGATTTTTGAGGTGCACAATCCATCATGCAGGAGTGGATTGTGATGGGAAGAGAAATCTTTGTGGAGAGGGAAGTGGTGCTATAAATCAACAACAAAAAGTGTTTCTGGGAGTTGGGAAAGAGTTGGATGCCTGGAGTGGTCAGGGAGGTTTTACTGGGAGCTGTGCAGCTTTTCCTAAGGATTTGAGGTCTGGGAAGAAGGAGGAGAATTGCAGGGGGTGGGTGGTGCTGAGCAGGTGAAAAGCAGCAGTGAAAATCGAGAAGAGACTTCCTGAGGTCCAACTACTGATGGGACTTCTCTTCCTGGTGGGTTTTGCAGCATCTCTGAGAGCTCCTTCCTTCACCTGGGCCAGCCTGTGGTTTGCAGGCTCTACTAATTACAGGGCAGCAGGAGTTGAACCATCCTAACTGGGCTTGCTTTTCAGCCAGAGCTGAGCTTTGACAAAGACTGGGGCTGTACCTTTTATGTGTGAAAATCAGATGGGTCTGCAGACTTCAGCTGCCAGTGAGGGACCAGTTGAGCCGTGTCACGTGCATCCATTTCACTGCATTCCTTCTGGAGAGGCAGATGCAGCCTGGCTGTTGTGCTCAAAACCCACACTCTTTGCTTTGGTGCAGAGTCTCCACGTCAGGGCTGGTAAATTCATTAAAAAAAAAAAATCATATTATAAATTTTTTTAGATTAAATCCTAGCCAAGGTCACTCTTACAAAAAAAAAAAAAAAACCCCAAAAAAAACCCAAAAAAAAAAAAAAAAACAACAATCCAAAAAAACCAAAACTCCACATCACTTTTTGCCATTAAACTGTTCTAAGGAAGAGCAGGTGTAGCTGTGGCAAAATATGGACAAAATAACCCAAACTTTTGGCAGAGCTGCTCGTGATGTAGTTTGGATATTGGATACCAAGAAGCTCTTTGTAGTGTGGACAAGTCTTACCTATTAATCCATAGCTTCCATTTATTTCAGCTGGAGATTGGCTGTGGATGGGGAAGGGAGGGCTTTGGAATGTGCTTTATTCCCCCTTCTCCTGCATGTTTGAGATCTGTCAGAGGGGAGTGGCTCATCTTTAAAACTTTGGAGTTCTGGGGATTATTTTTTTCCATCTCTTTTTTTCCATCTCTTTGGTGTCTTGCAAGTATTGATGAGTGAGACTTCCAGTGAGTTGTCACTTGTTCTGGAGAACCTCCCAAATCCTTGGCAGCAAGGAATGCTGTTCTTCCCTCCACCTCTGGCATCACCCTTTGTTTTCTTAGCAAAATTCTTGCATTTGATCTGATCAAAAGAGAAGCTTTCAGTTGTTTTTTGTCTGCTTGGTGCTGCAGGCAGTGTGGAAAACCTGGCTGATGAATGAATTCCTTAAAATGGAACCTGTGCTTGGCTTCAGTCTCCATTAATAGATTGGGTTTTTTTACATAACTTTGCATAACATTTGAATAATCTGGCATTGTTGGTTTTGAAAGCCTTGAAGGGCTGTCAGCAGTCACCAAAATCATTCTTTCAGTAGTTTGTGTACTTGTCTCAGATTAAATGTTTTCATTAAACACTGTCTTTCAGAGAGTTGTTTTGCAGACTAAATCCCATTGGAAACTGTATCCTTTTTGCTTCTTGGAGGGCACTGGAGACCAATGTCTGGGGCCTGCAGTGATTTTTTTTAATTTTTTTTCTTGTTCAGAACATCTGTGCTGTCTCTTGGGATTTGGTTCCCTTTGGACTTGCATTGCTCAGTTCTTACCTATTTATTTTGCACAGTTTACAGCTGTTGGGGCTAAAAATTTCCTGCTTTTGAAAGGAATATTTGCAATGTGTTGTTAAGCCAAAGTAGTGATGAATTTATGTTTTCATTGTACTCCAGATTAAGATTTCTAAATTCTACAGAGTAATAAACCTACTGAAGTGCTTGTATATTCCTGGAGTGCAGCTTAAGCTTTTCAGAGTTTATTGCTCTTAGGCTTGGTTTTAAACTTGGACAAACATGGGTTTTTCTGGCCTTTTGAGGGGTGAATGATGCTTTTGTGTACAGAGCAAGCCAGCAGGGTTGTGCTGAACCCTCTCAGGTCACCCTTCAAAGGATACAGTTCTGTAAATATCATCCTTTTGTCACAACATTTCTCCTTTCTACTTCCAGGAGTTTATTATTCCAGCTGGAACATGCAGAAGTAATTTAGCTACTTGTGTGTCTTCAGCAAAGCCCATTTCAGTGCATTTTATTTCCCTGTTTGTGCTGCCACTTTAGGTGCTGTCCAAAGGATTGTCTGGAGTGGCTTAATGTTCGCTTGCTTTCTTTTCCAGAATAACTTTACTGATACTAAAATCCTTCTTAATTCCACTACCAAGAGCTGGAAATTCCTCCCTGTGCACTGTGGGGGTGTCTGAGGGAAGCACAGGATTTATATTGTGTTGGTAAAAAGAGGTTTCATGTGAAATTAATGCCACTGGGACAAGTGTAGGTGCTCAGGTGAACAGTGCTGCAGTTTAAAGGATCCTCCCTGCTGTAATCCAGACCTCCCTTCCCAGCTGGAATATTTGGTGTTTAACTTCCCCATACTTCTGAGGACATCAGAACATAGGGGAAGTTTTTTTCTTAGCTGCTGGTGTGTCTGTGAATCAAACAACAGAGTTATGTAAATAAATGTATGCAGTCTATTGGATATATTTGACTATTCCCTTTTTTTTTTTTTTTTTTTTTTTTATAACCTCCAGATGGTAACTGGGATCTCAGCTCCAACTCCTTCATGTGTGAGGGTCAAGGAATGAGTAAGAGCCTGTTAATAGAGGCCAGTGGGAGTTGCAGGGAAGGAAAGACAGGAATAGTCTCTGCCTGAGCATTTTCTGTTCAGCTTTGGCAGAGCTGCAGAGTGGAGCAGAGGATGGAAATGATGATCCTGGTGTTTGCTCTGGTCAGCTGGGAATGGGAGCTGAGCCCTCCCAGTCCTGGGGGCCTGGGGAAGGGGGTGTTGGGCTGTAAATGACCAGCAGGATCAGGATCAGGAGTGCTTTATTTACTGTGTGAGGAGCCTTCCCACTTTACTGTGGGGTGGAGACTCACTAATGCCTTGCTGTGGTCATGGAGAGCACAAATTTCTGGAATTGTTTGAGCTGAATCCTGAATAGTCAGTCAGAGTGGATTAGGTGAGGCAGTGTGGATTTTAAGGGAGTTACCTGCTCTGCTTGTTATCTTCTGTTATTTCAGTGGCTGCAGGAATGCATCAGCCAGAGGAATTCCTTTGCTTCTCTGAGCAGTACAAAATGTTCTAAAGCTTTTTTCCTTTCTCTTTTTTCCCTTCCTCCCTTCAGAGGGAAGTTTCTCAGCAGAAAGCTGAGGTGTGGATGTACAGCTGATAAGGATCTTTTCCAGCCTTAAGGATTTTTTGTAGAATACTTGAGGTTTCTTCACATTAACTTTCCAAACAGTGTTCCTTGCACTTGGGTGGTGCTGGCATCCATGTGGAAATGTAGCAGGAGCTTGTACAGAACTTTTGATTATTTTCTATAAAATGCATGTCCACATCTCTGCCTGAATGTTTTTCTCTGTTGTATATATAATTATTTTTAATTTTTTTTTTTTAAGGATTGGACCTATCCCATGAGGAGAGAGATGCAGGTAGGACACTTTTATTTACTGTTTGAGGCAAAACCCATGGAGCATCTAATGAGGAGAAAAAAGAGCTGGTATCAAAATCAATCTTTACCTGTAAAGTGTCAGGCAGCACCATGGGAGACAGAATTAATTAGTTAATTAAGGTGAGGATTTGCTAGCTTGGAATAAAGGTGTGTTTGCATCTCTGTTGTGCAGGTACTAAAACAGAAATCCCCCATATATTACATTTTTGTCTTTCTGAGTGTTTTTAGATGATTACAAAAAAATGTATCAGAGGTTTGCCTTCTACCTTAGACTTAGAGGTTTTCTCCAGTGGGATGGACAATTAAAATTTTCCTACCATGGTGTCAGTCAAACCTTTGCACAAGATAAGATCTACACACCTGCATATCTTCATTGGTGGGGAGATAAATGGTTAAAAACTGATACTTTTCCCACAGCTAGGCCAAAGCTTGAGGAATTTCCATGAGAGCATTTTGGAATTAATTACAAGACAGGATAATAAACCAAATTAAGAGTTCCCTTCCCTTGATTTGGGGCTGGGTGAGATGCAGGAATCACCCTGGGGCTTAATCCAAATCAAGGACTTTGTTTCTGGTCCAAAACAAGATCTCCAACACCAAGATCATGTTTCTTTTATCCTGCCAAACCAATTTTTTTTTTTCTTTGTGCTGCTATAAATGACATTGATTACACATTTCAGGAATATGTAAATTATTTGTGTCCATCTCCTGAGGTGAGTGAAATGTGTTATTTCAAATCATCTGGAGTTGGTATTAAGTGTCTGTTCTTCTCCTGCCTCCTAGGAAATCTTACCTGGGTTATTTTTAGGCCCATATTCTTCAGCTATGAAAAGCAAGGTATGATTTTCAGAATATTCTCTCACAGGGAAGCTTTGCTGTGGTGATTTGATTTGTTACTGTGGAGATCTGCTCAAGTGTATCTATAGAGGTGTAAATTTGGTTGCAGTTCTGAACTGGAACATGAAAAATGCCAAAGTGGAAGGAATATGTGGTGCATTTGTGGGATGGTCTGAGCTATTTGTATTAAAATTGAGTCTTAAATAGAAATTTTTTTTAGACAATTCAAACTATTTGAGACACTTTACCAATTCTTATTTCCTTTGCTGAAGTGTTGCAAGACCAGTCAGAACTGGGAAGTCACACACAGACATTAAAACAAGGAAAATTAAATCACAATAAAGTCAAGCACTGCTCAGGCACAGCTTGGCTCTGCAAATTTGCCTCATGGTTTAAATGATCTTATTTTCATGGTCTGATTCCAGCAAGAATCCAATGCTGGCTGCAAATTCCTCCCTCATGTAGAGACTTGAAATTTCAGGCAAAGTGAAAGGTGGGGAGAGACAAACAAGTTCACTGAATGCCTTCCTTTTTTGTCACTTTTTCTTTTGGGAAAACAACATTTTTACACTCTGAATTCTGGAAAATCAGCTCAGATTTTCCTTGATGTGGCCCTATTTTGTATCTAAGTACAACTTTTTTAAAATTACTATTTCTATATATAATATAGTATAATAATATGTATAATGTAGTAATATATATAGTCTATTTATTACACACTTTCTTTATATTATTAATAATAATTATTATTATTTCTTTATTACTGTCTAATAGATGAATCTGTAATTAAAAAAAGATATTTTTTTTCTTTCTCCACAGCTACCTATACTCCAGAAACATGGAATAACCCATGTAATATGCATACGGCAAAACATTGAAGCAAATTTTATTAAACCAAACTTCCAGCAGTTATTTAGGTGAGAAATGATCAAGATTCCTTTGTGTGTGTGTGTGTTTCCTTTCCAAATATTTTCACATTGTCAGAATTATTTGAAAAATGTGCTGAGGTGCAGAAAGACTTTAAATCCAAACCATGAATTTTATTCATCTTGAACGAGTCTACAAATTAGAATTATCCATAGTTTGCAAGTGTTTTCAGTGGTTTCTGAGAGAGGAAATCTGTCAGGGGGTGTTGGAGGAGATTCCCCACTCCTTTCCTCACAAAGTTCTTGGTTGAATTTATGGAATTCAGAGCAGGAATTAAAGGCAGTGCTGGGTTCCTCGTGCACTGGAGGGGTTGTAGCAGCTCCCAGGAGCAGCAACTCCACAGTGTTGTGTACTCACAGTAAATTTTCATTGCAGGTATTTAGTCTTGGATATTGCAGATAATCCAGTGGAGAATATAATCCGATTTTTCCCTATGGTGAGTAGATGGATTGGCAAGGGAAATCCCCAGGAGTTTTCTGAGCTAACAAATACCAGTTTCACATTTGGGATGCTTAGCCTGAGGCACCTGGAAGTGCTGCCAGCTCCTGACTTTATTATTGACACTTTAATAAGTGTAATTAACTCCTTTTTACAAGTATGGGAACAGGTGGAGTTGTAAGAGCTGCTTCTTGTGCTGGTATAAAAAAAAAAAAAAAATTAAATTCTGAGGCCCTTGACCTGGGGAAAACTTTTATTTGAGCCCAAGAATGTTTACATTTCTTATATCAAATTCAAAATAATAACTAAGTTTTACAGTGTCTTAAAACATATTTGCTGCAGAGGAATTAAAAAGTAACTTGTAAATTAAACAGTGCCCATTATTGGAACATATACCCTGGTTTGGAGCTGTGGGTTTGTATCTTTATTTTAGTTCAGTTTGCAGCTGAACAAAAGGATTTTGTTCCTTCTTGCACCAAAAAACCCCGAAGTGCCTTCACTGGTTTTGCAGTGACAATTTTAGGAATAGTTTAAAATACAAAAGAAATACAAATGTCCAGTTGAAGTGGGGTTTAAGTCTGCATAAAGGTGCAGTATTGTCACTGATATAGAAATTATACCAAATTTAGCTGTTAATACTACTTGCACTTAAAATAATCTGAAAGTTTGAGTCTTGTGTTTTTTGTTTTTTTTTTTCTTTTCAGACTAAAGAATTTATTGATGGAAGTTTACAAAGTGGAGGTAAAATTATATTAACTTCCCCCTCATTTATTAAGATGTTGTTAAAGCTTTAAAACTAACTTAGGGGTATGGATTAGAGGCTCTTAAATAAGAGCTTTTCTTAAATTTGGGGGGTTTATTATGCTTGATTTGAACTCTGTTAGACAAATTCAGGGCAAAGTGTTCTTTCCTTTTGCCTCTAACTGGAAAATCAACCTCTGGGGTTTGGGGTTTTTTTCACTTGGAACTCAGCTGAGTTCTGTGCATGAAGTTTTCTTGTCCCCTCTCAAATGCAGGACCTGAAATCTGCATTGTGGCCATTCTGTCACTCAGAATCCTCACAGGAGCAGGAATTCCAGTTCTCTATCCCAAAGGACAGAGTGCAGTTAGAAATTCAGGCTGAAGAAAGACAACATCTCTTTTTTTTGGGTGTGCCTTGCTGCTGCCTGGTTCTCTATAACAGGAGAAAAATCACATTTTAAAGACTTTTATTCACTTTATACACATATGGTTAATTTTGGGTTTTTTTTCCCTTCTCAGGAAAAGTTCTTGTCCATGGGAATGCAGGGATTTCTAGAAGGTAGGAAGTGAACCATCCTGATATTAATATTTAAACAATTGAAAGGTATTTTACTATTTTTTATTTGTTTTTTTTCCAGTGCTGCCTTAGTTATTGCATACATAATGGAAACATTTGGGGTGAAGTACAGGTAAGAAGAGCTATTCAGGTTTTAAATCAGGTGGTGTGAGTGAATAATGATTTTGGAGGGAACAAAAT
The DNA here is from genome assembly GCF_024509145.1 of Vidua macroura. Classification (NCBI taxonomy): domain Eukaryota; kingdom Metazoa; phylum Chordata; class Aves; order Passeriformes; family Viduidae; genus Vidua; species Vidua macroura. The sequence goes on from NC_071576.1 coordinate 2,700,923, forward strand.
TTGTTGTGTTTTCACTCAGTCTCAGTGCCTTACCTAAGACTCTACCAGGAGCTGATTATTCCATTTTCCTTCACTGCAGTTGTGTTTACACCCTTTTTTTATAAGAATCAGGCACCTGCTGCTCAGGGAATGAGGGCACCAGCCTCCATCCATGGATAAAACCTTGGGAGAGCCCCAGGGGCTGTTCTGAGCCTGTGTTGAACAGGGAAATGAGCTGAGCACTGGGGTGGGCAAACAGAATTGTGCAGCTGCTGCTTCCTGCTTTGGCCAAGCAATTTCAGTTGTAAAAACCAGTTCTGGGGAGAGTTTAGAGGTTCTGTAGTGCTTAAAAACTGAAAGTCTGAAGGAAGACTCAAACCACAGAGACTTTTATATATTTTTCACTGAAGTGTTTTCTTCTCTTTTTAAGGGATGCATTTACTTATGTCCAAGAAAGAAGATTCTGTATTAATCCTAATGCTGGATTTGTCCATCAACTTCAGGTGACTTTTTTTTTTTTTAATTCTTGATCATAACTGAAAAGCCATTTAATGAATCATCTCCCTACCAAACAGATATTTACACAAATATGCTTCAAGGAAATGTCAGGAGCTGGAGGAAAGCTTGGGAGGAAGATGAGTGGGCACCTCAGTTCCTTAGAGTTAAGCTTTGGACAAAGCAAATCCAGGAATAGAGGAAAAACAAAAATCCTGGTTTGTGCAGTGATTAAGAGGCTCTGAAATGTCTTGGTTGGTGCTGAAGGAGCTGCAAAGAAAATGTTGTTTGATCATTAAAGCCATTTCTTTAGTCATCCTTGAACTTTTCTTTTCCTCTGACTTCCTGATGGTTTTTGTCATTCATGTCAAAGCAACAAAGAATTCTCCTTCTCCCAAATCTGTGCCTGAATATGAGATGCTCCCTGAACTGGCCCTGCTCATCCTTACAAAGCTTTACTTTATGCCAAAGTAATTCCAATCAACACTTTTGGACCTTTCCAGGAATATGAAGCCATCTATCTAGCAAAATTAACCATCCAGATGATGGCACCTCTGCAGCTGGAGAGATCCCTCTCAGTCCCACCTGGCAGCACAGGTGAGAAGCTTCTGCTGGGTGGGGGTGTGAGGGGATTTTTAAGCAACCCTTTAGCAGCAGAATCCCAAACTCTTGGGAAGGGCTTTTGGTGTGCAAGCTGAGTGTAAACCTCGGTGTGAAGTGTTTAAATGTCCTGGTTTGCCAGGGCTGAAGTTCCCTCTTGCCTCCTGCAGGAAGTTTGAAGAGGATGCACGAGGAGGATGAAGATCTTGGCACCATGCAGGTGGCAGCAGCACAGAATGGCTGATGGCTGAGGACAAACACTGGTTGTAGTGAGAATTCCTGCCAAGAAAGGTTAAGAAAACTAGGGGGGAAAAAAGAATCACACAAAAAAACAAAACAAGAATTAATGCAAAACAATGAACACACATAGCTTCTTTTCAATTACATGTTGCTTTCAGATGTAAATCTGCCTCTGCAACACACTAAGCATCATTTTTAAGATGTTGGACTTCTTGAATGAATAGATGGCACTGATTGTTTTACTCCTTTTTTACACTTTACAGTTTTATTCTAAACCAAGATTTTTGGACTTGCAAAGAGGTATTATTGCAATAATGCACTTTTCATACTTGAAATTTCTTTATTTGTATGATATAAAGTTATTACTTTAAACAAAATGCAAGCGGGGGGGGATTTGTTTATAAAGTTATTTGTGTAATTTATAACAAGAGACTTTAGTAAAGAAAAAGTTTGCTAAAATTCACCTTGTTCTCAGTATGTATTATGGCAGAAATGTGCTTTAGGAACATAAACATAGAGGTTAGTTCGAATTGAACTATCTAGAACATCCTCAAACTGGTTTTCAAGGAGTAGTTGCTGTTGCAAGGCAGTAGTGGCATCATTTGAGGTAAAAATGGGATTTGTCTTTGAAAACTGAGGCCCAGGGCAATGCCCACAATGGGATCAAGACTTAAAGGATTCACTTCAGCTCTGGTAAAACCTCAGACTCAGCTAAGAAAACACTTCTTGGTGCTTTAAGGTTTTCACATTGGGGATTGTGCAGCTGTAACTCTCCTGCCTCAGCAGCACAGAGGTTGTGCAAGCACAGTCCTGGTTCTGCATCTGTTATATTTCCCAATATTTGTTGCCTAAAAGCCAGGGCTGGAATGATTTGGGAGCACTGTTGTGACTGAGCAAGGCTATTAGAAAAATGTGTGTGTTTGGGAAGTCTCAGCTTGGTAAGCAGACTGTGTTGTAACAGGGAAAAAATGGACTCAGGATTTGGGGATCAGAGCATCCAGCAGCACATTCATGTTCCTGCTGACACCCTCTGCTATCTCCAACAGGGATGGAGCAACATAAGTCCTTCAGGGGGGGAAATATCTGCAAAAAGTAGTGTGATGCTTTAGTTAGGAGCTATTCAGGCAGAAAGAAGGAAGTGATTTATCTCCTGGAGAGCTGCGCTGTGTCAGTGTCCAGTGCTGGTTTGCAGTTGCAGAGGGTTTGTTCCTGCTCTGAACTTGACCCTCCATAAAGGAATGCTCTGGGGCTCTTGGGAAATGCATTCCTGGCCTTTGGAGCACGAGGCTCCCACATGGCAGCAGTGGGGCTGTGCCTGGCCCTGCACAGCCCTCAGACACTGCCAGCCACGAGCTGGGGCTGGGCTGGGCTGGGAGGCATCAAATCCCTCTCCATTTCAGGTCCCTGGGGAAGGGGAGGGATGGAGCACAGATGGAAGGCACTGATTCATCTCCAGCCTCGTCCATGTCTGTGTCTGTTCTCTCTGGGGTCCTGGGAACACTCCCTTCCCGCTGACAAGCTCCATGACTAAGGATTTTTCATCAATCCAGTTTTTTTTTCCTGGCATTACCCCCTCCTGGTGCCTTTTACAGTCATTCTGGTCTGTCTGCCTGTCAGATCCTAGGGGAATCTGAGATTTAATTTTCCTCAGATCTATTACTAAGCCGTCTGTTTAAAGCTTCCCATTTCTGTCTGCTGCAGTTTCACTGCCAGGAGGGGTTTGTTTCAATATTTGGCTTTGGGGGTTGAACTAAAGGCAGGAATTAGAAGCAGGGTCCCTCACTGTGGACTGGAAAGAGAAGTGAAGTGAATTGTTATTTTTATTTCCCAGGTTTAAAGACAAATCTGCAACACCCAAATCTTTGGGAATCCACAGCTCAGCTCTTCGTTGAGGTGCTGAAATTGCCTTTACCAGCTATGGGGAAGCAGAGTGAAGGAGCTGGAGATCTCCTCCTCAGGGTGGGAAAGGTCTCAGCCAAAAAATGAAACCACAGGGAGGAGGTAACATTCAACCTCTGGAGAAGCTGGTAGTGCTGTTAGGGCTGGTTCTGACCAAAAAAAAAGTGTTCCAGGCAAGGCTGGACAAGGCTTGGAGCAAACTGGGATAGTGGAAGTGGCCCTGCCCATGGCAAGGGGTGGAATGAGATGAGCTTTAAGGTCCCTTCCAACCCAAACCAGTCTGGGATTCTCCAGTATTAATCAACTATATGTCCAAATACTGTTATTTTAGATATATATTATTTGTATGATTATATATATTTATATAAATACATATAAAGAGATCTATATAGCTATATATAATTATTTGAATCTGAAACAGAGGTACCCAGATGCCTTTGTGGTGCAGGGAAAAGACATTTATGAAAGGTTTGGTGTTTGCCTCAAGGAGGTCATGGTTGATTTTATACATGCATAGTCTCTCTATATATGTGTATGTATATATATTAAAAAATATGTATACATTATAAATATGTCACATATAGATTTTATATATACATAAAAGACATATCCATATATAGATTTCATATACACATATATACTATACATATTTGTCTGTATTTTAGATCTATTTTTACATATACATAATAAATACACTGGGGCCCTTGCTCTTCCCTCTTCAGCCCTTTGCACTGTGGATAAATTTCAGGGTTGCTGCATGGCCCCTGAGCCATGCAGAGCTGGCACTTGTGGCATTGTCCCTGTCCCTGTGACTGTGGTGTCCCAGGGGCCTGGGGCACACCTGACCCCACAGTGGCACCTCCCAGTCCCCAGGCTGGGCATTTCCAGCTCTCCAGCTGCCGTTTGTCCAGAGGGGTGGGAATGTCACCTCTGGGATGAACAAAGAGCTCTTCAGCTGCCCTGAGGGGGCTGTGCCCGGCAGGGCCATTGTGCTGCAGCCACAAACCCCAGCTTTCAACCCCATTCATCTGTTTGACAATGATCTGAGCAGGGCCACAGCACCTGCTCCTCACTCTGATCTTTGCATTAACTCTTAATGAGGGCCTGGGGCTCTTTGGATGGTGTAGATACCATGGAATTCAAATAATCCACTTCAAATCGTGGAAACTCTGAATTAATTTGAACTGTGAAAGGCAAGAAAATCCACCTCAGTCACTTGGGCCAAGCAGAAAGCAGGAGCTGCTTTACAGAATGAGAGTCAGGGCTTGAGCCATGCAGATGCTGTCAGAGGAGCACATCTCCGTTCTCCAGGGAAAGAAACCCACATGGAACTGCTGAAAGTGTTCTTTTCAGCCTAGGGAGGGGGAAGAGGTACCTGCAGCAGGTGCTGCTGCTCAATAAGCACATCTTCACTCCATGAAGAACAGTCCAGATACAGGTGGCAATCATTTATTCAGCTTAGACAAAGATATTCTTTAAAAAAATAATCAATAAATAAAGCAGACATCACCAAGGAGAACACTGGATGGAGTGGAGAACCCTCAGGAAGATCAAGCAGAGCCCCCAGCACTGTAGAGTCGCTCTCCAGAGCACAAAGCAGGACAATGTGGAAGGCCTGGCTGCCCACAAACAACCCTGGCTGGGTACAATGCCCTATTCATGGCTCTGGGCTTTGTCACTCCCCACACAAAACACCACTGTTGGCAACAGGCCTTTGGACATTCTTTGCTTTTCACCCCTGGCAGAAGTGGTGCAGCACCAGGGAAGCTCCACAGCAGCAGCAGCAATCCCTCGGGACCAGAAGGGGGGGATTTTTCTCCTGGTTTGCTGTTCCACAGGTGGAAATCACTCCTGGCCCTCTGGACATCCAGTGGCTGGGCCAGGGGTGTTCAGTAAATCCCAGAATGGTTTGGGTTGGAAGGGACCTTAAACTCATCTCATTCCAACAGGGACACCTTCCACTATCCCAGGCTGCTCCAAGCCCCGTCCAACCTGGCCTTGGACATTTCCATGGATCCAGGGGCAGCCTCAGCTTCTCTGGGCACCCTGTGCCAGGGCCTGCCCACCCTCACAGCCAGGAATTGTGTCCCAATATCCCATCCATCCCTGCCCTCTGGCAGTGGGAAACCACTCCCTGTGTCCTGCCCATACAAAAGTCCCTCTCCCTCCTTTTTAGGCCCTGGAAGTGGCTCTAAAGCTTTTCTGGGCTGAACAACCCCAGCTCCCTCAGGTGAAGCTGAATCTGCCATCCCACTCCCTGTGGGATACATTCCTTCAGACATTCCAGTTTCCCAGTTACCCTCTGCCCTGTTGGACACCACGTTTGGGGTTTTTATGTCAGAAAAAAAAAAAGTAATTATCCTGAAAACCAAGTTATCAGCTAAAGTGCAGGAGCCCTGCAGTGAGAAGCACACATCCATTTTCAGACTGGGAATTCAGCACAGCCTGGAAGGATTCTCCCCAGCCTGCACTAACAGTAACAAACCCAGTCTTGGAAAACAGCGCCCAGAAAACTTCTGATGCACCACCAGCGCTTCCATGAGGTGTCATGGAAAAAAAACCACAGCTAAGGCCTGTTCTGTGTCACTAATTCTGCACAAGAGAAGCCTCATCCCTTCCCCAGCTACATCATCCTTCCATCAGCACAGCCAGGACAGTCCCAGGGGCTGGCCTTTGGCTACCGAGAAAAGAAGCACAAACCTTTAGAAAAATACAATGCAAGAAAAAATTTGAGATAAAAATATATACCTTTGGTTAAAAACCATCCCTTTAACGAGTCCTTTGTAACTCAGCTAGAACAGAAAAGCTTCACCTCGAGTCAACAGTAGTAAAAATTAGTTCTAAACTTACTTTCTAACCCAGAGGACTCTTTCTAAAACCTCAGTAATTTTTTTTCCCCCAAGTTTTACACATTTGATGTTCATTATTTATAGGGATTGTTACATCTGCAGCAATAAACTATAGAAATTTCCCACGGAGAGAATGTTTGTAGCACAAGCTCCTCCACCAACAGTCTTTCCAAGAAAAAAAAAAAAGAACCCAGAACACCTAGAAGTTGTTAATTAAAGAACCGTTGAAACATGTAGTTTTCATCAGATACCAAATAGCCAAACTTCTTGTAGAAATCCACATTTTTGGGCAGACACTCCAGTGTGATTTTGTAACAGTTCAGTCTCTTACTTAGCAAGGTGAGGGTGGACGTTAATCTGGAAAAGAAAAAAAAAAAAAAAAATCAGCAGTTAAATGCTGGATCAGTGAATATTTCATGAGTTATATTATCACAGCCACAACACTGAGGGCTGACAGCACTCTCTGTGTTTTCCTGCAGATCATTTTATGCCCAGCTGGTGATCCCTGCTGGCTGAATTCTTCCCAGGTGCTTGGCAGGAAGGTGTGAGGTGCAAAGGGCTTGCTGAATGGCAAAGGTGGGGAATACTCACAGTTTTCCAAGCTGCTTCCCTCTGCACTCCCCGCTGACCACCACATCTTCTATCCTGCCTCTCTGAAAACACAGGCAAGTGTTTGTTAGCCTTGGAATTGCCCTTCCAGCTGCCTGTGTTCACAGCCTGGCTGGGACTCCCAGCACGGAGATCTTCAGCCATCTGCTCTGTCAGAACCACGTCTGACTCCTTCCAAAGCTCACTGCCACAATGGGACAGATCTCCAAGTGCTCCTTTTCCTTAGGAAAAGCCAAAGCTTCCTTTTACTATCAGCTCAGCACTCAAGGATGTGATACATTTTTTAAATACACAAAATACTTTATCTTTTTAAAAGTATATTTTTAAATTATTTACATTTTGAAGGTTGGAAAAGCCCTTCAAGACCATCGAGCCCAACTGTTCCCCAGCACTGCCAAGGCCACCACTGCCCCGTGTCCCCAAGTGCCACATCCACATGGCTTTTAAATCCCTCCAGGAATAGGGACTCTGCCCTGTCCTGGGCAGCCTGTAAAGGGCTGGACCACCTTTTCCACAAGGAAATTTTTCCCAACATCCATCCTAAACCTCCCCTGCTACAACTTGAGGTTGTCACCACACAATAACACCATAAAACCAACATGCCCAGAGTCAGAGCCAGGATCTTTTCCTCCCTTCCCAGCTGCAGGATTTACCTTGGCACAGGAGTGAGTGAATTTATGTTCTATAACCAGCGTTGCTGTAGCAACGATCTGCCCCAGGTTCGTGTCCTCCACCACGGTGACGTAGTAATCTCCAGACCTCTTCATGTGCTCAAAGGTTTCTGTGGGAGCAGGCAATTCAGGCTCACAGTAAACTGCAGTTAAATCTGTATTTACAGCAGATTCTGACTGCAAATCACTGTGGGATCATAGGGACGATGCACCCAAGGCTCCAGCAAACGAATGCCCCAGAGTCAGATTAACCCATGAAAAAGCAGGAATTACACAAATTCCTTTTCCTTATTTTCCCAGAGAACCCTCCTTGCTGAGCAGATGGGTGCCACAATATCAAATCATGGAATGCTCTGGGCTGGAAGGACCTTAAAAGCTCATCTCATTCCATCCCCTTCCATGGGCAGGGACACCTTCCACTGTCCCAGGCTGCTCCAAGCCCTGTCCAACCTGGCCTTGGACATTCCAGGGATCCAGGAGCAGCCACAGCTGCTCTGGGCACCCTGTGCCAGGGCCAGCCCACCCTCACAGGGAACAATTTCATGGAAAGGGTTGTCCAGCCCTGGCACAGGATGCCCAGGGCAGTGGTGGAGTCCCCATCCCTGGAGGGATTAAAAACCTGTGTGGATGTGACACCTGGGGACATGGATTAGTGGTGGGTTTGGCTTAGATCCTGTGATTCCCTGAATCCCTGAACTGCCTCCCCACTGCCCGTCAGGCCCAGGAGTAGGATTTAAAGGTGATCTAAAGTAGGTTCAAAGAGAGCTGGAGAGGGATTTTGGTCAAGGACCTGGAGGGACAGCACCAGGGGAATGGCTTCCCAGTGCCAGAGGGCAGGGATGGATGGGATATTGGGCAGAAATTCTTCCCTGAGAGGGTGATGAGGGGCTGGCAGGTCCAGGGAAGCTGTGGCTGCCCCATCCTGGAGAGCGTTCCAGTCCAGGTTGGAGAAACTTGGAGCAGCCCAAGTAATCCATGCTACCAGCTATCTAAAGCTCAGTCTAAAAACCAGTTTCACAATTTAGGCAGCAATTTAAGCAGCCCTTGGGGATAGCTGCAGCTGGATGCAAGGCTGAGTGCCAAGGGGAGCTGAACTCATCCCTCCCTCTGGCATCAGGCACCCAGGAGCCTCACACCTGAGCAGCTTTGCTGTCAGCATCTGGATCCTTTGATTCGCTGCAAGCCCTGTGGAAAAGCCAAGGAATGATGAGGTACTCACTGATGAATTGCTCCGGGCTCACCACTCCTGCTTCTGTCAGCTGACCCAGAACCTTAAAAAAGCCTGGCAGGAAAGGAGGGGGGAAAACAACTCTCAGTGAGGGACAGACACACAACCAGCTCCTAACAGCAAGGAACAATCCAACACCACTGTTTGGAGAGGGACCATCCCATCACAACAGGATGGAACAGTGTTGAAGGACTGGCTAAAGCTCAAGTGAGCCTGGAATAATGAGTCCAAAGCAACCTTTTTATCCAAATTCCAGAACTGAAGGAGAATTCGTGCACCAAGATGCTTGTTCATGTTGTTTTGGTATTAAAGAGTACAGTATGAACAACTGTGCTCCCTCTCCAAAACCATGGTGAATGGGAACTTGTGGATTATTTGGAAGACTTGACTTGAATTTTAGGATTAAAACAGTAAATCAGATTTTCAGGGTCACCCAATACAGCACCAATCCATGATGCCAGAAGCTCAAATTTAGGGATGTGGTCACAGCTCCAAGGCTACCAGAGCCCAAGGGATGTTAGGACAAGGCACAGGGTGGCATTGCTCGGGTGTCCTGTGCAGGTTCAGGGCTTGGACTCAATGATCCCTGTGGGTCCCTGGCAACTCAGGATGTTCTAAAATTGATAAAAATAACCCAAATCAGGGAAAATGAGCAATCCCAATCTACTGAGAGCTCCTACAGAAACACAAGTTACCAACTCAGCGCCCCACTGTCATTTCTGGCAATAATAAAGCAGGATTCTACCTCGATTTAAATCAGCTGTGCAAAGTGGTCTCAGGACCAGCCCATCCCCTGGGTCCAGTGGAGAAATAGCAGGAGAAAAGGTCGTGGTGTTCTCACTCCAGTCGAGTTCCTGCAGGATCCTGGGGTCAAACATGGGCGTGTCATCGGGCATCACGGTGGCCACGGGCATCATGGCTGCAAACGGAGACCTGGAACGGAATGAACAGGTTTAGTCTCTAAAAGAAGTTGTTCCCCCTGTAGCATGCCATGGGATTTTCCTCAGGTATTTCCAGGAAGGTGAATACACTGCTGTTCACTTTATCTGCTCAGCCTTCACCCGCTGGGTTAACAGAGCGTGTGCTCCGGGCACGGCGCACGTCAGCCAACACGCGGAGCTCGTGTGTTTATCCTGGAAAAGTCCAGCCTGATAAGGCTCTGAGGAGGGCATTTAACCTCCACAGCCCTCTGGGGGAGCATCACTCTCAAGAAACCTCCCAACAACGTGTCCAGCCATCATCTGCACCCCTGTTCAATTTCAAACCTGCCGTGGGAATAATGCCCTTTTTTCCAAGCAGCCCCACCTCACAAATATTTAATCTCTCGGGCACAAGGTGCTACATCCCACAGCAGGTGATGGCACAGCCAGAGCCCAGCCTGCCCCTCCTGGGCTGTCCTGTTTGCTCTGTGTGTTTGCAGAGCCCAGCTGCCAAGCACAGCCCCACAGCGTCCGTGAAACAGGGCCAAGGTGACAGTGAGACACCTGTTAATGATTGAAGAGATTGGGTTATTCTGGGTGACAAAGGGAGGCATTTTCCTTATTGCGTTCAAGGCCAGGCTGGATGGGAGCCACCTGGGATAGTGGAAGGTGTCCTGCCCATCAGGTGGGCTTTAAAGTCCTTCCAACCTGGAATTCTATGATAAAGGAAAATAATTCTTACTCTGTCCCCTGTAGAATACCTGGTCAGGGTTCTGGTATGAGCAGATGCAAACATCTCATTTCTTTATGAATCTTCAGATTGCCTTAGCTGCACCATGAACGATACAGCAGTCACACGCTAGTGGTCAGGCCAAATAAACAGGAGAAAGAAAAAAGTGTTTGGGATGACACTTTTTAAAATAAGACACCTCAAAGCCCAGAGGAAGAACAGAATGCTTGCTGTGAAGCATCACAGTGTAATGAGCCTCAAAAGTGAAAGTGGCTCCAGAAAACCAAACTGAAATTTCTTAATTAAAAAAGCCAACACAAAATCTTTTTTTTATGCCACCTGCTGGTACACACTGGCCTTTGAATCCCAGCTCTCACCCTAATTTTGCATATAAAAGTAAAAATATTTGCTGTTGCAGCAATTAAACAGCAACACAAACTCTCATCCCGTGTGAATTTTCAAAATGAAACCGCGGGAAAGATGAATTGCAAAGAGAAACATTCCTACAGATTTCTCTATTCCTACAGCTCAACTAGTCCAATGTCACCTTTCCTCTGTCCCCCAGAAATCCCAAGTGTCCATATCAACATTCAGTGTCTGTACAGAATAAAGCAGACCTCAAACTCCAGCTCAGGGTTACAGCACACCAAGGGAAAAGCACAAAGAGAAAATAAAATTTTTGATGCTCTATGAGCAATTAGTGACCAACTAAGAGTCACTTTCCCAACTACTTCTGGCACAGCTGCAGCAGGATGGAGTTGTAAGCTATGCTCATTTTCTGGAGACAGGAATATGATTTAGAATAATGTCAATTAAAAATAAGGAAAAAAGGATTAAGGTGCAGGGAAGGAGAGCTCAGGCCTGTGGGTCAGCCTGGTCCCCACGTGTGTTGGGAGCAGGGTATGACCAGGGACCCGCTGAGCTGAGCTGCCATCCCGGGGGACACCCCCAAACCCCCTGGGAGGGTCAGTGGGTGCCTGGCCAGACCTTTACCAGCCCCCCAATTTTGGGGGACAGCGCGACAGAGCCCAGCTCTGCCCCTGGAGGGTCCCCACGGCTTTCCTCAGCTGAAGCAGCCCCTTGGGGACAGACCAACCTCTCGATGTGTGAGGGGCTCCCCGCGCCTCACACATCCCTTGAGGGGATCCCCTCAACACGCAGCCCTTCGGGGGGGTCTCCACACGGAACCTCGGGGGGTCCCACACGCCCTCACCCCACCCACGGTCTCTCGAGGGCTCCCTACAGCTCCCCTCAGCTGAAGCTGCCCCTCGGGGGGTAGGACCCTTCCCCGAACCAACCCCTCAGAGGGGACCCCTCAACTCACACGCGCCCTTCTGAGGCCACCCCCCCCCACCACTCCACCCGCAGCCCCTCGCTGGAGGTGCACCCCCCGCTGCCTCACACACAGACCTTCGGGGCGGTCATATCAACCCCCCCCCACACACACACACACACACGAGCAGCCCCTCGGCGGTGTCCCCACGGCTGTCCCCTGAGCTGCAGCAGCTCCCCCCGGGGCTGGGGCCCGTCCCTTAGGGCGACCCCTCAGAGGGGTCCCCGCTCCCTCAGGGCCCCCCCCCCCCCCGGCCGCACTCACCCGCGCGCGCCGGCCCCGCCGCACGCGCCGCACGGACGTGGCAGGGTGGGCGGGGCCGCGCCGGGCCCGGCGCGCGCGCGCGACCGCCCGCCCGCAGCCAATCGCCGCCGGCCGCGGCCGACCGCGGCCAATCGCCGCCGATCTCCGCCCGCCGGCCACGCCCCCCCCTCCCTGCAGCCCCCCTCGACGGACTCGCGACCTTTAGGGCCCGGCCCGCTCCCTCGCGCGGATTGGGCGGGAGCGCCGCGGACACGCCCCCTTCCCCTCAGAGAGGCCACGCCCCTCCCGCCCCCCTCACGGCCCCGCCAAGATGGCGGGCGGTGGCGTGTGGGGATGGCTCGGCGCTGCCGCCGCTCTTCCCGCCCCTGAAGGGTCCTTTCGCCCTCACAGAAGGCCCAGTGGGCTCTGCGAGGGGAAGGGTGAGGGCACGACACATACACACACCTCTTGCACCCCCTCAGGGATGCCAGGGGTGAGGCGTTTGATGGGTTTGGAGTTTTAGAATCATGGAATTCCAGACTGGGTTGAGTGGGAAAGGACCCTTAAAGATGATCTTGTTCCAGCTCCTGCCTTGGGCAGGGACATCTTCCACTATCCCAGGTTGCTCCAAGCCCTGTCCAACCTGGCCTTGGACACTTCAGGGATCCAGGGGCAGCCACAGCTTCTCTGGGCACCCTGTGCCTCACCACCCTCACAGGGAAGAATTCCTCCTTAATATCCCATATAAACCCACCCTCTTCCAATTTAAAGCCATTGCCTCTTGTCCTGTCCCTCCAGGCCATCACTTTGATAATTTTTATCTCTGGGATTTTTTTTTTTTTTTTTTTTTTTTTTTTTTTTTTTGGAGGCTCCATTGCTCTGCTTGGACGAGACCTGTGCTGGGATGGGCCTTGTCCAAGCCTCCAAGGCTGACAGACTTCATGAGTAAGGGTTTCAATTCCTTTTAAACCAAAAAAAACCCCGACTTTGGGATCATCTCAAGAGACAGTTTTACGAATAGCTGAGGTCAGGGCACGCACGTAGCCTGCAGCAGGAGAACTGGTGAATGCAATAATTACACAAAACACTTCTAAGACATGATTCTCATTTTCCATGTGTCTCCCCTGTTGTTTTACCATCAGAATGAATCATTCTGTAACCATAGAAACAATCAACATTTCTTATTTTTTGACTTCTTCAGGCCCAGAGTGACCAGATGACACACACCGACCTTCCTCGGTCCAGGCACACCCAAAATCTGGGGGCGAAGCTCCCACATTGCAGCCAGATGAACCACTGCAATATTTAACCTTTTACTGCGAGGGAAAGGCACAAACTGGGTGTGAGTTTCCCCTCCTAGCCCTTATTGTTTGTTTTGAGGGGTTCAGAGGAGTGGGAATGTCCCGTCCATGCTAAAAATGAATATTTTATTCTGCTGCTTTGCCTGGTTGAACAGGACTGGACACATTTCCATGGTGTGATAAATGACAGACAGAGGTTCAGCTTAACTCCCACCACAGTGCCTTTTCCTGGATGGAAAGATTGTGTGGATTTGAGGTAGATTTTACACTTTGTGTAAGTAAGAGTGGAGAGTCGATGCTTTTTAAAACCAAAACCATGCCATAACAAGGCTGTGACCACATGGGGTCAGCCCAGCTTTCCCCACTGAGGCTCAGAGCAGAGGTCCTGGACCTGCAGCGGGAATGCAGCCACTTTTGGACAATTCTGCTCCAGGTGCTTCCTCCCAGTTTCCAACAAGGGCTCTGGAGGGACATCCTGACCCAGAAGGTGCATCTGGCCTGTGGGATTTAGCAGCTGAGCAGTGTACTCTGTGTGTGCATCTCAGCCCGCGACCTGTGTGGCAGTGGAATGTTGAAAAATGAGGGGGAAATGCTTTATTTTGGATAAAACTCTTGCTCTGCCCCAGCAAGGCTGAGTTTGTCAGTCCTGGAGACCAGTGCTGTCCTGTTCCCCACTGCAGCTGCTGACAAATCTTTTTGCACGTGGATTTTGTAGCAGCAAGAGTCTTAAACCAGAGGCAGGGGAATGATCTGGATGGGAAAACCTTCCTTGTCATTCCAGATCCTTGTAAATAGTCTTTCTCCATGCTTTTTGTAGGCTCCCTTCAGGCACTGGATGCTGCAGTTAGGTCACCCTGAAGTCTCTTCCAGGCTGAACAATCCCAATTTTCTTGGCCTTTCCTTGTAGGAGAGCTGCTCCATCCCTCTGATCATCTTGGACTCTTTCCAACAGCTCAATTACATTGATTGGTATTCCCAGGATGGGAAAAACCTGGATCAGGGATCAGCCACTTTTGCTGAGTCCACACCTGAAATGGGCTTTGCTCCTCTGCTGAGCAGGGACAGGACCCAGGGAAGGGCTGGAGCTGTGCCAGGGGAGGTTTAGGTTGGATATTAGGGAAGAGTTCTTCATCCAGAGGTGCTGGGCACTGCCCAGGCTCCCCAGGGAATGGGCACAGCCCCGAGGCTGCCAGAGCTCCAGGAGTGCTTGGACAACACTCCCAGGCACGGGGTGGGATTGTTGGGGTGTCTGTGCAGGGCCAGCAGTTGGACTCTGATCCACAGAATTCACAGAATCCACAGAAGCCACAGAATCACCAGGCTGGAAGAGACCTTCAAGATCATCAAGTCCAACCCAGCTCCAGCCCCTCAACTCAACCCTGGCACCCAGTGCCACATCCAGGCTTTGTTAAACACACCCAGGGATGGTGACTGCACCACCTCCCTGGGCAGAACATTCCAGAGCTTTATCACTCTTTCTGTAAAAACCTTTTTCCTGATATCCAACCTGTATTTCCCTTGCCACAGCTTGAGGCTGTGTGCTCTGCTTCTGTCAGTGCTGCCTGGAGAGAGAGCCCAGCCCCAGCTGAGCACAGCCACCTTTCAGGGAGTTGGTCCCTGGGGTCCCGTCCAGCTCAGGACATTCTGTAACTCTTTCAAAGGCCAACAAGGGTCCAAAGCTCCCTGGTATCTCCGAGGCCAGGATTTGGCTGCTGAAGACCAAGGGGAAAGTTGAAACAACTCCTTTCCACTGTTTCCTCATTTCCACATCTCCTCTCTGCCAGTTCCACTGTGGCATTTTCTGTTGCAGTGGGAAAAAAAAAAACAACCAACCCAAAACTCCGGCAAAATTATCTCCTTTGGCTGCTCTGGATTTGTCAGCAGGGAAATTGCAAATCCATGGCTGCGGGACAGCCAGAAAGATGGGAAGGGAGCCATGCACTTGTTTGATGTCAGTGTCAGAGCCTAAACACACCCTGCTTTATGAGGAGGGAAAAAGTGCTCTCCTTTTCCTTCGGCTGCATGACACAAGGCAGGAAGAACGGAGGAATCCTTGCCACAATAAAAGTGTTTACATTCTGTTTTGGAAACATGCTCAGGGCTTGGAATACCCAGGGATCAGCCTCTTTGGCTCTTTTAACCTTTCATAGACAGGGCTGTATCCAGCCACAAACAAATCCTGAGGGGTGGAAATGTCTGAAGAGCTGCACGAACCAGCTCCAGGCACCTGGATTTTGCAGTGCCTGTTTGTCTCCTGGGCAGAAAGATGCTGCTGTGTCTCCCCAAGTGTTTCCTGCAGATAGATAATGAGATACTAAATATCTGCTCCAGCTTAATAAAGCCAAGAGGAAACCTGGCAAAGCTCTGCTGCCATCCAGATGGCCTCCTGGGCCTAGGAAATGGCATTTCCTTGGGGTTTGGGATGGTGTTAGTGCAGTTATGGAAGGAGAAGTGCGTCTGGACCGTGTCTGCCTCGCTGGAAATAATTATCCCATCTTTAACCAAGCAGCCAAATGTAATTTAACTGCCAAGAAGGTCTTCAGAGCCACAGGGATGTTGCAGCCCCAGCCTGCCATCCATAGAGGCTGGCAGTGTTTGGTGTCTTCAGGTTTTCCCATCTTTCCTGCCCATGTCCCAAACCCACTTCTTTTTCATGGAGAAAATCCCTACCTAGAACTGACAGCGTCTCCCCTTATTAATGCTCCAATATCCTGGCTCAGAGTCCAAGTCAAGGCTTTAAAAATACAACAAGAAAAGCTCCAACAAGAAACTTAATTATGGGTCTCACCCTCCTTTGGATGTGGCTGTTTTATGGGAAGTAAAATAGTATCAGCTCACCCCCCAAAAAATGGAGTTGGGATCAGATCCAGCACGAATTTGGCCTCGAGGTGAGAAATGGGTGATGAAGCCCAAATGGTGCTTCTGATCCCAAGGTGCTGCAGGTGCAGGGGTGTGTCCATTGCAGGTGACTCTGGAGATTTGGGGTAAAAGGACATTTCCTCATCAGGCACAGGCAGAGCACTCGGGATGACAGATCTTCCTGTACAAAGTGAGCACACTGCGGGTTCTGTAGGCTGTTCTCCTGGATTGGTGACTAAAGAGCAGCTTTTGCCTTTTCCCTTTCCACCAAGGTGGCACCAAGATGGCATTTGCCCCGTGACTGTCTCTGCAGACACGCTGTCACCTGATGTCCCATCAGTGGGACACTCAAGGAGTGCTGTGTTCCCCAAAGCTCCATTAAATTCAGGACTGAAGCTTCTCCAAAGGAAATACAGCCCTTGCCCTCCTCTTCCATGGGTATTGGGGGATATATTTAAGAGATATATTTAAGTGTCCCAAGTGAAGGACTTGAAGAATCTTCTGTGAGACCAGTGTGGGTCTCTCTGTGAGTCCAGCGAGGGGCAGCTGTTCCTGGGGGTGGAAAGGGACAGGTGGCTTCGGGATCTGAGCCAGCCATGGGATCACTGGGAACATCTGAGGGATAGAGCATTTAAACTGAACGAGGGGAGGTTTAGATTAGAGATTAGGAGGAAACTTTTCCCTGGGAGGGTGGGGAGGCCCTGGCACAGGGTGCCCAGAGAAGCTGTGGCTGCCCCTGGATCCCTGGAAGTGTCCCAGGCCAGGTGTGACAGGGCTTGGAGCACCTGGAGTAGTGGAAGGTGTCCCTGCCATGGCAGGGGGTGGCACTGGATGGGCTTGGGAGTCCTTCCAATCCAAACCATTCTGTGAAGCCACAATTCTGTGATCATGCCACTGTTGTCCCAGTGGCCAGGCAGCGATCCCTCCTCTGTGCCAGCATCGGGAACCTGCTCAGCCCTGCTGTGCTCACCCGTGGCCCTTCTCTCCCAGTCCCTTTTCCCTCTAGGTGGAGTTATTACACATCGGATTTCAGCTTCCTCCTGCAGCCGTGCAGACAGTGAGAGATCCCTGCCTCTGCCTGGGTGCTTCCCTGGAATTTAGTGGCCTGAATTTAATGAAGCCCAGTGTACCTCGGAGAGCTTCCACGTGTTGCATGCTTGGGATGGGAAAGGTGAGCTGTGCTTTGGGGTGTGTGGACCAGGGCAGGATGGGGGGGTCCCTCAAAATGAAAGGAAAATGATTAACCAGGGATGCTCTATGGAGCATCTTGCCTTAATTCTGCTTCATGAGCTTTTCCCCCTTTCTCTTACCTTGTGGCACAGTTGTAGGGGAGGAAGAGGAGGCAGGAAATCCTGCAGGGCTGATTTTGAACTCTGCCTAATAAAAATGGCATCGTTTGGATTGACTTGGTCACAGAGGGCTTGAAGGATAATTTGAGACTTGAAGGTTCCAGGTGCTCTCATTTCCAGGCCCTGTGGACATTTGGGACAATGTGGGTGCTGGGGGAGCAGCTGGGGCCAGGCTCTTCCCTGTGCTCCACGCTGTGCCAGGGGCACATCCACCCTTGCTGTGGCATCCTGGCTCTTCATATCCACATTCCCCACCAGCAACATTCCCTGCTCTCACTCCAGTTCTCTTCCAGGATCTGTCACTTCAGTGCTTTGCAAGATTTACATCCCTCCCCCTCCTTACCATCATTTCCCTGTCTCAGACACATTCCCACCCTCTCCTCCAGTTTATGGGAAGGGGAAAAACATTCAGGAGATAAAGCAGCTGCCCAAAGAGATCAGCCAGACCCTGCAGCTCCTCCTGAGTTCCAGGGAGCCCCAAGCTGTAAGGCTGCATCCTTGGAAGGGCCTGGCACAGGGTTTTCAGCTGGGAGATGATGTGAATCAGATGTGGTCCCTCCAGAGGGCCACCCAGGGTGGGACACAGCGTGGATGGGGCTGGAGGTGGCCTCGGGGTAGCCCTGTCCCTCTGGAAGGATGGGCAGGCTTCTCCCCAGGTTTGCCATGCCCAAGAGCTCTCCTCGCCCTCGCTGCCTCGTCAGGGGAAAAGCAAAACTCACAAAACTCTTTCCTCAGGGTCACAGCAGCTCTGCCTAAATCTGCTGAGAGCCATTAGGGATACCAGGAACCTCGTTTTTCCCATGTGAGGTCTGGCCATCCCTGCCCCTGGGTGAGCAGGAATTAGATGGGCTCATTCCACTGGGACCAGCATCCCATATCCCACTGGTGGGGGAGAGCCCAAACCTGAGCTCAGTGGGCTCAAATGCTCTGAAACAAAAGAAGACGTGGAAAAGAGGGCAAGTTTAGATGGGATATTGGGAATAAATTCCTGCCTGTGAGGGTGGTGAGGCCCTAGCACGGGTTTCCCAGAGAAACTGTGGCTGCCCCTGGATCCCTGGAAGTTTTTGGTGCCAGGTCAGATGGAGCTCTGAGCAACCTGGGATAGTGGAAGGTGTCCCTGCCCATGGAATGAGATGGGATTTAAGGCCACTTTGAACTCAAACCATTCTGGGGTTCTGTGATGATGATTAAGGAATTGCACAAGGGGAACAACAGAGCCACTGCCATCCCATCCCTGAGCCCAGTGTGGAGGGCAGCGCGGTGCCTTTCCTTGGACAGCCTGGCATCAGGGAGCTTCACTTTCTCTGGGCACCCCTGCAGTTCCCCTGTGGCCCCTAAGGCTTGTTCCTGAGCTGTTCCAGTGCCTCTCTTCGGGACTTGTCCCCAGGCAAAGGACTAATGGGAGTAAATCCCAGCTGGGATCGCTGGTGTGAGTCAAATTTCTAACCCAGATCCTCTCCCATTTCTCACCCCCTTCTCCAGGCAGGAAATCAAAGCCCAGATCACTCATTAGGGATGGACCAGCTGTTGACCAAAAGCCAAAAATAAAACCCAGAGCAAATGCTTTATTTGCTCAAACTGCTGCATTCTCAGGGGAGGAGGAGTGGGAGTTCTCCAAGCAGAGGCTTCCCACCAGCTGGGAATCTGCAGCTTCACCAGGAGCTGACAGCACAGGGGAGCTCAGTTACCAGCTCTTTGTCCTAGCTGGGGATCAAAGGGAAAATTTTCTGAATGATTTCAGTATCTGACAGGTTCCTGCCTATTTGAGCCACTGTGAAATATGGGATTGGCCTTTCTGAGTCACTTGGGAATTTGGAAAATATTTTGCTACTCCTGTGTCAAGCTAAAAAAAGAAAAACTCCTGAAATGCAGCTCCACAGCCTCTTCCACAGATCAGATCAAATGCTGGTCACACTGATGTGATCTCCCTGGCAGCTTTTCTGGGATGAATTTGGCATGTTGGGATTTCAAGTCCTTCTTAAACTGGAGTTTCCCCATCCTCTCCCCCCACAGCCCATCAGCAGGGGAGGATCCAGGTTTGCATCCCGAGGGATCGCAGACCTTCGGCCTGGGAAAAGTCCCCGTTTGCATCCTGGAGTTATGAAAACCAGACGGGAGAGCTTAAGGGAAACCAAAGGAGCAGTTTCTGGGGGGAGACTGAAGCCTGAAATATGTGGAACAGCTGGAGGGATGCAGGGGATTTCAAAGGGAAGGCTGGGATGCCGATGGAAACGGGAGCAGGGTAAGCACCGCACTTGGTGCTTACGGGAAGAGCTGTGAGCAGGGGGGGGGGGGCACTTTATTTGTTTCAGATCTATAACATCCAGCAGATATTTATGGATCTTTTATCTGTTTAGTGCCTCGGGGCTGCAAATCAAAGCACACGGGGCTCTTGTGAGACTGAAAGCAAACAAATAAAACCCCCACTGGTCTCCAGAAAGGTTTGGAGTGCGGTCACTGATCCGCCCGGATTTAATTAGACCCATTAAAGCCCTCCTGATGCTGTCACTCTGGAGAGTTTTGGATCCTCACCATCCCTTCCTGCATCGGAGATGAGGGATAATACACCTGGGAAATGAGGCCAGACAGAGCCAGGCACATCCACATCCGTGTGTGGTTCCAGCTCTGCGCTGGATCCTGGCTCTGGCGACACCAGGTCTGGCTTTCCTGCATCCCTAATCAATTCCAGGAAAACCCCTGCTGGTCCTGAGTGCCCTCAGAGGGTCCCTCTGTGGGGCAGGTCAGGGTGAAAGGTGCTGCTGATCCCAGCCCTGGGATGCTCAACCCCACGAGGGGTTTGGAGAGGTCGGACAAGGCAGGGCAAGGTCGGGTAAAGCTCCCGCATTCCCCCTTGGTGTGAGCGCCGGGAATTTGGGAGATGTCTTTGCTCACAGCCAGGGCAGTGCTGCTGGCCACCCAGGAGCCCCTTCCCGGCCCGACGGCTGGAAAGTCTCCAGTGTGCTTCCCGAGACACTGCAGTGACTCATCCGCCTCGGGTTTACTACGGAATAATTTAAGGAGCTTTTTTCAGCCCCTGCCCACCACAGGAAAGCCCCTGGGGCGGCCATCCCAGGGCGGGAGGAACGGGAGGGCTTTTGGAAACCCACGTGTCCTGGGTGGAGGGAATAATCCGGCTCCTTTTGGCGTGCTTGGGGACCAGTTTGTGTCAGAGAATCGCAGCCGTGAAATGTTTTGGGTTGGAAAGGACCTTAAATATCATCTCCTTCCAACCCCCTGCCAAGGGCAGGGACACCTTCCACTATCCCAGGTTGTTCCAAGCCCCATCCGCTTAACCTTGAAAATTTCCAAGGATGGGCAGTGACTGCCCTCCCCCTCCCCACAAACCAGCAGCTTCCCCAAATGTCCCTTTTCCATCAATTCCTCATCCAGCAGGATGTCTCCGTACGCACCTCTCACCCTCTCCCTGCTACAGGGGGACAGCCCTGCTGGGGAGACTTTTTTTTATTGCTGTTTTTAAAAATATTTGTGCGTATGCAAACCTCTCCCTCATCCAAAACTCCGCCGATCCCGCTCCAAACCCGCCCCGGGACTCGCCCATCTGCACGGTATTAAATTACTTGGGGCTTAAAAAGCTGTAGGAATCCCAGCCGACCCCCCAGGCCATGCCTGGCTCACACAGGCATCCCAACCCCTGCTGCATTCAGAGAGGTGCATGTTCAGCCTGGCAGCCGGTTTGCATCAGTACCTTGCCAAAAAAGTGATTTATTTTTTCCTTTTCCCCTCCTCAAGGTCCTGGAGGGGGGTCAGCAAGGGAGGAACATCATCCCCCTGGCCCTGCTGCTGTTGGAGAGCTGGAGTTGTCCCATTTTCAGGCATCTCTGCCACTTTTTTTGTTAAATGGAGATTGGAGCAGCCCTGTTGGCTTTGAATCTCCCTCCCCATCATGTGCTTACCGCTGGAAGTTGGAAATAATTCCTCTTTCCCAAGCACAGCCACGGGTTTGTGGATGCCAGGCAGTCAGAGCTTTTCCTCCCTGAGGCTGAGTCACCCCGGGGGATGGGGACACCCACGGGCTGGCTTCTCCTGGGTTTTGGTTTGGGTTTTAAATTGGATTACTCCTATGATTACCCAAAAGAAACAACCACAGCCAGATTTCCCTGTGTCAGCAAAAGAAATCTCCGTGTCTTTTTCCAGTGCTGGAGCTGCAGGAACTGGGGCTGGCTGTGCCAAGACCCTCCTCATCCTCTGCTGCTGGGTTTGATGCCCAGACACCCCAAAGCCACCTGGCCTGTGATTCCCACATCACTGGAAACCCTCTGTGCCCACCACATCCTGGTTTTCCTTTGGTTCAGGATCATGGAGCAAACAACCACAAACCTCCTTGTCCTCTCTGCTGCCTGTCCCTGAGGAGGATCATCCTTCCCTTCCCGTGGGCTCCAGCTCTCATCATTTCCCTCCTTGATCCCTTTTCCAGTGTGCTCCTCACGCTTTCCCCTCACCCCTGTCCATCCTCAGTGTGTGGCCACTCCCATCTGTGCCCTGTTTTATCTGGTGTTTCTCCAGATTTTAGGAGAACCACATCATTTTTTACCCCGCTCCGCTCCAACATCTCATTACCACTTGCATCTTTTCATCCAAGGAGAAAGGAAGTTTTCATCTAGGAAAGATCCTGGAAAACCCAGCAGAAAACTCCTGGAAAACTCCTTTGGATCACCTCGAACCCCCTGTGACCCCTGTGCAGCTCCAGCACCGCTTCTCCCAGCTCCTGCCCTCGGGGGGCCATGTGGGGAAGGGCTGTGGTTTGTCACAAGCACATTCTTCTTTCTTTCAGGATTTTTCATAGAGCAGCACAGAGGAAAGAAAAACAATTTCTATTTCTCCCCCTTGTTTTTCCCATGTGGAATGTGCTTGGAGAATTGTTTACCTGGGGTGATTGCTTGGTTGGATTCTGGTGAGGATTGTTTGAGCCTGGTGGCCAATCCAACCCACCTGTGGCTGCACTCTCAGAGAGGGGCACGAGTTGTGAGTTTGATATGGTAGTTAGAACAAGTAGGTTTGTAGTGTTTAGTATCTCCTTTAAATGGTATATTAATGTATTATAGCATAGTTATAATAAAGAAATCATTCAGCCTTCTGAGCTGGAGTCAGACATCAGCATTTCTTCCCACTGGGTTCACCTGCATTTACAGTAGTGGTTGACAGCAGCCTCTGCCTTCCCATGGCCCTTCCCCGACCTCCTCTGCTTTTCTGCTCAGCATTTCCTGCCTCATCACCTCCCCCAGCTCCATCCAAGCCCTGCAGCGGTGCCTGGGGACGGACAGACGGACAGACCGAGGGCACTCGGTCCATCCTTTCACCTCCCCGTCCTGCCTAAGCTCAGGCTGGGCAATGGGAGGTGAATGTTTTCGGGGAGCCATGCCCATCACACACCCAGCTTTGGAGCTGCTCCAGCGCTGCTGCTGCATCCTGGTGCTGCCTGCCAGGAGCGCGCTCGCCGCCCTCCGCTCGCGTGCCTCGGAGCTGCCCGGACTTGCTGCATCCCAAAGAAGGAGCCCGGGGGTGTGGGGCAGGATTGGGAGCATCCCTGGCATGTCCTGGGTGCTGCTGCTGGAGTGGGAGGAATTGCCTTATCCTGGATTTTATGGAGCAAGGGTGCAGCCAGTCCCAGGGTACGTGGTGTGAAAGGAGCAGTGCGGAAATGGGGAGATGAATTTGTGCCAGGGGAGGCTTAGATTGGATATTAGGGAAAACATTAGGGGATATTAGGGGAGTTTCCTTGATGGAATGGATGGTCAGGCACTGGGAACAGGCTGCCAGGGTAGCAGTGGAGCCTCTGGAGGGATGTAAAAGCTTTGTGGATGTGGCAGCTGGGGACATGGTTTAGTGGTGGGTTCAGCGGAGATCCTGTGATTCCCTGAATCCCTGGGCTGCTTCCCACTGCCTGGCCAGGGAGTGGGATCTACAGGGGACCTAATGGGGGCTCCAGGAGAGCAGGAGAGGGACTTGGACAAGGGCCTGGAGTGACAGGACACAGGGAATGGCTTCCCACTGACCAAGGGCAGGGATAGATGGGATATTGGGAAGGAATTCTTCCCTGTGAGGGCAGTGAGGACCTGGCACAGGGTGCCCAGAGCAGCTGTGGCTGCTCCTGGATCCCTGGAAATGTTCCAGGCCAGGTTGGACAGGGCTTGGAGCAACCTGGGATAGTGGAAGGGGTCCCTGCCCTTGGCAGGAGGTGGAACGAGCTGAGCTTTAAGGTCCCTTCCAACCCAAACCATTCCAGATTTTTTAAACTTTTTGTTGCTTTTTGGTGGCATTTGTTTCAGCAAACTTGGGATAAGGCAGCAGGAGGGAGCCCAAGGCTGGCATGGGATGGCTTCATCCTATGGAGTTGTTTATGGCCTTTCCATAGCACAAGTAGACCCCAAAAACCAGGAGTGGCAGCTGAATGTTAAATAGAAGATTTGACTTTTATTTAAAATAAAATGTATTTGAACATAGTCTTGATACCACGGACTATGGGAACGCAACGCTGGATATTCCTTGGCATTAGGTGGGCACAGGACCCCTCCTCGTTAGCGTTAATGTGGGAATGGCTTAATGAACCTGGCAGTCCTGGCCCCAGGGATCAGCTACTGAGGGTGTTGTGGCACAGCTCTGGAATCCCCTTTAACTTAGATCAAAATTTACTGGACTGAAATTGTATTTTTTGTGGGTTTTTTATTCCTTGGTTTGTCCCCGTACCCCTTCCAGACATCCTACAGTTACTGCTGATCTATGCAATATCCTAGCTGGCTTGTGAGACTAGTTACAAAAACTGTACAACTTTATAAAATTTGTGGTTTTTTACATTAGTTACACAAAAACCTTTACTTCATAAACCTTTTACTTCATATCGTAATGAAAAAATTTGCATATCAGAGGCAGAACAGTGACTATGCTGGTGAATACTAAAAGTGTCATAATACAATACGGTGTACAAATAAAATTAAAAAAAAAGACAATATAAATGATTATCAAAAGGCAAGTTAAACAAATAAAACCAAGCTATAACAGACTAACAGAAGATCATCTTCGAGGCCACAAAAACTATCCTCAAAGTCATGTTAGGCACCTTCAGAGTCCTGGTGTAGTGTGAGAGGAGAGATGGCAGCTCTGCTTGGGAGCAGGACGACTTCAAACAGGTCAAATGTACAGAATAAAAACACAAAAAAAAAGGAAATAAAACACTCATGCATTAAACATGATAAATAGACTTCATATAGGTTAGCCCTGGATGGCTTTACAAGAAGATGGCTTAGAGTTCTCTTCAAAAGTTGGCTTTTTTTAAGTCAGTTAAATCTTTATCCCGATCTGCCCATCGGAGTCTGGATCTGTGGGTCACCGTCACCCTGCCCAGACATGGTCTGGTTATAGCAAATTAACAGAAGTGCTCATTAGTGCACACAGATTAACTGGTCTGGTAATGCAAAAAAAAAAAAAAAAAACCAAAAAACCAACAAACAAAAAAAACCACCAAAAAGAAAAAAAAACAACAACAAAAAAAACCAAAAAAAACCCCAAGAAACAAACAAACAACAATAAAAAAAAAAACAACAAAAAAACCAACCAAAAGTCCAATTGTTTAAAAAAAAAAAAAAAAGATACATTTCAAGCTTACTTTATTAAGCAGCATTATCTCAAAGGACAGCTTTGGAAAGTTAAACATGAATATGGCCATGGGGGTTCCTGCGGGGCGAGGCTGGCGGGGCTCACACCCAGCCACTGGTCAGTTTGTAGAACATCTCCTCGTCCAGGCTCTCGTTCTGGTCCTTGGCCCGCGTGGACAGGAAGATGTAGCCCCCGATGAACTCGTGCACCACCTTGCAATCCACCTCGGTGCAGATGAACGACACCCGCACCTCGTCCGCGAACTCCACCGTCACCTGCACGGGCACACAGAGCTCAGCCCCGCCCTGGCCGTCCCCAGGGAACTGCTTCTTCCCTTCCCCCTGGTTCTTCTGGGAGCTCAGATGCTTTTCTAGTGCCTAAGCGGAATTTTGTGGTGCCAATGTAGGAGTGAGGCCAGAGGAAGCCAAGGGCTGGAGCTCCTCTGCTCTGGAGCTTGGCTGGGAGAACTGGGAATGTTCACCTGGAGAGGAGAAGGCTCCAGGGAGAGCTCAGAGCCCCTTGCAGGGCCTGGAGGGGCTCCAGGAGAGCTGGAGAGGGGCTGGGGACAAGGGATGGAGGGACAGGACACAGGGAATGGCTCCCACTGCCAGAGGGCAGGGATGGATGGGAGACTGGGAATTGGGAATTCCTCTCTGTGAGGGTGGTGAGGCCCTGGCACAGGGTACCCAGAGAAGCTGTGGCTGCCCCTGGATCCCTGGCAGTGCCCAAGGCCAGGTTGGACAGGGCTTGGAGCACCCTGGGACAATGGAAGGTGTCCCTGCCATGGCAGGGGGTGGAAGGAGTTGATCTTTAGGGTCCCTCCCATCCCAAACCATTCTGGGATCCTGTGAGTGGTAATTTGGCCTTGAGGATCCTAATGAGTTCCTTCCCCCTTTAAATGTCCTATGACTCTTATTCAAATATTTAGGTACTGAAATACTGAAATATTGCCTTTTTATTGTTTTCTATTTATTTATCCATTCATTTATTTATTTAAATTACCATTACCCCTTGTATTCCCCCCATGACTCAGAAACAATCCCCCAGTGTTTCCACCTCTCCATGGTGAGAATGTGGCCACACTTTCCCTGCTTCCAGAGAAAACAGGGATTGGGCACAGACCTGTTGAAGTCTGGGCTCTCTTTCCACTTTTCCCTGGTTCTCTAAGTTGAATTTTGGCCACTGAAATACCTGAGGGGGGCTGGGGGAGCTCATTCTGGAGTGACTGAACAAACCATTCATTTATTGATGCTCATTCTCTTTTTGTCCCCCCATCACTGACAGCTCTGCAGGAGGGATGGGGATTCCCAGCAGAGTATCCAAGCTGGATAATTGGGATATCTGGGCTTGCAACTGAGTCAAAACAATGACTCTGAGGCAGAGGGGGAAGCCGAGTAATTTTTCCAGCAACTCTTAATGAGCTGCAAACTGCAGGAGAACAGCCCTCACGTATCCCTGACAGTTTTAATTGTGTGTTCTGCCAAAAAGGAGCCCCAAAATCTGTGCATCCAAATGTAACAGCAGGGGGAAGCCCATCTCAGAGCCTGGGGAAGAAACTGCTCAGTTTTGTTTGCTATTTACATGAAAGTCTGAGTTGCACAGCAAATGAAAGGGATTTTAGTATGGATAAGGCCCTGTCTATTTGTGTTATGGGTTAGGATGGAGCCCGAGCATCAGTGCTGAGGTTTCACTTCACGTAATTGTGTGGGGTTCAGAGAACAGAGAAAACAATTCCTGGTACAGGAGAGAAAGACTCAGGGCTTTTTCTTAAGGGTCACACACAACTCCACCAGTGCCTAAAGGGGCTCCAGGAGAGCTGGAGAGGGACTGGGGACAAGGGATGGAGGGACAGGACACAGGGAATGGCTCCCAGTGCCAGAGGGCAGGGCTGGATGGGAGATTGGGAACTGGGAATTCCTGGCTGGGAGGATGGTGAGGCCCTGGCACAGGGTGCCCAGAGCAGCTGTGGCTGCCCCTGGATCCCTGGAAGTGTCCAAGGCCAGGCTGGACGGGGCTTGGAGCAACCTGTGACAGTGGAAGGCCCATGGCAGGGGGCTGGAACAAGGTGAGTTTTAAGGTCCCTTCCAACCCAACCCATTTGGGATTCCAGGACTCCAGGAGTGGTTCCTGTCTCACTGACAGGAGCGGGGCAGAGCACGGGGCGTCAGACACCATCTCACCATTTTGATCTCCCAGTTGACGTTCCACTGTTTCATGTTGCTGAAGCGCCAGGTCTTGACGGCGTCGCCCGTGCTGGCGTCCATGCGGATCAGGCGGTTGTAGGCGATGCCGATCAGCTCATCCTTCTTCCCACCCTGGAACCTGGCAGAGGGATTGAGAAAAGCACGCCTGTGAGGCACACGAACCCAGCAGCTGAGTTTACTTGTAAAATCGTTTTTATAAATCAGAGCAGCTCATGTTTTTCATTTCAGCTGCAGCGCGACTTCCCCAGCCAAGGATGTGCACAGGGATGTCCTTGCCCATGGCAGGGGATTGGGATGAGATGATCTTTGAGGTCCCTTCCAACCCAACTCAACCCAACCCAACCCAACCCAACCCAATCCAACCCAACCCAACACAACCCAACCCAAGGCAACCCAATCCAATCCAATGCAACCCAGTGCAACCCAACCCAACCCAACGCAACCCAACCCAAAGCAGCCCAAGGCAACCCAACCCAACCCAACCCAACCCAAAGCAGCCCAATCCAACCCAACCCAACGCAACCCAGTGCAACCCAATCCAACACAAGGCAACCCAACCCAATGCAATCCAATCCAAGCCAACCCCAACGCAACCCAACCCAACCCAACCAAACACAACCCAACCCAACCCAACCCAACCCAACCCAACCCAACCCGCTCCACGATGATTCCAGGGTATTTAACCCCCTCCCTGCATCCATGAAGGAAACTCCTCCAGCCCAGCCCCGCAGCCCCACCCACCTCGCGTTGAAGTGCGTGATGCCGAACTCCGGCAGCGACTGCCAGGCTTGGATAAAGCGCATCTTGGCCTCGATGAGGCTCATCTGGGCCACGTTCTGGTGAGCCTCCAGGATGCGCGCCGTGATCTGCGGGCGGCGAGACACAGCCGGGTCAGGGGACAGGGGACCTCGGTGCCACCTCCGCTGCCGCGCGCGCGGGAGCGGCTTGGGAGCCGCCGCGGATCCGAGCGCGGACAATCAATAATTCCTCCCCTGAGGCTTTATTTCAGCTCCGACTGCTCGGAGCCCACGTGGAGCTTCCCATCTCCAGATACAGGAAAGCAAATACAGATCAGAGCTGTCTGGAGGCAAAGAGCCACTCATGCTCTCGGGAACTTTAAGGAGGTGAGCGAACAACAAGGCAATTTTGTGGTGCAGGGTTTCCAGTTTCACCCCATAAATCACTGGGGACCATTATAAAAACCTACCAGGGCCCAAATGTCACGGGGAGGGTGCAGGTTTTGTTAGTGCTTTCACTGCTGCTGTCTAAACCAAAGGGGTTCTAGATTAAGTTTATTTTAAGTTTATCTTAATTTTATTGTTGCTGTCACTTACCAAGTCTCTTACATAGCCTGGCTGAAGATGGCAAGGCGAAATGAAAATATAAAAAAAAGAAAAGGAGGCAGAAAGAAAAAAAAGCAATCAGAAATATGGCAACAAAGCAAAGAAAAAGTGTAAATTAACTGCAAACCAAAGTTCAAGCAAAAAAAAAAAACAAAAACAAAAAAACCAAAAACAAACCACATGCACAATTCCTTAGGTGGAAAAGCAGCCAAAGGGAGTGTGAGCAGGGACAAACGAGCAGAGATTTGCCGCTCATGCCAGCCCTGCTGGAGCACTGGAGTGATCCCAGCTGGGCCCTGGCATTGTGGAGAGATGCTTTTGGTCCTGAGATAGTTTGAGATGGATTTCAGGAAAAGGCTCTTCCCCAGAGGGTGCTGGGCATGGCCCCGAGGCTGCCAGAGCTCCAGGAGCATTTGGACAGCGCTGCCAGGGATGCCCAGGGTGGGATTGCTGGGGGATCTGTGCAGGGCCAGGAGCTGGACTCTGATCCTTGTGGATCCCTTCCCACTCAGGATATTCTGTGATTCCGTGGTCCTGCTGGGGGGTGAAGGGGAGGGTGAAGCTGCCAGTTCAGAGGTGGGTTCATGGCTTCATTTTCCTCCCCATGTCTCTGCACAAATTCAAGGCCACTCTCTGGCTGGGGAAGCTCGAGAGGAAGCTCAGCACACTCTGAGCTCAGCAGATCCTTCTATTTGGGATATGTGGAGAAATGATTGGGATGCTGCTTGGGATAACAAGGGAACATCAGCTGTGCTTCTCAGAGATGTGTCTGCCCTTGCTGGCTCTGACACCAAACTCTGGCAGGGCACCTGGAAACTCTGAAAATCCCTATTTTGGGTCGGTTTTTGCTTATTTTCGTTTAGGATTTGGTGCTTCCAATCCCAACCTGCCAGCCCTACGCTGCTGCACGTGGAGACAAACATCACCCCAGTGGGTTTGGGGCTGGTGAGGACCCAGAGCCTCCATAAATCCACAGCCAATTCCCATTCCAGCACCTCCCGTGGGCTGCACAGCCTCCTCCTCCTCCTCCCCCTCCTTCCCTGTGCCTCGGAAGGACCCTTGTGGTCAAATTCCTGACATTCCTGCAGCCTCCATCCCTCATTCCTCTCAGCAAACACCCTCTGCTGCTCCAAGCTTTGCCTCTGGCCACCAAGGAAAAGAAAATCCTAAATCCACTGCTTAGCTGATGCCTATGAGGGCCCTGGTGTCCACACCATGGCCACATCCTGACTGGGATCATCCCCATCGTGCCCATCCCCACGATTCCATGGACTTTATTTTTATAACCAGGATACCTGCACAGTAAGCAAGTTTTCCAAGCTAATATTTTTCCAGGTGTCTCTGTTTTACCAGAAACCTAGAAAGTATTATATATATATAAATAAATATATCTATATATATATATATGTTAAAATAGTATATTTATGCAGCCTCTCCTCCATCCAAGGGGATATAAAGGCTTATTCAGGAGAATAATAAGGGCTATATAAAATATAACTCCACTGCCAGGAAATCATCGTGCTGTGCCAATAAAAAGTTATATTTTTCCGGCTTCTCTGACTTGCAGCCTTCTTCTGGGCTTGGAGAAATCATATCCAGCCCCAGCCAGCAGCCTGAAGGATTTAAGTCACCAAAAGGCCATGGAGCAATGCTTGCCTTATTTTTTGCTGCTGTTCTGACATATAATTCTCTTTGAGAGAATCCTGCACTTATTCCCAGTGCGGAACAGTTCAGCCCTGTCAGGCAGGGATCGGATGGAGCGTGGATGGAGTTCAAGCACGAGTCACAGCAACTCAAAACCAAAGCAATGTTCCAAGGACTGGCATTTGGAAGCAGTGGAGAAGCAAAGAGAGAAATATGCAAACCGTGTTACAGCCAAGTGTGGATAAAGCACTGCAAGCAACTGCAACTCCGCTGATCCCGGGGATTTCTCCATGGATTCTGTGCAGGGCAAGGGGTTTTAACCCCAGCACCGGGCAGAGATGGGGCAGCTGGAGCCAAACCAGTATCAGCAGGGGCCAAACCATTCCCAGAATGTGTTTAAAATAAACATCAACCAATTTCAAACGTATTTCCAATTGAAGGTTCCCCGCCGTGTCCGTGCACTTCACACAGCACGTGGCAGAATCCCGGTGCTGGGTGCCATCCCCAGGTGCTGGATCCAAACCACACCCTTCAGTCCCACCTCATTTTAGTAACCACGTGCATCCCAGTGAGCGAGGACATCCAAAACATCCAAACCACGCCGTGTTAAACACCAGCCACCGCCGGGACGCGTGTCCAGCCCAACCGATGCCGACGGCAGCACCTACCTGCTTGTTCTTGTACTTCTTCAGGTAGCGAGGGGAGACCAGGCACTCGGGGTTGATGTCGGTGTTGATCTGCTCCGGGATCAGCTGCGGGTCTGGGTTCAAATGCTGCATTTTCAGGAAGGACAGGATGTTCTGCACTTCCATGCCGTAGGAGCTGTCGGCCATGGTCTTGCCCTTGGAGGCCAGGCGGCAGGCGGCCATCCAGCTGGCGTACTGCGTCTCCTGCGCCCCAAAACAGGGACATGTGTCTGTCACAGACATGGGGGGACCACCAGACCCCTCAAAAAACACTCCATGGAGACCCCATTCTCCTCCTAGCCTTGGGAGACTCCAGCATGCCCAAAGACAGGCAGAAACCCGACCAACATGTGGCCAAAAGCCACACAAAGCCAAAGCTGATTTTCTGCTCCAAACTCACAGGTGACTTGGAGCACATTTGGAATGCTGAGATCAGACAGGTGAAAGCATTTTCTATTTGTTTTTTAAAGAACAGCCCCTGAGCAGGATGGTGAGAAAAGGTTGAAGAGGTGTCCAGTCCAAGAGATGAACTTACGTTGTCGCAGCGCAGCCAAATCTCGTTCATCCCCTCCGCCACCGGAATCAGGAGTTTGATGTTGAACTTCTGGCCAGAGATGTTCACATCAGGGGTAACTTCACATCCTGCAATGAGGGAGATGGTGTTTAGCAGGGGTGCGAGGAACTATGATTTAAAAAGTGGCAAAGAAAGAGAAAATAGGAAAAGAAAGAGCAAAGCTCCCCGACTCAAGGGTTGCTGGTGGCATCTCAGTGCTGCCAAAGGTTTGTCCCACCTTTTTTTCTCTGATGGGATGGACACTCCACACAGCACAGAAAAAACCTGTCCCTTTTTCCAAGTGTCAGGAAAATGGGGGGGAAAAGCAAAACCTGATCTGAAAGCTTTGAAGCAAAAGCGAACCCACAGAACTCCTGGATCCTGCTTGGAATCAGAAATGGATCCAGTGGCTGGCAAACACCCCAAAATCTTCATGAAAGGATAGGAAAAGGCGACTGGATGTGTGTTGAGTCTCACCCTGAAACCTTTCTGTGTTATTGATGAATGATGGGATGCCATGAAGTGTTTCAGGCCAGGCTGGGTGGGCTTGGAAGCCCGATTTACTGGAATGTCCCTTCCCGTGGGAGCAAGGTGGAACGGGATGGGCTTTAAAGTCCCTTCCAACCCAAACCATTCAGGGGTTCCAAGGTTTGGCTGCTGCAGCCGCAGCGAGGTGTGAGCATCCCACTCCTGGTGCCTGGAGAGAATTCCAAGTGGTTGTGTAAACACAGGGGTGATGAACCCACCCTGCCAACGCCGCCTCCCAGATTTCTGGAAAGTGCCGTTCCCAGCAGATTTGTCAAAAGCTCCCAGAAAGGTCCTGGGGGCCAGGCCTTGCTCCCACAGCAGCCTGAGGTCGCCTGGCATTCCCCCTGCTCCTGCATCCACAGGGAGAACACACGAGCTCACTGCAGCTCTGCGGCTGCCAGAGCAGGAATGTTTCACTTGACGTAAGGACAGGCAGCCACCGTAGGAATTTCAGCTCCCAACCAGCAGTGGGGAGAGGAGGAAAAATAAAGGCAGCAGAGGAAGAAAATGGTCTGTTCTTTCCAGTTTCTGCTGTGGGAGTCAGTGCAACCCTGTGGAGAACTGACAAAAAGGAGAAGGGCAGGCGGAAGGTTGGAACAAGGTTTGGAAGGTTCCCTCCAACCCAAACCGTGGTTCTCCAAGCTCTCTTCCCAAGCTTTTTGGGGTGCTCCCCCGTGGGATCACACATAATC
The DNA here is from genome assembly GCF_024509145.1 of Vidua macroura. Classification (NCBI taxonomy): domain Eukaryota; kingdom Metazoa; phylum Chordata; class Aves; order Passeriformes; family Viduidae; genus Vidua; species Vidua macroura. The sequence continues at coordinate 2,733,489 of NC_071576.1, forward strand.
CCACTTAGAACTCCAAGTCTGTGCCACGATATCAAACCCAGCCACCTCATTCCTTTACACACCTTTACCCAACCCCGGGATGGAATTCTCAGGCGATAAAGCAGAGGGAAAACGAGATGCAGGAGGAGCAGCCTATTCCTGGATTAAAAAGCAGCTTCTCTTACCCCAACCCTGTGCTTCTCTTACCTCTCAGGTTCATCTGGTGAGCAGGAGTCCCGTTGGATTCCTCTTTGCTTTTGTAGCAGGAGATGGAGGTATCTTTGAAGGTGCACCAGTAGGGCTTGTAGCCTTTCAACGTCAGCTTCTTGGGCCTGCAGGACACGTGGAGGGACATCTCACTTGGTCTGAGCTCCTGAAACAAGCTGCTCCCCAGGAAACCTCAGTATTTCCTCAGAATTTCAGCCCTGGCAAGCTGCTGTCAGCAGCCTGGGTTATTCCCACCCCTGCCTGGAGGCTCAGCCATTCCTTCACTGCTGGCTCAAGGAGTTGAGCTCCAATTCCAAGTTTGGAGTCTTCAATTCCAGGGAGATAATTTGGGGCAAGGTGGGGGGAGCTGGAGGACTGTGCAGTAAAAACAGAGGAGTCCATGAACCACTGCAAAATCTGCCTGTCCAGCCACCACATGAAACTGGAACCACTCTGCTCAGGCTCTGAGGGGAAGCAGCACTTCCAAGGACGTGTCAGTCACGCACACGCCTGAGTGCACTCCTTGTTTTCTTTTTAAACACTCCACAGCACAAAAGGTTCCCTTCTTTTCTACAGAAAGCATGGATTTTGCTCGATTCTGCAGGAGAACTGGTGGCCCTGCAAAGTGAAGCACCCTGAACTCATCCCAGCACAAGCCCAGAGCATTTACAGAGCCCCAAGTATCAGAATATTTTAACCTTCCCTGATTTCTAAACCTTATTCTAAGGCTGGATCTGCAGCCTCTCATGCATATCTTGTGTTTTTATCTCAGAAACAGCTGCTGAGAGTATTTTAGGTGGGATATTAAGAAGAAATCCTTCCCTGTGAGGGTGGTGAGGCCCTGGCACAGGGTGCCCAGAGAAGCTGTGGCTGCCCCTGGATCCCTGGCAGTGTTCCAGGCCGGGTTGGACGGGGCTTGGAGCAACCTGGGATAGTGGAAAATGTCCCTGCCCATGGCAAGGGTTGGAACAGGATGGTCTTTAAAGTCCATCCCAACCCCAAACACTCTGGAATTCTGTGATTTTAGCTGGTGAAGGCAGTAACCTGGCTGGCAGGGGAGAGAGAACCACCCCAAATCTCTACAGCCACACCAGGCACATGCTGGGACACATTTACAGGAGTTCAATCTATGGAATACAAGGGACAGGCACTGCTCCCCCAGTTCTCCTCCCCAGCCGAAGTGTGACAAGAGGCACATCCAAAGCTGGGACAGCTCCAAACATTGCACCATTCACACTGGATTTCTGGCACTGAAATACCACCTGAGCCCCATTTTTAGGAGCAAAGAGAATGCTGTGCTCAATCTGACAGCCTCAAACCCCAACCCCAGGGCTCAGGGCTTGCACTGAGTGAGGAAGCAGCAGCTTCTGGCTGCTCCATCCCCTGGTGCTCCAATTTGCAGGCAATTAGCTGCCGGAGTGGTGCCTAATTTGATTGGCAAATCAGCAGATCAAGGGGAAGAACAAGTTTTTTGTTTGTTTGTTTGTTCAAGGGAGGGAAAAAACAACCACTGAGGGGCTGGGCACAGCTTTGACACTTCATCTCAAATAAGCCAGACCACAAGCCCAGACAGAGGCAGAGACCTCATGAATTCACCTCTGGAGAGGGAGAAGGGGTTTTCAGAGCAGAGAGTGCCAGGTTCTGACTCCAGAACCAAACAATTCATAAAATAAAGGCTTGTTCCAGAGCTACTTCACTGTCTGCAGCTTTTTTCCTCCCCCCACTATCCTGCAGCTCTGCTGTGAAATCCCATCAGTGTTTCCAGCTTCCAGAACTTTCACTGCAGCAGGCAATAAATTGCAAAAGATGGTGGTGGCTGCCAAAAATGTTCCTCCAAGTCCAGACGCCGCCGTTCCCGGTTTCCATGAACCACCAACCAAGTCAAAGCAAGCTAAAAAAAAACCCCTAAATCCTGAGCAAGCTGGGAGAGGGGCAGAGTCAACTTAACCTGCTCCTTTTGGCATGGAGAGACCGGGATCCCAGCTGGATAGAATTCCTCCAGCCTCCTGCAGACCAGGAGAAGTCTTTGAGGGAGGTTTTTAGGTTTCACTCCTCATTTTAGGATGGTTTGGGCATTAAAGGTGTTAAAGAAACATCCAAGCACACACTGCTGGCTGTGGGATGCACCAGAGCAGGAAAACACCTTGAATTTTGTATTTAAGAACCAATCAACTTAAGTATTGAATATTTTGAATATCGTAAGGCCGGGAGATTAAAATAAAAAAAAAAAGGGAATTAAGAGGCAGGACCATTAATTATTCACAGCCATTACCAGTTCCACAAGCAGCTCTTCCCATCAGCACTTACTTGAAGACTTTAATGTAGTCAGCGAGCTCCGGGATGGAAGTGATGTCACCCTGGAAATCAAAGATTATCCCAATCACTCGGAGCAGCGGGATCAGGAGGGAAGGGATGTGCCGCAGGCGAGGGAACCAGGAGCACCATCAGGGCTTAGGGGCTGGGAAGCAGCTCCTGAGAAAGCCCCAGCCACTTCCCAGGAGAAGGCAGCAGTGAAAAGTGCAGGGCCCAGCTCTGCTGTTTTGAAAGCAGAGGACAAGGCTTGATCTTCCTTTGAGGAATTCCTGCTGCTGCCGGAGCCAATTCCCAGCCGCGGGGTCACCGGCGGTCACGGCAGCAGCGTCTGCACAGGGAATTTTCTCCTCCCTTCAGTTATTCCTGATGCTCCAAACAAAAGGGAAGAGGCACCTCTGCAGAGAATTAACTGGGATTTCTAAGCCTAGAAAGATTTTTTTTTTCCTCCTTCAAAATTTTAAAAATATTGAGTTTAAATTCCCTTTTTTTTTGCATCAGGGTGGCACTTGCAATTCCCAGGAGCTGGAAGCATAAAAAATTTCCAGGGGCAGGGAAAGGGAGGATTGCTCCAGGAGCTTCCAGTAGCAGGACAGTTTACTTTCAGTCTGCAATGAGAAACTGTTTACAGATACCACAGGGAAAAAAAATGCAGAATCTAAACAAACAATCCAGTAATTGCCCATTATCCATATTCAATTACTCGAATGCATCTGGAAATGGCTCCTGCTACAAAGCCCTACGGAAAGGGATGGGTTTTTTTGGATGAATCATTGTCCTCTTCACTCCTGTCTGGCAGGGACAGCTCCTCAGTGATGTGTTTCAAATCTGGTTTTGCAAAAGGAATTAGAAAATATGTCTTGGTGATAAAAATTTGTTGTTATTTCTGGTTCATACTGCAAAGCTCTGCTGTTGTTAATGCCAATAAAGCATCTAAGGATGGATGTAGCTTCAAAAAGATCCATCATAAACACTTAAAAAATTATATGAAGTGTAAAAGTGGAAAATTTTGGATTTTAGGGTTGGAAAGAGATGGTTTAAATGTGCAAAATGCCTGGAAAAGCAGTGCTGGGCCAAGGCTGACAGGACTGAGTCCTTTTAATGCACTTTAATTTTCGGGCTTTATATTTTTAAAGGTGGAAAACCAGTGTTAAAACGACATATCAAGAAAAAAAACCCAAGTGCTCTGAAATACAGACCTAGGCTAAAATCCAGTCTAATAAAAATAAGGTTTCATAAGCCTAAATTAGTTCTGAAAATCCAGCAGCTGCTTTAGGTGCTGTAAAATGTGAATTAGAAACAGTGGGAGAGGAACCTCAACGTGGAAAACTCAGTTATTTGGGAAAGTCAGTAGTGAGGATAAAAAAAAAAAACTTAATTTCCATTTTGTTTTCCATTATTTCATCAGGAGGGTGGCTTGGTGCAGGGGGGGATCAGTAAGATCCTGGCTCCTCCAAACTTTTCCAGATGCTGCCCAGGGTTCCCTCTTTCCAGAACTATCCCTTGGTATCTAAAATCCCTGTATTTTAAAGAAAATATTACTGGGGTGTGGACAACTTTGTCACCAGAATCAGAAGAAAAATAGGAAATAAATGAGGTTGGATGCCTGGAAAAACTCCCTGCAGCCCTCACCAGGATTGTTGACGTCTTGCCACCTTCCAAGGTGATTTCCAGGTCCGAGAGCGCGGCGTCCACCTCGTCCACGTCCTTGTCACTGTGGTTCAGGTGGTTTTCCGAGGACATGATGGACAGCTTGTTGATGTGGTACTGGAAGGCAAGGCCAGGGTCACACCTGGGTGCTCCTGTGACCCCAGGATCCCTGGGGATCATGGTGACACAGCCACCATGCTTGGGAAAACAGGAGTGGGAAACCAGGAGCAGAGGCAGCAGATACTGGGAGGGTTTGCTGGGTCAGGAGTGACCATCCTGGATGTTTGCACTCCAAGGAGTCTCCAGGCACTGATCCCTGCAGGAGATCTCTGAACCCCGCAGGGCAGAGCTGCTCTTTCCACCGGGCTGAGCTTGGAAAGGACCTCACCTGCTCCCACTCCCTGCTCCAGCAGGGCCACCTGGAGCTGTTGTCCAGGACCACATCCACCTGGCTTTGGAGCAGCTCTGGGCAGGGACACTCCACAGCCCCTCTGGCACTCAGAGGAGTGCTCAGTCACCCTCCTGGTATGAAGATGCTTGCTGATGTGCAGAGGGACCCTCCCATGTTCCAGGCTGTGTCCGTGGCCTCTGCTCCTGCCACAGGGCACCTCTGTCCACCCCCTTTCCTGCCTCCCACCAGGTGTGTATGGATATTTGTAAGATCCCCCATCTCTGGAAGTGTCCAAGGCCAGGTTGGATGGGGCAGGAACAACCTGGGAGGGTGGTGCAAGATGACCTTTAAAGCCCATTCCAACCCAAACCATTGTAGGATTCTATGCCTTCGCATCTGTTTTCACCCCAGAAAACCAAAACATCAATAAAATCTCACATGAAGAACCGTGCCCAGCCCACTCTGGAGCACTTGGATGTAAACTGAGCCATTATATTTCTGCTTTCCTCTCTTTTTTTCCTGGGAGGGGCCCTTGGAGCAGGCAGCCCTGCTCCTGAGGGGGATATTTCTGCATCCTACAGCTCCAAGGTGTGCCAGACCACACGGAACAAATGCCTGCCATCCCTCTCATGGAAGTCAATAGCAGGTGGAGCATTTTTGCCAAATCACACTGAGTATTTCATAAACCAGATAAATAAATAGTTCTGGGAAAGCCACAGATTATCCCCAGCTGGTTTGGGGGCAGAGAGCCAGAAAGGCACAGTTCAGTAACCCCGTGTTCGTACGGGATGGGTTAAGAAGGACAAAAGTAGAAGTTAAGATAGACATAAACATGTTTGGTAAAAGCAGGTCAAGTTCTTTTTCATGAGGGATAATCAGTGGCAAGTATTTAAATTATCTCATAAACTCAAGTGAGCATCTGGAGATGGGAAATGACCCAACTTCTACCAGCAAGAGAAGGCCAAGCTCCCACCAGAGACAAGGTGAGGCTTAAAACATGATTTTAAACTGAAGAAGGGATGGTTTAGATGGGAGGTTGGGAAGGAATTCTTGGCTGTGAGGATGGTGAGACCCTGGCACAGGTTGCCCAGAGAAGCTGTGGCTGCCCCATCATTGGAAGTGTCCAAGACCAGGCTGGGATAGTGGAAGGGGGTTGGAACTGGATGGGCTTTGTGGTTCCCTCTTACCCAAACCATTCTGGGATTCCATAATTTCGTTTATCAGATTAATGACAAGTCTGAGAACAAAATCAAGTCTAACCCAACCCAGGGGTGTCTGGGGCTGTCTCTCACCTGCAGTGCTGCAAACATCATCATCTCCTCCTCCGTGCACTCGATCTCCTCCAGCAGGATTGCCCACTTGGACTGCTCGTACAGCTGGTTGATCCTGATCGCGTCGTACTGCGGCACAGAAACGCGGAATGCTTGGAAAACCCGGAGCCCAGCTCAACACAAACCACCCCCTCTACTGGAAGCTGTCTCTGCCCACAGCAGGGGGTTGGAATGAGATGGTCTTTAAGGCCCATTGCAACCCAAACTGTTCTGGGATTCTGTGATCTCTCATCTCAACGCAACACTCTGATCTGAGACTGAAAATCCTCTGCCACTGACAAGAGGTGGCTTTAAGAACCCTTGAAGCACCTCTACCAACACCCAAAACCCCTGGTATATAGGAGCACAAATCCTGGGCTTGATGCCTGCACAACCAATTTTCAGACTTCCACAGTCTCTGGGAGATTTACCAACACAACAGCACGTTAGAGATCCAGGCACCCTTCGCTCCAAAGGACGGAAACTTCAAAATGCAAGTGGAACAAGGAGCTCTGTACCTTTGGATTCAGGTCAAAAAAGCTGTAGTACTTGAACCGGAGTAGCAAAGCCTCGTTTTCCTTCACCTCCTGCTCCATCAGGGATCGGGACGAGTCCAGCCACCTGTGGATTGCCAACACGGGATAACACACACAGAACGCTCCGGCGGAGCTGCCACGAAACTCTCGCGAACACAATTAAAAAATCAGCAGAAAACCCCCAAATCCTCGGCTCCTGAACTCACCCTTGGTTGATTTTGGCCTTATCGAGCAGCGTCTGGGGCTTGTACATTTTGGCTAAGGACTCCGGGGAGGTGACGGGCTGGCTCACGGCCAGGATTCCCGGGTTGCCCTCGGACAGGGCGCTGTCGCCGAACCAGGCGGACGTGGGGGACAGGGGGCTGCCGTCGTGGGCGTCGTAGGTCGGCGTCATCGTTTTGCTATAGAGTCCTGGGCTTGAATAGATATTTCCTACCAGCGAGGGGAATAAAAGCCGGGAATTAGCCTTGGGCCAAGCCCTGCCTGCTCCCGGCCACGCCGGCTCCGCGCAAGCCTGGAGCCGGCGGATGGAAATCCTTCCCTTCTCATCTTTTCGCAGTGGGAAAACGCTGCGCTGCTTGTTCTCCCATGAAAACCTGTCCCTCTCCTCTCTCTGGGCTCTTCTCCAAGAGCAAAACTGATGGAAAACTCATTCCAGCCCAAATGATGGGAAAAGACTCAGGTCTCCCACTCCGGGAAGCTCCTGCCCCCTGAGTTTCTGTGGCATCTGGGACATGAGTGGCCCCCGACTTACCGGTATTACCTGTTGCTTAAAGATTTTGGAAGTCAAAAGTTTTAGAGGAGCAGGAAAATAAACTAAGGGTGCAGCCAAAGAGACCAGAGGCAGAGGGCAAAAGTCCTATTGAGGTGGAGCTCACCTTTGACGGGGCCGATGTAAAGAATATCGGTGCCTATAGAGAGGGAAAGAAAGGAGGGAAGTGAGAAGGCGAGAGAAAGTCACCTGGAGAGCACAGGAGAAGGACAGAAGCCAAAAATGAGCATTTTTGGAAGAGGGCAGAACAGCACAGGTGAGGTTGCACCAGCCTAATGGAGCGTTTGCAGCAGCGCTGGTGGCAGCAAAGCAACTGAAGTGACTTCCCGTTATTTTATTCACGTTACGAGGACAGCCGGGCATGGAAATGTGGCATTCCCGGATGGAAAAGCTTGCTGAGGTGGCCACACAAATTCAGGATTAATGTGCTGAGTGGTGCGACGTGGTGCCAGACTGATCCCAAAGCAAATGTTACCCCCAGGCCTTTTGAAGCTTCCCAGCTCGTACCGACTCAAAGCAGACATAAAAACACCCGAACATTTAAAAATTATTAAGAGAAAAAAAAAACAAATCCAGCTTGGTATCTCATAAAAAATAGCTGAGAGCTTAACAGAGAGGTTGTGGCTGCCTCATCCCTGGAAGTGTTCCAGGAGAGCTTGGATGGGGCCTGGACAACCTGGTCTCTGGAAGGTGTCCCTGCCCATGGCACAGGGTGCAAGTGAGAAGTGCTTTAAGTCCCTTTTAAGTCCCCTCCATCTCAAACCATCCAATGAAACAGCCCCTCTTCACCACACAGGGACACTGAATTTTTACATCAAATCCAGATTTTCAGAATCAGGGAGGATCAAGCACCATCTCCTAATGCCAGGAATTCCCCTGCGTGCACACATCGGGCAAAGAGCTCACCCGGCATCACCTGGGCACAAGTCTGCCCACCAGAACCAGAAGGTCCAACACCACACTGGATTTTTGGGAAAGGGCTGTGTCCTTCCTAAATCATGAACCTTCAATTCAAGGCACCCAAGCTCTCCCTCTCAGAGCTCTACTGAGGGTGTTGAAGACAGTGACAGAGTTGAGATGCCACAAACAAAACTTCTGTGCCACCTCCTGCTGCTGTCCAAAGCCACCACCTTGGGCCACGCTCCAGCTCCTTGCTCCAAAGCATCCCCACACCCTCATGGCCAAGGAATGACAGAACACTGAGTTAGACTGGAAAAGTCCAAGACCAAACCAATGGAAAAATCTTTCTGAACCCTCCATTTTCACGATGGGCATCTCAAGGAGCAGGAAGAACAGTATGAATCAGCAGCATCAATGTCAGTGACAGCCAACATCATGGCTAGGAAACTTCAAATAATTACAAAGCTGATTTTAAGCTGCCTGGCAGGTTGGGAAATAAAAGTGAAAACCACCAAACAAGGATGCTTTTAATGCTCCTGCTGGTTTTGCTGGCACCCCAGTCTGGATGAATCATTTGAGGACCTGTAAGCAGCATGGGTACCTGTCACCAAGACAGATCCAGCAAACCAGGCATGAGCAAAAAAGCAGCAGGGATGGTCTCAAGGGATGGAAAAATCCACCTTTGTTTGCAAGGAAAAGGCCAGGATGATTTCCAGGTTTTTAGACCAGGTACTGGGACTTTGGGAGCTGGGAATCCATGATCCTTGGGGTCCCTTCCAACTTGAGCTATCCCATGATTCTGTGGCAGCAGGAGGGTGCTCTCCCCATGGATTGTTACAGCACTGGAGCAGAGAACTCCAGCAAAAACCAGCCACAAACCCCCATGACCATCCATAAACCATTTCCCAAAGGAGCTCTTCCCTCCTCCCCATCCACCCTCACTGCAGCTTCAGCCTTCACATGGCTCGAGCACACAAGGCTGAGCACCAACTGGAACAACAAAAGAAAATCCCACTTTTTGCCCCAAATTTGGGGCAATTTTTCCCCATGAATATCCCCCACATTCCTTGGCTGAGTGTCTGCTCCATCAGAGCAAAGCTTCCCCTGCACTGTTCTCCTCATCTCTTTCTCCAAACACCTGAAACATCTCAAAAGAAGCTTCCCTTAAAGAATTTGCCCCAGGCAGGCAGTGTCATGGAAAGTTCCAGCAGAAATAGCTACAAATTTGGCTAATTTATATAAACAAGTGACTACAGGTCTTCTAATGGAAAGTGTTGGGCAACACATCCTGTGGGTGTATTGACAACTCTGCCCACTGGGATTTAAATGGTTTCACTGCCAGGTTTGGGGTACTCAGTGACAAAACACTCCCAAGACATTGAAATCAGCACCTCCTGAATTATTAATTAGTTTTCCAGAAGCTTTCAGCACACAAACTGATGTTGGAACAACACTAGAAATGATTTATTCAGATGAAACCCACGACTTTTATCGGATGGCACCTGAACAGGCAGGAATTCAACCTGCTGTGAGGGATTTCATTCACAAGGAGAGCAAAACCAGCCAAGTGACTCACTGGAAGAGCCATAAATAATTAAAATAAACCCCAGCTTTTGCATACATTTCCCCCAAAGAAGGCCAAGTCTTTCCTATTAATCTAACAGAGATGCTCTCTGTGAACACTGGCTGTTGGAAAGGCTTAGAATGGACTTTCAAGACGAAAATGCCAAATGGAAATGAAAATTGACTGGAGCCTTGCCCAAATTCTCTGAGCCAGAAGAGGACAAGCACAGAAGTATTTTTAATTTTAAGAGGGAAGAAAGAGTGGGATCAGAGCAGAAGGAGGATTATTTTTCCTTGTTCCAGACCCATGGTGCACATCACATTGTGCAGCCAAAACCTTCCTTTCTGCAAACCCTGTGCTACCACTGGCATTAACCACACTCCATGACCTTCCCTGCAGCTGATTTAACATCAATTAATACAGCTTTACAATTCCAAGGTAGTTTTTTTAATTAAAGCTGCCCTGCTGCCCTTGGATTGCTGGATTTAAACCCAAGAGCTTTGGCAGCCAGACACGTCTCCTGCTCACCACCGTGGCTTTCCCCACAAATCCATTTGGGATAAAGTGCTCCCACTTGGCCAAAATTATGGTTTAAACTCCTGCCATTTGCCTTCAGACACCAGACTTCCAGCAGCCATGGAAAAAACCTGAAAAACCCCTCTGCTTGCAAACACCTGCATCAATTTGCTGCCTGTGGCAACTCCATCAGGGATGTTACTTCATCAGGGATGTTACTCCACCAGAAATTCCCTTCCCAATCCTGCTCTGGATCTGGAATCCACACTGGCCAACCAGCCCCCAGCAATAAAAGGATTTATTTAGCATCACAATCCACAGCTACACCATTCATGTAAGGCAACACTAAAGCAATTAATGAAACACTGCCCTCGCTGGGCTGTAAATACAGAGCAGAATGGTGGCACAGCCTAAACCACGCCAGGAATGTGACATTAGGAATGATTTTCCATATAACTCCTTTCTTAACAGGGTAAGAAAAGCTCTCAGCAACACCATCTGAGTGCTCAAGTGGCCACGCTTGGGCTCTGGTTTGTTCTGTGAAGCCTGGGGTTGCTCTGCTCCCAAAAATGCGTGACAGCTCCAGCTCCAGACATGCATCCGTGCGACCGAGTGCTGCAGCCCGCCAGGACTTGTGCCATGGATTTGGGGTCTGTTTCTTGCACAGACCCTAAGAAATTCCATCAGCCCCACGTTGCTGTGCCAGTTTTTCCCCTGCTCCCATTCTTTTTCCCAGCTCACCCGACCCCGGCGTGATCAGCGGCCCCTCCAGCTCGAAGGTGTCGTCTTCACACTGATCGTCCAACTTCTTCTTTTTTTTCTTTGATGGATCTCTGGGTTTCCTCAAAAGGGAGAGCTCTTCTGGATGCCTGATGTCTGGAGGGGAAAATGGACCACTTTTATAATGGCAGGATGAGAAAAAAGGAGAAAAAAGGGGGAAAAGAAGAATATCCTTCCATTAGGAACAACATCCAGCAATGCCCAGTATCTCCCTTGGATGAATTTCCTGCTCTGTAATGGTTAAAAATCAAGTTGAGGACGTTTTCCCTGCAAGCCTGTTGGAAACAAGTAGTGTCCCTGGCTGGAAAGGTAACATTTGGATAAAATGTGGAATTTCCCAGGCACAGCCACTCAAATGTAAATGTGAGCACTGTAAAGCCTGTGACAAAGCCTAGTCATACATTAAACATAAATGATAAAAATAATAACCCCCACATGAATAATAGAAAATGATAAATAATATATAATAATATAATAACACCAAATAATATAGAAATAATATAAAGAAATAGAAATTATAGAAAATATAAATATAAAAGATTATAAATATATAAATAGAAATATAAATCAGCACACAAACCCCTACTAAGCCATTTAGGTAACAGGCCAGACCCTCTCACTTCCATAGGAGCAATCCAAGAGTTAAGCCATTTATTTACACATCAGACTGGAAAGTTTAAAGCCTGTAATTTACCTACTTTTTAAAGAGATTTTGGCCAAAGTGTTTCCTTTTCACAGCAAACCTCTTCCCATTTTCCTGCCTGGGACCAACCTGAACAATGTAAAACCCATTTAAAACGAGGAGCATCCCATTGTGTTTGTGATTTGAGCCATGGGAATATGGGGAGCGAGGAAAAAGGGACTTTTCATTTCCCACCAAGGCAGTACTTTGGGTCTGCTGCACTCAATTCCAAGTGGGAAGGAGTTTCCTGGGAAAGCAGAGCCCGCTGTCCTTTGTACCACGGAAACCACCGAGGGCCTGGAGCAGGACCAGGAGTCCCTGTGCTTGGTCAGTGTGTGGGAGCTGACCTGGAAAAGGATTCACCTGGGCATGGAGCCATCCAACTGCAGTGGTGAAAGCCTTGGAGAGCTCTGAAATACAGCTTGGATTGGGAAAATAAGGGATGGGAGAGCTAGGGGTGCTCACCTGGAGAAGGCTCCAGGGAGAGCTGAGAGCCCCTTGCAGGGCCTGAAGGGGCTCCAGGAGAGCTGGAGAGGGACTGGGGACAAGGGATGGAGGGACAGGACCCAGGGAATGGCTCCCAGTGCCAGAGGGCAGGGATGGATGGGAGATTGGGAACTGGGAATTCCTGGCTGGGCTGGAATTCCCAGAGCAGCTGTGGCTGCCCCTGGATCCCTGGAAGTGCCCAAGGCCAGGCTGGACAGGGCTTGGAGCAGCCTGGGACAGTGGAAGGTGTCCCTGCCATGGCAGGGGTGGAATGGGATAGGATTTAAGGTCCTTTCCAACCCAAACCATCCTGGGATTCTCTGATGATTCTGTGGGGATTCTGGACCTCCCTGAGCCTGGAAGGAGTTCTGGAGTCTCCTCTGCAGCTGGCTGCCCATGCTGAAGCTCCTGTGCTGTTTCTTGCTCTGATTTTTGTGCCTGTCACCCCAAGATGCTCAGCTGCAGAGCTTTCCTTTGGAATGCCCTGTGGAAAGCAGCCCCTGCTGCAGGAGAGATGAGGAGCCAGGAGCTGAAGTTCCCACCCAAGGAACACTGAAGGATGCAGTCAGCCATTCTCCCAGCCAGGAGAAGTCCCAGGCCTGGGATCTCACCACGTGCTGGCAGCAGTGGGAGTTCCCTGAGCACTCCCAGGATTATAATTAACACTGGAATTTGGTCCCCAGCAGGTGACCTGAGCAGGACACAGCCCCACACTCCCACCCACACCAGCAAATGAGCTGGGAAATCCCACACTGGGAACATGGCCCAGCCAGGTGATTCCCAGGGGTGCATCCCACTAGCCCTGGCATTCCTGAATCCAGAGGCTGCACACTTCTGGATTTAACTCTCTTTTATATTGTAGGTGTCCCATCCCATTATCTAGCTTTAATTTAAGTTTTATTTATGTTCTTGTAGTTACTTACATACAATATATATACATATAAAAATATTGTGTATATATATATTGATATATATGTATTTTTAGAAGGCATCATTTATTTTAAGCTTTACTTTTATTTATATATATTTATTTCAATCATATAATTGAATCCCAGAATGGTTTGGGTTGGATGGAACCTTAAAGCCCACCTTGTTCCACCCCCTGCCATTAGGCAGGGACACCTTCCACCATCCCAGGTTGCTCCAAGTCTTGTCCAATCTGGCCTTGAACACTTCCAGGCTAAAAATATATAGATTTACGTATCTATATGGATTTTAAATCTCTAAAAATATATATAGAATTTTAATGTATTTATATTTTAGATGCAAACTTTTTGAACTTATAGTTTTATTTCTGTATGTAGAGATATTTACTCCTACATTATTTACCTATTTTATTCCTTTTTTTATATATAAGCTTTCTCTAATTTCAGCTTTAATTTACCCCTCATTTATTACCAATCCACATGCATCATCCCACTAAACCCCATCCCTGCCCCCACCACCCACCCTTCCATTTTCCCTGGCCAACTTTTTGACCATTTCTAGCAATAACTGCCCAGAGCCCGAGTGCAGCCAGCTCCGAGCATTCCCACTTATCCCAGCCAGCTGAGCTCATGGAGCAGGAATCTGCTGGGACAACCAGGGCCACATGCAGGGGACAAGAGGCAGCAGAGCCTAAATCGAGGAGTTCCCCTGGTATTTTGGAGCAAGGTTGAGGCTCTGAGGTTTATTTATGGTGCATTAGCAGCTCTCAGCTGGAAGCACTCAGGGAGGCCGGGAGGAGGCTCCGCGCCAGGTTTGGATTCTGGAAGCAATCCTGGAATCAGCCCAGGGCTTGACCATCTGATAGCAAAGAGACTTTTTATAGCCCCTCAGTTGTTCCTGATGCTCCTGGCCGGATAGAAAGGATCCAGGGCAAGTTTGGGCAGCTGCTTGGAAGCAGCACATGGCTGCAGGGCACGGAGCAGGCAGCACATCCTCGGGATGCCAGCAGGGATCCCACGGATCAGCGGCAAATTCCTCCCAACTGCTTCCGTCCACAGGCTCCAGGACTTTACAAACCCACCAAGGCAGCCGAGGGAATGGATTCAAACTGCAGGCTTAGATGGGATCTTGGGAAGGAATTCTTGGCTGTGAGGGTGGGCAGGCCCTGGCACAGGGTGCCCAGAGAAGCTGTGGCTGCCCCTGGATCCCTGGAAGTGTCCAAAGGCAGGATGGACAGGGCTTGGAGCAACCTGGGATGGTGGAAGCCCAGGGGTGGGACTGGCTGAGATTTAAGGTCCTTTCCAACTCAAACCATTCTGGGATTCTATGGGAAGGAGACAGAAAGGCCTGAGCTGGAATGAAGAATTGTGGAGATCAAAATATGATCAGAAAGGTGGTTTTGAATCTCCAAGAGAAATTTTCCCAACTCTTGGATGAAGCTGCCTGCAGCATCTTCTCTTCCATTTTGCCTGCAAGACCCTGCCTGTGCCTGCTGTCTGTGGCTGAAGGGAAGTCCTTGGCCTTTTTTTTCCAGTGTAATCCCTCATTTCTCATCCAGCCCAGCTGTGCCCATTTATCTCCCATTTAAGACAAACTCCAGAAGTGGGATTAAACCCTCTTCCTTCACAAAGCACCATCTGCACCCTGCAAACTGACTTAAAAAAAAAAAAAAAAATCTTCTTTACATGGTGTAAAATTCCCAATTTATGCTCTTTTGCACTAAATCCACCGAGTAAATCCTGCAGCTGCTGCATCTTTATCCACCCAAGTGTGTTGTGATGGGGATCCCAGAAGGATTTGGGTTGGAAGGGACCTTAAAGCCCATCTCATTCCAATGTGTCCCATGAAGGTGTCCCATGGGCAGGGACACCTTCCACCATCCCAGGTGGCTCCAAGCCCTGTCCAGCCTGGCCTTGGACACTTCCATGGGCTCCCATTCCCACAAGAAATCAGATTTATGGTTTTCTTACATCACCCACATATAGAACATGACATCATTGACTGGGAGGGCCAAGTATGGACCCAACTTCCCCCAAAACTGAAATGATTGGAAATCACACTACTTTCAGTATTGAGTTCTTATAAATACAGACAATAATCTGAGACACAAAGAAATTTTTGATGCAGAAAGAAAATTAATGTTGCAAAGAAGCTTCCGGCATCCAATTTCCTTCCCCGTTTCTGGCTCCCCTAAAGGCCAGAGGGCTGGTTCACCTCCTTAATTCCTGAACATAAAAACTCCATAAATTTCCTTGTAGCACAGACAGCACTGAGGGGAAATCCTCTCTTTAATGCTGATCCAGCCACCCTCCTTCAGGAAATGTGTTTTGAAGTGGGATATCTCTGGGAAGTGGGATTTCTCTGCACTCCATCACTGCTCCCTCCAACCAGTGACTCATAAAAACTACAGCCTTTGTGCATCACTCTGACGAGTCTTAGAAAAATGAGACCTCAAACCTCATTTTTCTTCCATTTCAAACTTAAAACCAAAAATAAAGGTGTTTTTTTTTTTTTTTCCTTGGAATGAGTGAATTGTGTGGATGGTTTTTCACAGTGTAAGTTTACAGAATGAAGCATCTGACTTATCTGCAACATAAATCCTCTCGAGATAAAGTTCTGCAAAACAGACCAGAGGGGGAAAAAAAACAACCAAAAAGAAACTAAAAAAGGAACTTACATAACTTGAGGAGTGTCTGGAGATAAGGCTGTGGCTGTGTTGGACACTGGGCAGTATCTGATGGAGCAGGTCCTCACCCCCCCAGCACAGTTTACTGGGTTTGTACATTCAGTACATTTTATTATGGGTTCTTCACATGCCCAGGAACTTAAATATTTGTCTGGGCAAAAGCCAAGCTCTCCACTCACTGCCTGGGGCCCTGCAGGTCTCTCAGGACATCCCACAAAGCCTCTGGAGATGCCCAAGGAGTGCTATGGGTGTGGAATCAACTGGGGCTGACCCTGGCAGAGGTTTTGCTGGAGCCTTCCCAAATTGTGGGTGGAAAATCCAAGTGCCTGTGGGTGGAAAATCCAAGTGCCTGTTGACTTATGGATTTGCCAAGGGAGCAGTGATTTGCAAAACCACCCAAAAATGGGGTCACTGGGGTTTGGAGGGGTGTGAATGTTTGTGCCAGTGGTTCCCAGAGCTGAAACTGGGCACCATCAGCCCGGAGAGACCCAGAAGAAGGAAAAGGAGGAGGAGGAGGATGCAGGCAGTGGTGATGGAGCCAAGCATTACTGCAAGGCCAATAAAAAGAGCCATTGGAGAGGCAGAGTCAACAAACACTTGGATGTTTTTTTCCATAAGTGGGACGAAATCCCCAGGCTCCTGTTATCTGGATGCTTCCTGGAGCACAGGCAGCACTACAAGCCTTGCCCCTGAAGTGGCTGAACTGCAGCTCGAGGCCAATTAAACTCCATTAATTTAATCCCACAAACAAGAGAAAAACAATCCACTTACACCTTTCCCTCTGCATTGGCCCATAAAGAGCAATCCAACTAATTCCAAGGAAGGCTTGGCCAGCATGTCCTAATGTCTTCAGGGTGGAATTCTATTTAAAGGGTCTCTGTCAACAGCAGAGTAAGGATGAAAAAATTCACTGACTCACACGGTGACATAAAACCTGATGCTCCTACACACGCAGAACACCACTGGGGTGGGGACAGGGGGGGAAGAGTGGAAAGGATTTTTTAAAATTTTTTTTCCCATCTCAGACACTCTGTAATTAAATCTGGTTACTTCCCTGACCCCAGTTCCTGGGGTTGGTCTGACAGCTGAGCACGGGCAGGCAATAAAAGGGGAAAACGCCGCCGTTGGCAGCGAACACTTGGGCCCTGCAGTTGAAAAAGCTGAGGACGTTGCAATTTGGCCAGCTCTCGAAATGGGAAGATTTCCTTCCACACCCATTCCCTGGACATATTTAGAAATAGCTGTGCCACTGCCAAAAGCTCTCTGCTCATGGCAGGGAAAGGCAGCAGATCCATCCTCGGGGTTTCACCGCCTCCGTCTCCCCGTGAACGTCATCCCCGAGCATCCTCCTGATGCTCCTGAGCATCCACAGCCTGCATCCCCAGATCCCAGAGTCACTGAGGCTGGAAAAGACAGCCAGGATCATCGAGTCCAACCTGTGAATCATCCCCACCTTGTCACCCAGCCCAGAGCACTGAGTGCCATGTCCAGTCCTTCCCTGGACACCTCCAGGGATGGGGAATCCACCACCACGTCCCTGGGCAGCCCCTTCCAAGGCCTGACCAACCTTTCCATGAAGAAATTCCTCCTGAATGCTGGTGTTGCTCCCCAAATTCCCCCTGAGATGCTCATGTGCATCTACCAGGAGTCCATGATTTTAGGGAAAACACTCCTTTATTTACCAGCAGGGTGTGAAGGAAGAAAAGAAAGTTTAGGAGGTTGGCAGTGGCCAGGGATGGTGGGGTTCTTGTCCTCTGCAGGGCCAGGAGTTGGACTTGATGATCCTTGTGGGTCCCTTCCAATCAGGATATTCTGTGATTCCACAAACTCCAGGCAGCTTTGCCTCCTGGAAAGCAACTGGGCCAGGATGCAGCTCCACGTAGCCGTCACAGAGCCCTTGGAACGCTGCACATCGTCCACCAAAGGGTTTCAGTTTTGCAAAAAAACCCAAAAACAACAAAAAAAAAACCCCAAAGAACAACAAACAGTGGCTTTTTATAGAAGTCTTTTTGGCAACAGAGGGCGTGGAAATATTGCAAATACCTCAGGAGTCAGAGGACGTTCTGTCCTGGAGCGGGGAGCGTTTGGAAAGGGAAAAAAAAAACCGTAAGGTCACATTTGGCACTGGGATGGTGTCACCTTCCCTGGGCTGGCATCCTGCCACTCCCAAATGCCACTGCCACCTCGGCTCAGGTTGCATTTGGTGGCTGGAGGCTGAGGCAGGGAAGGCTGGCTGGCACCTTCCCACCGTTTGCTCAGTCTTGGGAACCTCCTTACTTTTGGGACGATGGGAAGCAGCTCATCACCCTCCTGGGACTCTCTGCACCCCCAGCTCCACAAGCTCCTCAAGATCAGACCACCCCTGTGCAAGAAAGGGAGCTGGAGACCAGAGCAAGATGGAATGTGGGCATGGAAATGCCACAGCTGGGCACAGGATGCTCCCCAGACTGTTTTCCAAAACAGGTGATTAATTCACACGGATTACGAGGCAGGAGCTGGGTGTGAGGCTCCACCAGACTCTGGGGAAATAAAAGAGCCTGAAGGGAATTTCTCTGTCTTACACAGCCTCAGGGTGGGTAGGGAGGGATTGCTCATGAATTTTGGAGTGTTTCCTCCCAGAGCTTCCTCCTCCCAGCTCTGGCACTGAGTTGTTTTCTCTGTGCTCCCATGAACATCAACCAGAATTTTCCCTGCTCCTCTTTTCAGGCTGGAGGGCAGCAGAGGCCCCAGATCTTCACAGCCAGGAGAAGAGGAGAAGGATGGGAGCTTTTCTGCTGTCACAGCATCTCCCCTCACCCTGCAGCTCCAACATAAGTCGTGTCCCCAGGAGAAGGAGCATTGCTGGGGCAGGAAACGCCGAGGCCTGGGAAAAAACTCTCACTGTTTCATCTTGCTGTTTGCTTTTCCTGTCCCACGTGCCCACAGAGCAGCAGCAGAGCCTGCCTGGAGTCCCTTGGAGCTCCTGGGATACATGGAAAAAAAAATACAGGCAGAATGCTGGAAGGAAACAGCTGCAAGGCATCCACTGGGCTGGAGTCAAGTGAAGCCATTCCAGAATCCAAGAACAGTTTGGGTAGGAAGAGACCTTAAAGATCATCCAGTTCCCTGCCATGGCAGGGACAACTTCCACTATCCCAGGGAGCTCCAAGCCCTGTCCAACCTGGCCTTGGACACTTCCAGGGATCCAGGGGCAGCCCCAGCTGCTCTGAGCACCCTGTGCCTCACTGCCCTCACAGTTGAGAATTCCTTCCTGTTCACATAGAAAAAGAGGATTTTTCCATTTGTTATGCTGGATGATGGGTGAGCATCTCCTACCTCCCCAAATCCCACTTTCAATGAGGATATTCCCACTCACACCAATAAAATGTTGAGTGCAGCTGACACCTCAGGTTTGAGCTTTTGTATTTTTCACATTCTGTGTTGGTTTAGTGTGTGGATCTGGGCTCCATATGAGGGGATGGTGAGCTCTCTGCACAGAGCAGGAAGACAAAACAATTCCTTCTCCAGCTGGGCACCAAGGACAAATGATCCAAAGCTCAGGCCCAGGAGCACAAACAGCGTGGGCTGGAGAGAGAAAAACAAGCAGGATGGGAGTGCCTGGGCTAAAGCTGGAATGGGACAATGAAGTGCAAGGTGCAAATGGAGCAGAGCTGATCCCAGTGAGAGCCCCCGGGAGCGCTCGTGCATTTTGGGACCATTTTGGTTCCTCTTGGCTGCAGCCCTGGCTGGGCTCTGGTGCTGCCCAAGGTGGATCCATGGAGGAGATCCTTTGAATAAATCCCTGCTTTATTCTGTGACTCCATCCAGCCTCTGCCCCAGGGCAGCCTTCCCAAGGCATCACAGCCCATCAAATTTGCAGTTGGATATTTGATGGGCAGTTTTCTGGGTGGAATTATCTCCCAGTGGGATGATGAGAGCATTCCATCCCAAGCCCCGTGTCCCACTGCCAGCCAGGCAGGGAAGCAAAAATCCCTGCTGCTCAGGGAGGAAAAAAAAAAAAAAAGAAAAAAAAAAAAAAAAAAAAAAAAAAAAAAAAAAAAAAAAAAAAGTGAAGTTTTACTTTCTCTTTCTCTGGTCTTTAATTGCAGATCAAAGCTGGCCCTTCAGGCTGGAGCTGCCTGCCAGCAGCTGCTCCCGGGCAGGATTCCAGGCCACCCTTTGGATGAGGGCTGCCCATCCCATGCACTGCCTGCTCCTCTCCTCGTGCCTGCCGGGGTCAATCCCTGCCTTTAACCCTCCTGAGTGGCTGCTGTGGGAATCAAGGGGCTGCAGTCCAGCCACTGGGAATGAGATTGGGGTTTTTTCCGGCTTCACACGACCTCCAGGAAAGTGAGGGATGTGTGAGTGGCTCCAGCATCTTCCCACAGGCACCTCCTGGGAGCCCTGGGGAGCTGCCCTTTGGAGTAACTTCTCTCTGCACAAGTACAGAGACTTCTCTTTAAAATAACCAACCACACTCTGCAAGGGTCACACCTCTGGGTAACCATTTAAAGGGAACAGAAGCAAAGGATGGCCCTAATTAATTCATCCACGGGTGTTCCTGCTTGTGCAGCGAGGATTTTATAAATGCAACCAGCCAGAGTCCTGAGAACATCAGGAATTACTTCAGTTACTGAGGTGTGCAATTAAATGATCCAGGGGCAACAACAGCAAACAGGTACAGCCAAAATATGAGCAACTCCCAGGCACAGCTCTGTCCTAAGTTCCCTGGAGCTCAGAAGTCAAGGGATTTCAGAGACAAGGACTATGCTGGGATCACTTTCCCTTCCACCTTGAAATATCTGCTCAGTTTTCCTTGCAGAGACAATTAGCTTGATTAAGATGGGATATGAGAGCTCTCTGCAGCCACCCTGTGCAGGGATGCTGAGGAGGGCAGGGAAAGGCAATGGAGAAAAATGGAGCAGGAAAACACAAATGGGGAGGGAAAAAGGAGAATCATAGAATCACAAAATCACAGAATAGTTGGGGTAGGAAGGGACCTTAAAGATCCAACACTTTCCACTATTCCAGGGTGCTCCAAGGTCTGTCCAGCCTGGCCTTGGACAATTCCAAGGATGGGACAGCCACATCTTCTCTGGGCCACCCTCAGAGCCAAGATTTTAATCCTAATATGTAATAAATAAATAAATAAAATAAATGGGTTTTTACATTAATGTATAATACATACTTTTGTATTATATATATATTAAGTATATAAATGTTAAAACACATTAGATATGACATCTATAAACAGTGGTATTTCAACATCTATAGGGGCATTTAAACACTTTACAAAATGTATTTGTACATAATTTGTATTTATACCTGTGTGGTTCTGGGAAGAGCATCCCAGCCCCTCCAACTCCAGCCCTTTTTCACCCCCACATCCCAATCCCTCTTCCCTCAAGCTGATGCCAAGCTCATGTATCATCTTCCCAGTAGCTCTGCTGAACATCTGGCTCCCAGTAAACACAACTGGGAGGGCTAAACAACTTAATCACTGCAGTTTGTGTCTGTCCTCAAACAGCTCAGACTGCTGAGAGGCACTCAAAGGAAAGTGAAATCTCCAGTAAAAGCCCTGCTTCCCCCAAAACCAGGAACTTCATTTCAGTACTTCAGATGCTGCAGAAGGGAAGTCAGCACCACCCTTGATGGATGTGTCCCTGCTGCCTGCACACAGCTCCAACCTCTGCTGTCCCACAGGCTTTCCCCCACCTCCCAAATACCAGGATTATTCTGCTGGCTTGGTCATAAATACACCAAAAGCTCTGAAGTTGGAAGAAAAGGCTGCTTCAGGCCCACGTAAGATTCTGACAGCATCAGTGACAGATCTCCTGTCCCGTGATGAACCATATCAGAACTTCCTGACGTGAGTCACTGCTGGAGAGACTCATCAGCGTCCAAGCCTGGGACCTCCCTGTCTAGCATGACATCCCAAATGCCAGTGGGACACAGGGGTGGGGGAGCAAAATCCACTCAGAAATAACGCTGGCTAAGCCTTTTCTATTTTAAGGAGAAATTGCCCAATATTTACGTTTTTTAAAAAACCCCAACAAAACAGGAAAGCAGCAGCAATGATCTGCAACCAGCTAAAAATACCAACCAAACCACGGATGTGCCGGACACGGCACGTAGGGATGAGCTCTTCCTGCCTCCCCAAACAACTGGGTCAGCCAAGAGTAACCTCAGCTGCCTTCTGAGAGCAGGAATAGCTTTGCTACAGCTGAGGATGGATTGCAGGCTCTTTTGGGAGGGGAGAATTCCAACATGGAGTGCTTCCTGGAGTTCCTCGGGGTGGAGTTGCCATCTCCTCATTGGGGTTTTTTTTGGTGGGCAGGGAGAAACATTGAGTTTTGTGGTGAGGAATTTGTGAAGATGGGTAAAAAATTATACCTGCTAGGGAATGATTCCTCCTTTCTCATGGGCTTCTCCTCCACCAGGAAATGCGGGTGAAGAGGAGACAGCAAGACTCGGTTCCTTCCCTCCACCAGACAGTTTTACAGTGGAGCATCACCACTTAATCCCTAATATGATTTTCCACTAGAAGACAACCCACAGGGCTGGCAGATTTCCCGTTTCAGGGTTTGCTTTTCATCCAGCACATAAATTTGCAGGGGGAAAAAGAAAATCACAACCAGTCTAAATATCAAGCAGGGCTGGTACCGCCTCGCCTGTGACAGACCTGAGGACAGCTCTGCTATGGATGAGAATTCAGCACAAAAAATGCTGAATTCTCCGATTTTCACCCCAATTGGTCCTGTTATTGATGTATTTACACACAAAAGAGTAGATCTGGAAGGGGAAAAAGAAAGGACATCTGGGGTGTCTGATGTCCAAGTGACTCCTGGGTGCTCAAAGCCAGAAGACACCAAGGATTTATCAAATTTACAGGACAAGCACGTGCAGCAGAGGAGAGGCAGGAGCCAAACCGACCAGGGAGCTCCCCAGGGGGAGGTTTTTCAGCACTTACTGAAGGTTTTGCAGATGTCAGAAACAGCCTTGAAGACCCTGTCGGAGAAGTTGACTTTGACCTTGACGTACTTCATGTTGGGCAGCTGCAGGCGCAGCAGCTTGTGCTGAGGGGTGAACTGGAGCTTGGCATCCGCCTGGATCCCGTATTTATCCAACGTCCAGTGAGTTTTAAGGAGCCAAGTTTTCTTCTTTTCCCACCACAGCGCGTGATCCGACCAGTCCTTCTTGACATCTGCAACAAAGAACCCATTTTTCCCCCCGGTTAAAAGCGGCACCAGAACGAGCCTTCGGAGGACAAAAGAAGTTTTAAAATGTGCTTAGCTGGGAAGGAGCTATCCATCCAAAAAACTCCAGCAGCCCTTTCTGGATACAAGTAACTGCTTGTATTCAACACTGTTTTGATGGGATGTAAAAACAGGGAAGAATTCAAGGGAATAAAGATGAGACTCAACGTGTCCCGTGGATCACCAGCCCGGCAGTGATCCCGCCTGGAACACGGAGCCAAGGGGTCATGAGTGACCCAACACCTCCCCCAGCAGGGATTTTGCACAGTTTTTGGGGTTAACTATCAATTCTTGGGGTTTTTCCCACCATCCAGGATACCTGTGCTATCCAAAGGTGAGCCCAACCACCTCGGCACACATGGAAAACAGAACCAGGAGGAGTTTTGCAAGGGGAATTCAACAGGACCTTCAGTTTCCACAAAAAAACCCCCCTGAAAATTCCCAACTGAAACAAAAAGTTGCCTCCCAAATGACCAAGAAAACTCAACAGCCACATCTCCTTCCAGCAGGGATGTAACCACGGGGTTTTTGGAGGTCACCTTCAGGTTGGGAAGCATTTGGGGAACCAAAGTATGGTGATAACTCCAAAAGACAAACCCTGTGCAATATTTTCCCTAACACCTGGAATATTTTTCACTAACACCTGGCCCTGCCATTCCTGCAGAGCACTTTCCACTCTGACAACCAGTAACAGTGCCATGTCCTTCCACCACACAGGGAAAAGAGAATGGAATGATATGCAATATAATAATTGATTTAGTAATAGAATAATTCAGTTTTCAGCTCCAGATCCCCCTGTGATGCTGGATTTCCATCATGAAACACCAGCTTAACCCCAATTAAAACCACCAGCTGATATTTATTCCAACAGCTCCTGTCTCCATCCTTCAGCACCACAGGGCACCAGCCAGGAGCAATTCCAGAGGATTGGAGAATTTCCAGGATTAGGAAAAGTCCCAGCAGACACAATGCCAAAGGGACTGAAGGAACACAATCCAGCACCAACATCACGCTGGGATTCTTGATGTCCTGTACAGGAGTTGGCCTGGATGACCTCGTGGTTCCTCCCAGCTCAGGATATTCCGTGATCCTGAGATAGTGAAGATTATCCCCACGAGCCACATCTGAATTAAGCTGAGATGAGAACAACGTGACAAATGAACTTTTGTCTGTCCCTATCTCAAACCAGGATCTGGAGCTCGGGGTTACTGAGAAAACCCAGCAGGAGCTGGATTTTTCCTCTGAACTCCTGGTTTAATGGCACAATCAGCTCTGCAGAAAGTGGAAACATTCAGCTGGACTTTTCAACAGCTTTGTACAATCAAATTAAACAAAACCAAATATAGAAAAGCATGCAAACTTGCACAAGCCTTGTCTACCCGGAAAAAAATCCAAGAAATCATTACAATGGACTCTGGTAATGAAGTCCAACTTCTGCCCTACTGAAAGCTGAACGAGTTGGCACCAAAAATCAGGGGGAGGAAAAAACCAAAGGCATTTGGAATCAGTAACATTTATGCCTAACAGAAGGGGGATTTGGGTTTACACTGCTGATTAACCATTCAGGCCACGGCACAAAAACAACTCTCTGGGCCTGAGAGTAATTAACACTTTCAATTAACAGTGAGATGTTGGTTCTAGCAGGAAGGGGAAGGTCTGTGCCTGTCCCACGGGGTAGTTATATATAAAAGAGGCTGGCAAATGTTTAGCAGCTGCTTTGTGGAGTTGAGTTTTACACACTGACAAGAGCCTTGGGTGCTTTGCAAGGGATCCAGGACTGCTTGGAGCAATCCCTGCAGGCCAGGGAATGCCAGCAGCCTGGTTAAATCTGATCAAAGGTTCACAAACCTTCACCAGAGTCCCAATTCACCAGTTACTGATTTGTTGGGGTTACAGCTTCACAGCAAGGCTGAATATTTCAGCTCAGGCTCTTCCCATCTACTACCATCAGTCACTGGCCTCTTCATATTTATCTACCTATCATATCCGTCAACTTATTCATATTTATCAACTATTATCAATTTATCAGCTGGCCATTCATTCATCAGAGCTCAGGTAAGTCTCTCAGTACTGCAAATTCCCCTTAGAGATCCCAGACCTGGAATTTAGAGTTTACTACAGGTTGCAGATCTCAGAGATGTTTGTAGATCCAGCAGCTCCTCTGAGCTGCTGAATGTGATGGAGCTGGAGCTGCTGGAGGAAGGTCACCAGAGGAAGGTCACCAAGATGATCAGAGGGATGGAGCAGCTCTGCCGTGAGGAAAAGCTGGGACAGCTGGGATTGCTCAGCCTGAGGAAAAGCAGCTTTGAGTTGATCTAACTGTGGCCTTCCAGTGCCTGAGGAAGCTACAAGAAAGATGGAGAGAGACTATTTACAGGAGATGGAGTGACAGGACACAGGGAATGGCTTCCCACTGCCAGAGGGCAGGGATGGATGGGAGATTAGGAAGGAATTCTTCCCTGTGAGGGTGGGCAGACCCTGGCACAGGGTGCCCAGAGCAGCTGTGGCTGCCTCTGGATCCCTGGCAGTGTCCAAGGCCAGGATGGACAGGGCTGGGAGTCACCTGGGATAGGGGAAGGGGTCCCTGCCCTTGAGGGGTGGAACTGGATGGGCTTTGAGCTCCCTTCCAAGCCAAACCCTTCCAGGATTCCATTAAACGAGCTGCACACGTGTAAGGGTGACAAGAAATCACCGCCACCCTTCCAGACAAGGAACCCCCCAGGTGAAGGCAGCAGGGATGTGGAAGCTGGAGCTGTCAGCATCAGCTGGAGCTCAGGGAGCTCCAGGAGCCCAAGCCCAGCAGCAACACCCTCGGGAAAGGGAAGCACGGCACTTCCTTCCCGGCCTCCAAAATAAACCCTGCTCCCTGCTTCCCCCACCTTCCCCTGCAGCCTGAACCCAAACCTCTGGAGCCTGTGATTTTTTTTTTGAACCTCAAACCCAGCTGTGATTTTTTTTTTTTTTTCCCAGGCAGAACCTGGTGTTGCATTTGCCTCCCAGAACTGTGCCAAGAGGCAGTGACGAGGGACGTTCAGGATGTTTTGCACAGCAAAATCCACGGAGCTGTTCCCCTTGGAAAGCCATTCAGACAGTCCTGGGAATGTGAGAGGCATCTTAAATCACACAAATGGCTGCAGAGACCTCTGTGAGGGCTGAACAGCGAGAGAAGGAGTGAAGGGCTGCTCTATAAAGTCTTTTAAACCTGAAACATCCTCAGCTTTCAATCCACGCTGACGCTGGCTGCAGTCACATCGCGCCAGCTTGTCCAGTGTGAATTACAACTGCAGATTTTAGTTCCCACAGGCACCACTAAATTCCCTAAAACCTAGAATCCCAGCAGCAATAAGTCTGAATTGAGATGCACACAGGGTGTGCTTTAATTCTGGGCTCGCTGTCGCCCACAAACACAATCGGAATTCCAGCAGCAAGGCCAAATCTGGGTGAAGGGCAAAGGAAATCGAGGCAGCCCTGCCTGGTGGCCCATTTATCCCATGTGGGAAATTAATTTATAGAAATTTTTTAAAGTTTGGTAGAAGGCTCACATAGTATGTAAACTTTGAGATAAGAAATGTTGATTTAGAAATGTTGTGGAATAGGATAGATACGGCTGAGAAATGGAACTAGAAGGAATGGTTTTGTAAATAAGATTAGGTATTTTGGAGAAATAGAATTATGAAAGATGTATTGTAGTAGGACTCATGAGGGGTAATTTTAGATTATTGGCTTTAAAGGCACTTGCAGCATGGTGTGGCAAAGGCTGATAGGCCAAGAAAGGCTTATAGTGCATTGTAATTAGGAAATAGTTGTCTTTTGATTGTGATGGTGTGAATTAGAACATCTGTATTGTCTCACCCTTCACATGAGACTGAAAACGGAATAAAAGTTTTAAAACACCTCTCAGCTGCCCCACGTCTGGGTCAGAAAAGGGCATAACCCAACAATCCCATTTATCCCAGGACTTGGCTGCTCCCAAACTCTCTCCCTCTGCCAATCCATGGTTTTTTAGAGTCCCTTCCCCACTGAAGCTCCTTCCTGCAGAAGCTCTGCCGTCACTTGGCAGCTCCTCTGGGCCAGCTTAGGACTCTCAGGCAGTAGGATACAAGTCTCCAGCACTGTGTAAACACTGTATTTTCCTTGTTATTTTGGGATATCCCCTGTTGCAGATGGGCTCTCCTTCCATGCACTGCTCAGGACAACAGAGCCCTGATACGACCTAATAAATCTCTTTTTTCCCCCCCTTCCCAGTTGCATGGTTAAAATCCCACTGGGATGGGTATTTGGAAGGCAGGGGTAGCTCCCACCTCTGGGAGAGGCTTTCCTGGGAATCACCAGATTCCCTTTCACACCCACATCAAGGATTAAATCCATAGGGCAGCCAAGACCCTGCAAATGCCTCCATCACCTTAACATTGGAGGTTAATAAAAAAAATTAAAAAGCTCCTGCATAAGCCCTCATGAGGAATTCTGCAAGCTGCTTGGGTCGGATCACAGATTTTTTGGTTTCCCTGGAATTCTCTCCACCTTCAGAGAAGCAGCAGAAGCAGCCAGGGCAGAGGCTGCAGCTCATTCCTTAATTAAAAATTATGGCTTTTAGAGCAATGATTCAAGTCTTCAGCATTCCCACAGGAACACTCCAAGAGGACCATCCCCCTCTGGAGCAAAAAATGCCAGAGCCAAAGCCCATCCATCCCACTGAGGGGGTTTTCCACAGGAGCAGAATGAGCTCCACAGCTTTCCCTGGCTCTTTCCCAGGGTTGGGTTTAATCAGATTATCCCTGCTCTGGTCTAGGCACACTTGGGAAGCTGAGGTGGCAAAATGCCTTTCCATTATCTCTAATTTATCTATATAAAAATAATTAAAAAACCAAATAGATATGCTTAAACATATATTTATATATAAAATATATAAGATATATTATGCATATAAACATACACATAAACTTCTACCCCATATATATATATATGCATATATAAAATAGAGACAAAACTGAATTAAATACATATATAATTATAGATAAGCAGACAAAATAAATGCATATAAAATATATCCACATATATACATATATAAATGCCACACACACACACAGATACACACACACATATATATATATCTCCAAGATACAGTGCAGGGACTGAAACCAACTCACAAGCCAAGTATTTCCTCTTGCAAAATGCCATTTTTTGTATTTGATAATCTACACAAAACCAACCCCCAAGTTTTCCACCTTTTCATTGAGTTGGTGCAGATGGGCTGAAACTCCTCGAGGGTTTTTATAAGAAAATTAAAATGAAAGTGGTCACTTTCTTTTTTTTTTTTGTTTGTTGATTTCTGGATTTTAAAATTAATAGGCACTTCACACTGAATTGAAAAAATCAGATGTGGACAAAAAAACACTGAGTGCAGGGCAGCTGATTAAAGCATTTTTAAACACAAATTCCTGCTGATAACACCTTAAATCCATCCCTCACAGCTCCAAGGGGCTCTCCAAACCCCGGGCTGGGTGTTGGCTGCATCCACACCCCTCTTGGGAAGCTGGAGGAGGAGAAAAAGTCCTTGAGAGGAAAAAAGACTTCCAGCAATAAATAGCGGGAATGCCCTGGGTGAGCTCAGGGATGGGGGGATACCCTCTCCTGCTCCCTCGGATGCAATCCATGCTCACTGAGCATGGAAAACAAAGTGGAAGTATTAAAAAAATTGGAAGGAGAGAAATTTAAGGCTGAAAGTGAAAAAAAGAAAAAAAACCAACAAAAAACATCACAACCAACCATCAAAATTAATTGCACAGAACCTTGTGTGGTTGCTCTGGTGGGTTTTTGTTTTTCTGTGTGTCCAGGAGAGGGGAAGGCACAGCCTCAGAGCACAAACAAAACCAGGGAAGAGGGCAAATATCCTAAAGCATCCAGAAATACTAAAAAAAAAAGAATAATTTGGTGCCTTTTGGCATGTTTAAAGGGATCTGCGAAAGGAAAGGAAAGGAAAGGAAAGGAAAGGAAAGGAAAGGAAAGGAAAGGAAAGGAAAGGAAAGGAAAGGAAAGGAAAGGAAAGGAAAGGAAAGGAAAGGAAAGGAAGGAAAGGAAAGGAAAGGAAAGGAAAGGAAAGGAAAGGAAAGGAAAGGAAAGGAAAGGAAAGGAAAGGAAAGGAAAGGAAAGGAAGGAAAGGAAAGGAAAGGAAAGGAAAGGAAAGGAAAGGAAAGGAAAGGAAAGGAAAGGAAAGGAAAGGAACAAGGAAAGGAAAGGAAAGGAAAGGACAAGGAAAGGAAAATCCTGAGTTGGCAGAGATAAAAAAGGATCATCAAGCCCAACTCCTGGTCCTGACACCCCAATAGCCAAGAGAGTTACTGAAGGTCCACAGATGCTGAAGATTTTTCTTAAATATATATATTTTTTCATATTTTTTCATATTGGTTTTATATATATATACATATATATATATATATATATATATATATATATAAAGTGTAACACTCATATATCTGTGTAGCTGAACCCAGTGCTCCCTCCCTCCAACCTCCTCACTGCTCCCACTGACCTCTGGAAACCCAGATTCCTTTAAACATGCCAAAGCCACTCCTTCCAGGATAATTATGGAGCAAAAAAATATTTAAAAACAGAGCTATTTTCATTTATCACGAGTCCAGCAGAAATGCTGGTGTGTTTGCTGGGTGACACAGTCACTGTCCTGGGGCAAAAGCTGTAATTTCAGGAAAACACAAGTCTTTCTGGAGTGCACTGGAGCAGAGTCCCCTCCATCCCCCAACGGGGATTTAATTGCAGAGCAAAGTTCAAAATGGAACAAAAATCCCTCCAGCTTCTGGTCACAACACTTGA
This sequence comes from Vidua macroura, assembly GCF_024509145.1. Classification (NCBI taxonomy): domain Eukaryota; kingdom Metazoa; phylum Chordata; class Aves; order Passeriformes; family Viduidae; genus Vidua; species Vidua macroura. The sequence continues at coordinate 2,763,248 of NC_071576.1, forward strand.
AAAATTATACTTTGAAACGGGGAGATAAACAGCCCATGAAATTATCATCAGATTGATGTGATAAAGCTGCAGCCAGGACAAGCTGATGCTCCCAGAGCTAATGGGACTTGAGAGGGGTTTTAATCACATCTCCCACATGTATTTGACACATGCAGTGGAAAACAGCCTGTACAGCAGCCACCACCTGTGGGAGGGATTTCATCCAGGGATAACACGGAATGGTACCTGAAATTCTCCTGGATCTGCCACCATGGGCAACTCTCACCGTTGTTTTCATGGAATCCCACAATGGTTTGGGTCGGAAGGGACATTGAAGCTCATCCAGCCCCACATGGGCAGGGACACCTCCCACTGTCCCAGGTGCTCCAAGCCCTGTCCAACCTGGCCTTGGGCACTGCCAGGGATTCAGGAGCAGCCACAGCTTCTCTGGGCACCCTGTGCCAGGGCCTGCCCACCCTCACAGGGAAGAATTCCTTAATTTCTTCCCAATCTCCCATCCATCCCTGCCCTCTGGCACTGGGAGCCATTCCCTGGGTCCTGTCCCTCCATCCCTTGTCCCCAGTCCCTCTCCAGCTCTCCTGGAGCCCCTTCAGGCCCTGCCAGGGGCTCTGAGCTCTCCCTGGAGCCTTCTCCTCTCCAGGTGAGCACCCCCAGCTCTCTCAGGCTGGCTGCAGCCCTTGGAACATCTCCTCTGGATTTGCTCCAGCAGCTCCATGTCCTTCCTACGAGGATCTCAAATCTGGATGCAGCAAAGTCCCAAATACAAGCAACAAGACACCTACAGCCTCCTCCTGCCTCGTGATTACAACAGGAATGAGCTGGGACTAAAAATCTCCTCTCTTCAAAACCATTCTCCCTTGTCCTATCACTGTCTGCCCCTGCAAAAATTTCATGCTATTTCATTTTCAGGAAAACAAATGGTCAGGAGAAGATCCACACCCACTCACGGAGGTGCCCAAAAAAGGGTGGACTTGTGCTGGAATTTCAGTCTGACAAGAATATTTCTTGCATGAAAAACAGTTTGACTTATTAAAGTAAAAACCAACCACCAAACAAACACGGACAAAAGGAGCCTTGTTCCCAACTCTGTGATTCCTTGAGCAGGACCCAGCTCAGGAGACCTCCCTCTTATCCCGGCGTGCCAGGCCACACGCTCACGGCAAAGTCCTGACGTCAAAGCCCCCGTGTAGGGGCACAGAGTGATTCAAGAGCGAGGAAAAAAGGAGGAGGGAGGGGGGGAAAAAAAAAAAAAAGCCCAGTGGAGGAGACTGAGCACATTGGGATGCAATGCTGCATGTGGATGTTCCATGTGTCTGTCCTTGCTCAGGGAAATTACGGAGCGTCTGCTGCTAACGAGGGAACGCGCTACGGCGCTGCTGGAAAAAGGAATGGGATTCTTTTCTTGGCTTTTATTGGGATTCTAAGTGAGCTTTGCAATGGAAAGTCCGTGTCTTGACGAGGCAGGGGTGGTAACTGGAGGCCTGAAGAGCTGATACATCAACCCCAAGTGTCCCAAAATGCTGCTCCTGGCAGTGCAGGGCTCAAGATGCTCGGCCCATGGGATGCAGGGAGAAGAGCAAATCCTAACAAGCCTGAAAGCCACTCTTTTTCTAAAGTAAACTCAAGGAAGGAAGCTCTTTCCAGTGTTAATAGGATTGCTCAATTAGCTTACTTGAAAGTTTATTAACTTGGATTGTATCTCGCTCCACTCCCCTGCCATGGGCAGGAACACCTCCCATTATCCCTGGTTGCTCCAAGGCCCATCCAGCCTGGCCTTGAACACTTCCATGGATGTGGCATCACGTTCTCCTGCAAAATTTTCCCTGTAATTTTTAGCTTTTTGGATATTTGGTAGCTTTATGCTCCAATGAAATGCTTGCACAGCCATACCCAATCCTGTCTAAACCCCTGAGCAGGGAGAGAAATTTTCCAGTGATGCTGAACCCCGCTGGAATATTGGGAACTCTCCAGAGGTCACCTCAGCTCCCCAACATCCCCAGCACTGATGGGCTCAGGAAGGTCTTTGCCAGTGCTGGGCAGAATTCCTTTAAATCCTTGCACCAGAAACCCAGAGAAATGTGGATTGCTCATTTTTCTATGGCACAGAACAAAGGAAAGCAAGGGTGGATTAGTATTTTTTTTAATTGGATTTTTTTTTTTAACAGGATCTTCACAACCTGATTTTGCCAACTGCCCTCCAGAGGAGGCTTTCACTGGCTGCTCCTGCCTCCATGGAATCATAGGAAGGAAGGGAAGGAAAGGAAGGAAAGGAAGGAAAAAGGAAGGACACTTCTCCAGCCTGGAGCTGTCCTGAGGAGCAGCACAGCCTCCCTCACCTTCCAGCTGGGGATCATGCTCCCTTCCCTCTCCAAAAAGGACAAGTGTCCCAGGGTGACAGCAGCCTGCAGTCCTGACTCATCCCCAAGAAATGTGCAAGCCAGAGGAGCTGCTGCTGCCAAAAAGGCATCACACCCAGCAAGGGAGCCAGAGGATGTGTACTGGGAGGGATAATGCATCAGGCAGGGAAAGGAGAATGATGGGCAACCTGAATTCCCAACCTTGAATTCCCAACCTCTCACCAGGCAATTCCCCAAATGCTTTAGTGATGGTTAATCCCTGGTTAAAGCTTAGATCCCTGGAAAGTGACCTCTGGAGCCCTGAGGATACCTCAGGCAGCCTCACCCCATTCCATAACTCTAAGTGTTGGTCCTTCTCTTACAGATCCATGTGGGATCATGGCTGGAAGAACAGGGCACTGGCACAGGGTGCCCAGAGAAGCTGTGGCTGCCCCTGGATCCCTGGAAGTGTCCAAGGCCAGGCTGGACAAGGTTTGGAGCAACCTGGGATAGTGGAAAGTGTCCATGCCCATGGCAGGGGTGGAATGAGATGGTCCCTTCCCACCCAAACCATTCCATGATTTCTTTTTGGTTCTGCCTGCTCCCCAAAGCTCACTAATGAACACCAAACACTTTTAAATGACTTTAACACCCCCAGCCTTGAGCCTGCATCTGCCTCACCCATCACAAGCCCAAGTCCTGGCACTACATGAGGGATGGGGACAATTCCTGCTGCAGAAGCTCTGGAGCTGGACAAAGCTCTGTGGAGCATCAGCCAGGATGGGAAGCTGAGCAAGACAGGGACAGAGCTTCTTCCAGGCAATTTCATAAAATCTGACTTTCTAACTGAACTGCAGTTTCAGCAATTAACCCTTCCCAAAGTACATGTGCCTGCAGGGAGCAGGGGAAAAGAAAGAAAACAACCACCAGCCAAGCAGGTGTAATGGGCTGGGAAGAGATTTAAAATCCATTGGAAGATGGATTTTCTGGGTGCTGTCAGGATGTTGTGCAAGCTAAAAATCAGCTGAGGTTGTAAAGGGGAAGGTTTCTGCAGCTGCTGGTGTGGCTGATTTTTTATGTGCATCCCCTCCCAGAGCTGTTCTCAACCTGCTGGCCAAATTCAGCCACATTTTATCAAAAAGTGGAGGTGTCCCAAGATTCCAGCTGGTCTGGAAGAGTGGGATCAATGCTGGCACAGGGCTGTGCCATGCACACAGCTCCCAGCTGAGGGTCACATCTGGATGGCCACAGAGTGGGAGCTGCATCCTCGCTGGAAAATGGGTGAATGGAAGAAAAACCAAGATCACTTCTCCAGAAATAATAAATAAATAAAGCTTTCCTCTGGTTTTCTGAGCACTTCTCATGGTCTGTCCTAACAGTTCTACCTGGTAGAAGCTTCAGCCTGGATGAGAGCAATGTGTCAAAAGCAAACCTGGGCAAGAAAACTAAATTACAGCAACTCTGCTAAAATTCCATCCAACAGGAATTTGGGGGTCTCAGCATTTTTCCAAATTACACACCATAAGCCTCTGAAAGCCACTGGAACATTCAGAACTGAATCCTGCCAGCTGAATTTTGCTCAGTTTTGTTTCTTTGCCCCTTTCTAAGCAACCAGATAATTCACATTTCATAATGAAAAAGAAGAAATGCAGCTTCCCCAAGATGTTTTCACACCACGAGACTTTTCCCCCTCAAGCACACCCAGGGCTGGATGCTGGGCTGAAGTCAGTGAGCTCCACAAGGGCTGTAAATCTCCTTCCTTCCCCTCATTTGTCAGAAAAACCACCACTAAAAAAACTCCCCCAACACCCAAACCAAGAGCTGGCGGTGTTGGTGCTGCTGGTGATGTTGAAACAACTGAAGTTTGCAGAGCAAATAATCCCTCATCTTTCCCAACCCAGTAAACACTCCCCACATCCACAATTTCAGGCAGTTATCCACAATCCTTTTTTTTTTTTTTTTTTTAAATCACATCAAAGACCAAGGGTTAAAATCCAGGTGCTTGGTTTGCTGAATCATGGAATCACAGAGTGGTTGGGGTTGGAAGGGACCTTAAAAACCATTTAAGAGACACCTTCCAGTGGACCAGAGTGCTCCAAGTCCAACATGGCCTTGAACATTTCCAGGGATTCTATCCTGAGTACAATTTCTTTGAGTTTTTGTATGGTTTAGACAGACTCAACAGATGCCTGGGTGAAACACAAGCCCTGATGGAGAGGAAGATGGAAGAAAAAGGGAAAGGAAAATAAAAAAGGATTAAAAAAAAGGGGAAGTGTGTGAATGTGATGATTTCTATGATTTTTCAGCTCCCCACACCAGCTTCCCCACGTGCCTTATGTCAAATCGAAACCTGAGGGAGCTGGAAGAGGAAACTACTGATTTGGGCTGGGTGGGAGCAGCAACCCCAACAATTTCCTGTCTGTGGTGTGACAAACCCAGGCTCTGGGATCTGCAGGAGCACCAACACCACCTCCCACCCCAAGCTCCTTCCCCTCCCACTGGGACCTGTGAGCTCGGCCAGGCTCTTTCCAGCCAAATCAGGTGGCTCACAGCGACAGAATTAAAATAAACAAATAAATAAAAATAAAATCCTAATTGTTTTTGCCCCTAAAGAATCATCACCACTCTGAGTACAGACATTAATTGCTGTGACTGCAGCTCAGAGCTGCCTCTATGTGGCTTTTACCTCCCCCCACCCTGAATTCCTCTGGTCATTGGCAGCTCAGCTGAATATTCCACTCAGGCTCACAAAGGGGACTTTATTTGAGCCACCATCAAGCTGAGCCCATGTAGGAGCTCCCTGGAGTCCAAAGCTGGATGTAAAGGAATGAGCCAGCCCCTCAGAGGTCAGTGTGCATGGCTGGGGGGGTGTGATCACAGCACTGGCATGTTGTCATTTACTGTCACCAAAAATGTGCTGTTTGGTGGGTGAGGATCAGCACAGGCCACACGTGAGGGGATTCATCAAGTGGCAGTATGGAAATTTGAAATTGGAATGGGAGCAGCACTGCTGGGCTCCTTGAGGATGCCCTTGAAGTGGAAGCATCCGGAGAGGTACCAATTCCAACCCAGAAAATCCCAAAGTCCTGCCTGGATCTGGAGCAGGACAACTTTGGTGCTCAGCAGGTGCCAGATCCCCTCTGTGCTCACCATCCCACTGCCAGCTGGGCAGGTTTTGCTGTTTAAAAGCTTGGGAAGAAATTTTCCAGGGAAATCTGGAGCGGGGTCAGTGCCTGCCCCAAACACCACCCCCATTTGTGACATCTGGGACAAGCTCTCAGCACCGGCTCCAGAGGGGACACAAACAGATGCCCAAGGATTTAATGGCACTTGGAGTCCTCTCATGGCTGCCACGCACTTGGAAAGCAACACTGAGGAGTGACCAGCACTGATTTTGAAGGGAAAAATCCTTCTCATCTCAGGAGGCAACTGAGGGACAGATGAGCAGCTGTGGATGTCCCAGGTGAAGGTGCCCAGGTGACATTGTGGGCACAGATTGGAGGCACACCCCGAGCTCAGGCCTGGCACCAAGCAGTGATGCTCAGACACCGAATTCTGGGAAGTGTGCCTACAGTCAGAGAATCCCAGAATGGTTTGGGTTGGAATGGAACTTAAAATCCCTCTCATTCCACCCCCTGCCATGGGCAGGGACACCTTCCACTATCCCAGGCTGCTCCAAGCCCTGTCCAACCTGGCCTGGGACACTTCCAGGGATCCAGGGGCAGCCACAGCTTCTCTGGGAAACCTCTGCCAGCCCCACACAGCAAAGAATTCCTTCCCAATCTCCCATCCATCCCTGCCCTCTGGCAGTGGGAGCCATTCCCTGTGTCCTGTCCCTCCATCCCTTGTCCCCAGTCCCTCTCCAGCTCTCCTGGAGCCCCTTCAGGCCCTGCCAGGGGCTCTGAGCTCTCCCTGGAGCCTTCTCCTCTCCAGGTGAACACCCCCAGCTCTCCCAGGCTGGCTCCAGCACTTGGAGCAGCTCCATGGCCTCCTCTGAATTTGCTCCAGCAGCTCCACGTCCTTCCTATGAGGTTCCCAGATCTGGATGCAGCATTCCAGCAAAGTCCAAAGCACAAGGAGCAAGCCACCTACAAGAGAAGCCCTGCAGCCTCCTCCTGCCTTGTGTTTACAACAGGAATGGGCTGGGACAAGGACTTTGCATTTCTCTCCCATAGCCTTAAGCTGTTTCTAAGAGTTCATTCCAGTTGCAAGGCAAAAAATTTCCCCAGCCAGTCTCACAAGGGCCTGGAGTGTTTATAAGCACTGCAAAACCTCAAACACAAACCTGGGCAAATCAATGACACTGCACTCTGCTGGTGTTTTATTCATAAACCTTTCAGGGGTCCATTAAGGAGAGGAGACTTCACAGGCAGAATAACACTAATATTTAGAATTGATCTTGCAAGGAGTGGAGCTGAAATCCTTGGAAGATAACACAGCAAAGTCTATTTGATGGTGAAAAGAGCCCCTGGGGTGAATCCCAGACACATCTGCAGGCTGAAACCACTTTTAAAAAGGGCTTGAAGTGCTACAACCAAAACTGCATGGGACAACTCCTGTGCCAGTCCTCAGGTGACATCCCACCCTCTCCCAGGTGACACAAAGGAGATAGTGGAAGAGCTGCCAAAGGGAACAATGAAGGTTAAATCAGTTGCACAAACCCTTATCCCAGCTTCAATTCACAAAAAAAAAACCCCCAAGGCTTCAGGAGATGTCATCAGTGCCTGCCATTATCAGCCTGTCTGAGGGCAGAGGGTTTGCTCTGACATTTATCCCTGTCAGCTCTCCTGCCCATCCCAGGTCACCAAAATAGAGATGCCACCACCACATCCTTAACCCCTTTTGATCCAGAAGGACATCTATAATTCCAAAACTCGCTGTTATTTTTTTTTTTTTTCCAGCCACTTATCTATTTTCCTCAGGTACGAGTCCAAAAAGGTGCTCAGTGCTCCCAGCAAACCCTGGGAGCTGGAGTGGCCTGCCACCCATATCCTGCCTGTGAAAGAATCCCCGAGAGAAATCCACATTTCCATCACAAAACTTCTATCCACGGACTTTCTGAATCTGCTCAGTGCACATTTAGGTCATCTGTCTTAGGCTGTGCCTCTGCCAGACACCATTTGTCCCCCCTGCCCTGTTTCTGTCAGCTATTCCTTTATTCCCATGGCCAGACAGAGCATCCCCCATATATCCCACAGAATTCCATAGACTCCACAGAGCTCCTCCCAAGCGTGTTTCAAAAAAAAGCAGGATTTTTTTTAATTCCATGTGTTTAAAACAGCCTCAAGTTGACAACAACAATAACCTGTGCTCACTTCCTTCCTTCCTTTGCTCCCAGTGATTTTAAACCTCGCTTTATTTTTTTTTTTTTTTTTGTTTGTAAGTCAATAGTGGCAAAATTCCTAAAAAACCCTGAGAGAGCACCAGGAGTTTCCAGTACAGACCCCAGCCCTCACAGAGCAACTAAATGCTGCTGCTCTTAAAACCTCAGCAGTTTTTTTGCTTATTTTTCAGGGATGACTTTGCCAAGAACTTGGCACGGCTCAATTAATGGAGTGGCTTAATCCAGCGGGTGATGAATAACAGGGGAGCCAACAGGTCATTGCAATTCACTTGAGTTACCAGAATCCCTATCTGCTGCTTGGGCTTCCTCCAATCCCTGCCTGCATCAGCCACAGATTTTAATTGCCTGCTCCCAAAGAGCCCAACTGCAGCTCTGTGCAGGCAGGGACCGAGGCCATGGGATTTATGGATATCTGCAGCCCTGAATTAAGGAGGAAAAACTTTGCTGGGATCCTGCTTCATCCCAACAGGGTATTTACTGCACTCTTCCTCCTACAAACATTGATAAATGCTGATGTAAATCAAGATTTTTTTTCCCTTTTCCAAGCTCTCCTTGCTGCTGGGAGGGGGGAAGGCATTTTTCTCCCCTGTTCACTGATGGTGAAGAGCTCCTTCCAGCACCCTGCAACCACAGTGTGGCTGATCTGCTGCAGATTCTCACTGATGTCCTAAACTTCAGTACAGAAATCTCCTTTCCAAATTCTGCAGGATTTGTCCCAAAGGATGGAGCAGGCAAACCCCAGCCAAAGGCACTGACCCACCTTCCTTCCTCCCCCCACAGTGTGCAAGTAGAACAGCCCATGGGGGATCCCACAGGGAAACACAGAACTGCAAGGAAACTTTATTTTTAGGAAATTTCCTTAAAGCTCACAGCAGAAAATATGCTTGGCAGGAGAAGAATAATTTTTTTTTTAACACTGAAAGTTGCTGAATTAAGGAATTAAACAGAGGAATGACAGGCAGGAAAAGGTTAAAAATGCAGGGAAAGGGTTTCAATGTGGAAAAATTGCAAAATGAATTGATGCAGAGGCTGGATGAAGGGAGGCATTGAGGAGCACGGGAGGATGAGGAACGAGCCCCGTCCCACCCGACCCCGCTCAACTGGCAGCAGCTCAAAGAAGAGCCATAAAAATAATGAGAGGGCTGGAAGAGCTGACACGCAGGAAGATTAAAAGGAACTAAATACGTATAGCTTGGCTGGCCGACGAAAGCCAAGGGGAAAGGGAAGGCAGCAGCTGGAGATATCCATGGATGTGACCATCCCGGGAAGGCAGGCACTGGGGCTGAGCCCCCCGGGGAGCTCCATCCCCTCTCCCCACGCCGCTGCGGCCGCCGCATTCCTTCCCTCTCATACAATCCCTAATTTAACAAGTGGACAGGATCCGGGCAAACATTTCGGGGGGGATGGATTACGTCAGGAGCTAATTTAGGTCCTCGCCGGGCTCCGGCCCCGCGCACATGCCTGGCTTTCCACACACGCTTCGGCCCTGGGGAGCATCTCTCCTTCACTCACGGGTGGATTTTTTTTTATCACCTCTAGAAAGCTGCTGTGCTTTCAGCAAAACTTTCTGCACTTCCAGCGTTGAAGTAAAAAAAAACCAAAAAAACAACACCAGAATAAAATAAAGTTTTCGGGGAGTTCAGGCTACCTCCAGACCCTTTGATGTGAGCGCTCGCTTCCTCTAGAAAGCCAGCGTATTTATATCCATCTCTTCCTTCCTGCGACTCCAAGATAATTAATAAATCAAAACCTAAGCACGGGGGAAGAGATGGGCTTTTGAAAGCCACACGCGGGCTCCGCAGCGGAGCGGGACCTGCAGCTGACAGCTCCGCTACTCCCACAGCCGCAGGCACGCGCGGGACCTCGCAATTAATATTTTATTTGAGCAATTACAGCCATCAGCCCGGGCTGCACCGCTGAGTAAACACAGCCGAGCCATAAAGAGCCGATAAAAAGACAAGGGGGAGCAGGTTTGGCGGGGCCGGGCTCCCCGCTTTCGGCGGAGACCCGCGTTCCCACGCGTCCCGGACAAGCGGGCTCTTTTGTCCAGGTGTGCTCCCAAAGCCACCGCACACCGCCGTGTCCCCGCGGTCCCCTCGCCCCACGGGCTCTCGGGAGCGCTTTGCTCGCACGGAACTTCAGGATGGAGTTTTGGTGTGAACCGTGGAGCGCCCACAAACCCCCACCCCCAAGCCGAAAAACGGAGCAGTTTCCTCACTCTGTGTAAGATCCCGGGAGTGCAGCAGCCGGTGGATGGGCCCGAGGCCCCGGGGTGGTGAAGTCTGGCTGGTGGGGGAGATGAGAGGGGGAGCCTGGAAAGGTATGGGGGGGGCTAGGGCAGGGTGTGGGGACCTGGGGTGCTCCCTGGTGCAGGGAGCTAAGGCAGAGTACTGGGAGAGGGTGCTGGAGCTGAAACACAGTACTGGGGCAGGATGCTGGGACTTGGGGCAGGGTGCTGGGAGCTGAATCGCAATACTGGAGCAGGGTGCTGGAGCACAGCACTGGGTGCTCAGGCACTGCGCTGGGGCAGGATGCTGGGAGCTAAAGCCCAGTACTGGGAGAGGGTGCTGGGAGATGGAGCAGGGTGCTGGGAGCTAAAGCAGGGTACTGGGTCAGGGTGCTGCGAGCTGAAGGAGGCACAGGAGCAGAATGCTGGGGGTTAAAGTGGGGTACTCCAGCACTGCACTGGGCAGGGGGCTGGGAGTTAAAGCACAGCACCGGAGCAGAGTGCTGGGAGCTGGGCACTGCACTGGGCAGGGGGCTGGGAACTGGGCACTGCACTGGGCAGGGGGCTGGGAACTGGAGCACAGTCCTGGAGCAGAGTGCTGGGAGCCGGGCACTGCACTGGGCACGGTGCTGGGAGTTAAAGCACAGCACTGGAGCAGGGCGCTGGGAACTGGAGCACAGTCCTGGAGCAGGGTGCTGGGAGCTGGGCACTGCACTGGGCACGGTGCTGGGAGTTAAAGCACAGCACTGGAGCAGGGTGCTGGGAGCTGGAGCACAATCCTGGGGGCTAAACTGGGGTACTCTGGCACTGCACTGGGCAGGGTGCTGGGAGCTGGGCACTGCACTGGGCACGGTGCTAGGAGTTAAAGCACAGCACTGGAGCAGGGCGCTGAGCACTGCGAGGATGCCGGGCTGGCCGGGAGGTCCCGGGGCACTCACCGAGCTTCTCGACGAGGCGCAGCATGACGCCGCCGATGTGGATCTCGCCGGTGACCCGCAGGGTGACGTCGCGGCCCAGGTCGGTGACATGGACGCTCAGCTCCCACGTCCCGTCGGCGTAGCAGCCGTCCGGCATGCGGATCCCGTCCAGCGCCATGACCCCGGCCTCCTGCACCGCGGCACGGAGCGGGAGCGGGATCAGCAGCGGTATGGGCCCGGCTGAGCCCGCTCCGCGCCCCGGAGCAGGGCTGGGGGCGCGGTGGGGCGGGATCGAGGCCGCAGCGCTGCCCCGCCGCCGCTCCTGAGGGGCCGCCGCGGGAGGAGCAACACGGGCGGGCAGAGCCGCGGAGGAGGGAGGGAAGAGAGGCAGGGTGGGAGGGAGGGAGGAGGAGGGGGATAATAATTAAAGGAAAAACGCGCCTGTGGCTGCCGGGCCCCTTGGCCTTTTATGGAAGCGAAGGACGGAGCGAGTGGGGGACGCTCCAACATCCGGGAATCGCCGGGGGGCGGCCCGGCCGGGATCGGTCCGGCCCGGCTTGGGATCGTCCCGGTTCGGCCCGGCCCAGCCGAGCTCGGCTGTGCCCGTCCTGGCTCGGTCCGGCTCAACGCAGCTCGGCTCAGCCCAGCTCGGCTCAACACAGCTCGGCTCAGCCCAGCTCGGCTCATCCCGGCTGGGGTTCTGCTCATCCCAGCTCAGCTCTGCCTGGCTCAGCCCAGCTCGGCTCATCCCGGCTGGGCTCTGTCCACCCCGGCTCGGCCCAGTTTATCCTAGCTCGGCTCATCCCGGCTGGGCTCTGTCCACCCCGGCTCGGCCCAGTTTATCCCAGCTCGGCTCATCCCGGCTTGGCTCTGCCCAGCCCGGCCCGCCTCAGCTCGTCGCAGTTTATCTCATCCCGGCCTGGCTGTGCCCGGCTTTGCTCAGCCCTTCCCGCCTCGGCTCGTGGCCGCTGGTCCCAGGGCATCCAGAGGGGGAAATTCGGGAGCCAGCCCGGAGAGCATCCATTAGGGCTGGTGGAACCTTGGCACCCCAAACACGTGTGGGTTCCATGGCAGCCGTGCCCACTCTGCACCCTTTGGGGTGTTTTTTAGCACTGCCCCCAAATTCATAGGAAAAATCCTTCCCGTTCTGCAAAACCCTACCTTGGCATAGTAGCCCGTGCCCCCGTTGAGGCTGGGAGATGGGCTGGTTCCCTCCATCCTCATAATCTGTGTGAATATGGGAAATGGGAACTGTCTTTAAATAAAAGGGTCTGAACCGGCACAAATGGAGGAAAAAAAAATATTATCCGCTTCCTGTAGCTCCTCCACCCAGTGATGCACACATCCCGCCAAGCGACCGCGCTTCCTGAAAATCCAGCACGCGGAAGGGGCTGTGGTTTGAGGAGCAGCGCTGTGGATGTATCCTGCCCCGTGCCAGGTGATGGCAAGTCACATCCCAGCAAAGCTGTGCCCGCCCTGGCAACCTCGGGGATGGCTCTGCCAGCCCAGCTCTGTCTCCACGAACACCGTTCCCACATTCCCGGTGAATGGCAGTGGGAGCTTTAGGACCGTGGAATCATGGCATGGTTTGGGTTGGAAGGGACCTTAAAGACCATCCAGTTCCAGCCCCCTGCCATGGGCAGGGACAACTTCCACTAGACCAGGTTGCTTTGGCACCACACAGGCAGCAAAACCTCTTAACAGGGTGGTAATTTTTTTCTCATTTTCACTTTGCCGTTATAATGCAGATATTTATAAAGGCTGTTCCTCTGCTTTAATACCTAATATACCTTTAATACCTTTAATACTAACACAACCTTTCCTGAGGTCACTCTGGGCAGGCTTAGCCAGGTTTTATCCAAGGGTTTTTGCTAACGTGGCTGATGCTGCCAGAGGGAAATTGGGTGATGCTGCAGCAGGTGACCTCCCCCCTCAAACCCTCCTGGGGCCTCAATCCCTGCTCAGAGGAGCCCCCATTCCATCCCACGAAATGTGGAAGCCGGAGCGTGATTTAGAGGGTGACTCTGGAGCGCAGGCGAAAGCTGCTCTGTAACAACAAAGCTTTCCCAGATGGTATCTCCGTGTTCCTCCAGCCTCAAACAATAGGGCAATAAATAGAAAGGGTTACTCTTGGCCCGGGCGTGTTGGACGAGGTTCCCAGCTGATGCAATTGGATACGGCCCCGCGGAGCTGGTAACCTTTTAGTACAGCTGGCTGCACGCTGAGGAAAGGCTGCCGGCTCCTTCTGCTCCTAAACCCACTGGCAGAGTTTCCCTTTCCCCTGAGGAAGAGTTTCCTTCCCTGAGGAAGCCCCTCTCCCTGCCCTCTCCATCCCGGGGGCTCCTTTCCTATGTGGAGGGAGAGGCTCCCTGAGCTGCAGTGCTCGGCGGAGAGGCAAAGCAAGGTCAAAAATGCACCGGCGCAGCTCTTGCGTCAGAGCCAGCCAAGCATCCCCAGGGCTCTTCCCACTGTTTGCAACAAGTCCTCACTCCCTGCGAGCAGCAATGCCAAATAAGGTGCCGAAATGCATGGCTGCTCTCATTGGGATTGGGATGATACCTACCAGACCTGCCCGCGCCGCGGCTCCCAACCCATCTGCTCCTTCTTCGTGGAAACCAGGATACTTTTCCAGTGAAATGGCTCCATGGGCATCCTCGGGGAGCCAGCGGTGAAGCTGAGTGACAATTTCCCTGTCCCCACTTTGTTTTGTCACTTTTTTTTTTTTGTTTAGCCCGTGACCTCTGTTTTGGTTTTTAAAGTGTTAGGGGCAGTTGTTGAAGGCAGCTGGCGTTCCTGCCTGTGTTCCTGCTTGGCTGCTCCGGGCAAGCCGGTCAGACTGGCTCTTCCCAGGGTCACCAGCCATGGAACTCTGCTGCTCAGTGCCTTTGCTGGGTGGCTGGAGCTGGGAAAGCAAGAGGACTGAGTGCCCTGCCTGTCTCCATACACAGAGACAGAGAAATCCCCCAAATCTCTGTGTAATAAAAGGCTCTGTTCCCTTAAATGCTCTGAGCACAACATGCTCTGACCTGGTGGTGAGCAGGCTCCTGTCACCTCTCTGCTTCACCTGGGTCTTCATATTCCCTTTCTGCAGCTTTTTTCTTAAAAAGGATGAAGTTTCAGGGGAAAAAAAAAAAAAAAAAACAACCAAAAAGGAGAAATGCAGATGCTTGTTATTCCCTCCACTTTTTGTGTCCCCAACACTTCCCAGCCCATATTCTCCCTTACAAACCGCTGCCACTGATACCACTGTTCATGTGGGGTTTGTAAGCTCTTTACTTCACAAAATCATGGAATCACAGAAGAGTTTGGGTTGGAAGAGACCTTAAAGACCATCTCATTCCAATCCCCCACTTCTTCATCCTCTTCCGCCTCCAAGCGTCTTTTGGACGCAGCCAAGGCTCCCTTTTCACAAGTGACCATTTCCCAGCAGGGACAAGGTCACACTCCTGGCAAAGGAAACATGCTGGGTAACTCTGCTTCCTTGTTTATTCCTGGCCACATTCGTCCTTCCCTGATTTTGTCATTTCAGAAACATCCAGGTGACGTAGCTCTTCTGTTTTTCTGGATGTAAAAGCAGAGCAACGATGCTGTCGTGGCTACGTGTCCTAGAAATGTGCCACCACCTGGGTGGTGCATGGAGTTGATCCAGTATTCCCATCATGAAAGGATGAAGGATATTTGTGATGAGGATCTTGAAGAGGCACAGGAGATGGGGAGGTTTAGTCTTTCTAGGTTGTGATTCTGATTTGGTCACTCCAAGCCCTGTCCAACCTGGCCAGGGACACTTCCAGGGATCCAGGAACAGCCACAGCTTCTCTGGGCACCCTCTGGGCACTCTCCCAGGGAAGAATTTCTTCCCAATATCTAATGCTGCCCTCTGGCAGTGGCAAGCCATTCCCTGTGTCCTGTCCCTCCATCCCTTGTCCATGTCCCTTTTCTGCTAGCCAAGGCCACATGGCATGAAGCCAGAGACCAAGATTCAACACTGTCACAACCATCCAGCCTGGCCCTTCATGCCCAAAGGTTATAAAATCATAGAATAGAATCCTGGAATAGTTTAGATTAAAAATAATCCCTATCATCCCCTGCCATGGGCAGGGACACCTTCCATAGACCAGGTCACTCCAAGTCCCATCCAGCCTGGCCTGGAGCACTTTCAGGACATCCACAGCTTCTCCTGGCAGCATCTGGAATAAATCCTAGGCTGCAAGAGATAGCTACGCTGAGATAAGAGGCACGAAGCTGAATTGATGTGCCTCCTCCTTGGCAAGTCAAGCTGAGGTTTCAAGGCCCTACAGCTACAAATTCCCCTCTCATTTTCCTGCCTCTAGTTCCTGAAATCAGCCACGGTGCACTGGAGCCTGCCAGGCTTGTGCTGCGGGAAAAACCTCCCTGCAGGGCTCTTCTCTGTCCCCTCTTCACCTTCTTTCCAGGCATTTGGGTCAATTAAGCTCTTGAAGCCTCAGGCTGGGAAGTTTTCTCCTCTGCAGTCAGCTCTTCATAACACAGCACTCCGCTGGTTCTCTGGCTGGGCCTGTGGCAGCCACTGGTGTCCTACTGACATTAATTCCCGTGCTGTCATTTATCTTTTAGCTTTTTTTCTGTGTCCTTTTGCTGTTTCCAGCTGCCAGGAGTGAGCTCCACTGAGTGTGACTCTTGCTTTGGCCCACACAATGTGCCCCAAATCAATTTCTGGTCGGTTGTCCTCAGTGTCAGGAGTGTCCTTGAATTTCGTGTTCTTTTGGAAGGGCTGGCAGGTTCTAGAGCATCCTAAAGCACCACTTTGAGCCAAAGGGGGTTGTTAGCTGAACACTTGAATCCATGTGATGGAGAATTTGGATAAATCCCAGGTAAATTCTCCTAAAAGCTGATTCATCTCCAGGGCTGCAAAATATCCCTGCACCTTCCAGCCTGGTGCCTGAGTGTCTCCCAAGAGCCATGCCCAGGAATCCCTCCCATTGCTGATCTTCCTCTGCATCACCTGTGCCTGACTGATGGTTTTGGGACTACTCATCATCCTCATCTTGTGACTTCCCGTGGTAAATGCTGCACAGGGATGCAGGAATTTGTCCCTTTCAGGTGCTGCTGTCCACATCCATCTTTCAGACATCTCCAGAGCCCTCAGGAATGTTGGATCATCGCCTCCATCCAGCCCAAAGGCTCAAACATCTCCCTCACCCCCTCTTCTCCCACAATATGCAACATATTAAACCACTTTCTATTGTCCATCAGATTTTTTGAGCCTTTGCCACTCCCATTCTGGCTTTTCTCCACCTCCAGAAGGCCTCCTATTCTTCTGCCTTTACAAATACCAAGTCCAGGCTGGATTTCTCCCATGGAGCTGGGGCTCAAAGAAAATCCAAATGTCAGGCAACACTCAATCCCCATCCCTGGGGCTGGTGACTCTGGGGTGTCAGAAGTAACACCCTGAACCATTTATCCACTGTTAGTCAGCAAGAAGAAACACCAAAAATCCCAAATAATTCATCTGATGGATCTGACATTTCTCTGGCCAGAGAGTGGGAAACATCTATTTGGGAATAAACTGGAGGGAAAAAAAAAAAAAAAATCTCCAAATTCCACCATCCATTATTCACAGCTTCTCTTCAGGCCCTTTTGGGGGAAGCCACTTGATGGGAAGTGGAGCTGTGGGAACTCACCCTGTGCTGGCACCCTCCCAGGTGGTGAAGGAGGGGAGGAAAACTGCCCCCAGCACCCTGTGTGGTTCCAGAGGGGCAGCCCCACACCCACGAGGGCTGCAGCATCAGCCCAGCCCTGGCACATCCCGTTATCTCCCCTGCCCCAGCTCTTCCCTCCCCAACGGCTCGGGAAATTGGCTCCCAGCCCATCAGTTTTCCCTCTCTGAGGGGGAGGTGAAGCTGGTCTGACAGGCTTCTTTAAGGAACAGGGGCCTGGGGCATCCCTGAGACGCACTGGACAACTCCCACTCTATGGATGAGCTCTGGTGTTGCTCTGGAGCTTGGCAAAAATCCCCAAATTGTGGAATGGAGAAGGGGCGTGAGGATGGGGATGGATTTTCCTACTGTGCAACCCCCAGAAGCCCCAGCCTGGGCCACCCATCCCCTCTGGATGGCACTGGGATGCTCCATGCTGGCTCCACCACCAACCCACTTGGTTCCAGAGTCTTATCCCCACCCCACAGCCCCCCAGAATGCTCTGAGGTGGGTTTATTCTTCATCCCCATGACCAGGGGTATTGACAGCAGCAGCTCGGGGAGGGGAATGGGAACACCCAGATGGGGAGAGCAGTTGGGACACACTCGTGGACCAATTATCCCCCAAAATCCCACACCTCCCTTTCATGTGGCATCCTGAGAAGGACCCACGTGGCCTTGAGCTCCCTAAGGATGGGGTTCACTGCCCCCAAGCCCAGCCAGAGGGAAGGAGAGGCTGGCAGCAGAAACACCACCTCTTGTTCCCATTGCCTGATCCCAAAAGCATCCAAAACCTCGGGAATAAGGGACCTTGAAGCAAAGTGCAGGGAGCTCTCCAGGGCTGCAAAGCCTACCCTGAGTATAGCAGCTGCCCCATAAATCACACCTGTCCTATAAATCACACCCTTGGGATAAATCCCACCCCTGCTGCGGGAAACTGCGAGGCTGGAGGAGAGGAGAGGAGAGGAGAGGAGAGGAGAGGAGAGGAGAGGAGAGGAGAGGAAAGAGGAGGAGGAGAGAAAGAGGAGGAGGAGAGAAAGAGGAGGAAGGCCGGAGCCGCTGGGCTTTGGCTGCCTTTGCTCGTGCACTGCCAGAGATGGAAAAGCACCCAAGAAGAGTTTTTATCGATTCCCACGTCAGAGCTCTGTGAGAGCTGGCTGATAACAGGTCCCTGAGCAAAGCACTGACACCACAGGGCTCTGTGGGGTGTTTGGGGGTGCTGCCCTGATGGAGAAGGACACTTTCACCCTGTGTGAGGCACCCAAATTTGCTCCAGACCCCGAGTCACAGGTCCAGGGGAGTGACTCAGCATCGTCCCCTACAATCTCTTCACTGGGGTGTCCATGGGGCTCTCCAGCCCCCCCAAATCTTTGCTGTCTTGTTTTTAACCAAAACCAATGATATCTGCCCATAGCAGGGGGGTTGGACTGAGATGATCTCCAGGGTTCCATTTCAGCCCAAACCATTCTGGGATTTTGGGATTCTATACCTTGGCTCTTCTTGCTGTGTTGGGGGTGTGTGAGCACAGGTCACCCAAATGCCCTGATCATATCCTGCGATGAACAGCTGCATCCAAAGGAATCACAGCAATTTTCTCCCCATTTTCCAGATGGAGAAGTCAAGGCTGGACACACAGCAGTGACTTACAACCCCTGAGGATGCAGATCCAGGGGTGGAAAAGCAGCATTGGTTAAAAAATAACCTCAAATTGCTTCCTTTTGAAGGGAAATTAACACTGGGAGGCTGCAGGGGGGTTGGACACCGAGCTCAGATTTCCTGGACACATCCACATCTCTCCACCATGGATCGCTGCAGCTCTCAGAGAGTTGTTCTGAGCTGAAAAAAGGGGATTTGGGGAACATAATCAGAAAAATCCATCTATTGAAGGGTTGACACCTTTTATTTGCCCCTCAGACACCTGAGATGCCCCGAGAAGCTGCAGCACGTTCAGGAACCAGTTGTTCTGGGCAAAGGGGGAGATGGATGATGCCCAGACAGCTGCATGGCTTTGTGCTTTTCCAGCTCCAGCCTTCGCCGGAAAGAGCGGGATGGTAATGCAGTTAGTGCTGGAAAAATAGAGACAGAGCAGGGCAGAGTGGTTTAATCAGGTCGATGTTATTGAATCAGCTGGGTGGGATGAACTTCGTCTCCGAGCAGAGCGCTCTGAAGCGATCAGCAGCTCCCCTAGGAAAGGGAGGTGGGCTCTCAGCTGGCTGGGGATGGGCAATGGTGTTGGGAATCCCCCAGATCCCATGAAATGGGAGGGGATTTGTGAGCTCCTGGAAGACACACAGTATCTGCAGCCAAGGGTCCTGTGGTGCTCCTGGTGCAGCCCCACGTTCCCTGCAAAATAAGGGTCAGGTGGGCTCATGGAGGGCCCCACTGAGCACCACCAGTCCCAGTTCCTCAGCAGATCCTGGTGGGGCAGGAGAGTGACCAGTGAGGAAAGGTTCAAAGAATTCAGGCTGTTTACCCTAGAGAAAGAAAGAATGATGATAACATCTTCAGGTAGATAAAAGAGGGTTTGTCTAGGGAGGGAGGGAGGGATGGAAAAGGGAAGAAATGCCCTGTTGTGCCTTTCCACAAGGGATGGGCAAAAAACAATGGACAGATCACCTGGAGAAAGACTCAGACTGGCTCTCTGGGGAGGCTGTTCAGATGTGAGGGAATGAAGGAGTCACCCCACCATCAGAGGGTTTTAAAAGCCAGAAAAAGGAGTCCTGGGTGGTCACTGTGCCCACTCTGTGCCAGCAGGGCTCTCCCACCTTCTCTGGCCAGAAAAACATTTTGACAGCTCATTGTTTGAACTGGAGGATGCAGGAGCTGCAACAGGTTCATTCCAGCTTTTGTCCATGGCAGCAGGGCTGGAACCAGGTGATCTTTAAGGTCCCTTCTAAACCATTCTGTGATTCTGTGATTCTCTCCAAAGCTGGGTTGAAGTTAATGCCAGGCACAGCCTTGCTCCAGTCCCACTTGCAGGTAAATCTCAGCATGGACACTCAGCAGGAAGAGTCCAACCCAGTCACTAGGAGAGGAAACTGCAGGAACCAGCTGGGGCTTGGAAAAGGGGGAAAAAACCCCTCCAGCCAGGAAAGAAAATAACCTGCTGGATCGAGAGCTGCCTGTCAGTGATGGTTGTTTAAACATGGCAGAGAATCAGAGCGCTCGAGGAGCTGGATGTGTGTGCAGGAGGATGGGAGATGGAGGTGGATGCCAGGATTTTCTGGCAGGGCTGGGTTGGAAATATCCTTCAGCTCCTTAGATAGCAAGGCGGAGATTCCGACGCGGAGGAATGCGCTGCGAGACGCGGCCGTGCAGCCGTGGGAGGGTGGGAGGAGAAGCCAAGGCCCATGGCAGCAGGATAGGAAACATCCTGGAGACAAGGAGAAAGTCAGGTCAATGCTCTGAAGTGGCTTAACAGGCCATCAGGAAGCTCTTGGGAAGGGGAATGGCACAGAGAGGGGAATTGGTTCAGGTGAGAAGAGGTCACCGAGGGACCGGGGACCCCACCGAGGGACTGGGGCAGCCCCGCTCCAAACCACGGCAAGGTTTCACAAGGGGAGATTTAATTTAGATACTGATGAGAAATTCTCAGCTGGGAGGGTGGGCAGGCCCTGGCACAGGGTGCCCAGAGCATCTGTGGCTGCCCCTGGATCCCTGGAAGTGCCCAAGGCCAGGTTGGACGGGGCTTGGAGCAGCCTGGGACAGTGGGAGGTGTCCCTGCCATGGCAGGGGGTGGAATGAGATGGGCTTCAAGGTTCTTTCCAACCCAATCCATTCTGCAATTCTCTGGTGGCAGAGATGGAATTGTAGGATCCTGGAATGGTTTGGGTTGGAAGGGACCTTAAATCCCATCTTGTTCCACGCCTGTCATGGGTGGCACCTCCCACTGTCCCTGGTTGCTCCAAGCCATGACCACCATGGTGTGGAACACTTCCAGGGATCCAGGGGCAGCCACAGTTTCTCTGGGCACCCTGTGCCAGGGCCTGCTCACCCTCACAGGGAAAAATTCCTTCCCAAAATCCCATCCATCCCTGCCCTGTGGCAGTGCAGACCCATCAGAATGGAGGGTGGTTATTCCCCATGATGGATGTCCTGCCTTCAGCTGGGACCTGCAAGTGAGAGCCCTGGGGACCAGGAACTGAGGGAACAGGTGGGAAGTTCAGTGCCACCTTCTCAGGGATGGACAGGGGCACTGGGCAGATTTGGCAACCCAGCCCAGGCCCCTGCTGCTCTCCCACCTTGGGATGTCAAGTGATGAACAGTCAGGGGTTTATCACCTTGCTTGGCTCCCAAAGCTCTCTGCACCAAGCACTGGCTGCTTTAGGGACACCCCATCCCCATCCAACAACCAAAATCCTGACACATCCAGATTTATTTTTTTTTTCCTTAAAGGAAAATCCATGAGGTTGTGCTGCCAGGGTGTTTTTTCCAAGCCTCTGGTCCCCTGTCCTTCCTTGCAGGGCTGTGGAGTGGCCAGGCTTTGCTTCCAGTGTTTGGGACACTGGAGATGCTGCCAGCTGAACAAGGATGGGTTATTCCAACATTTGCTCCTTGCAAGGAAACACCTCTGCCTCCTCCTCCTCCACCTCCCAAGCGATGACACCGGATGGTGACAGAGCCAGGACAAGAAAAAACAGTGACAGCAGCACTGGAAAGAATAAGGGAAAAAACGCACAGTAAAAACCCCCAAAGTTCCATCAAATCACAATGGAAATTAGGCAGTGAATCTTGCAGGAGTCACTCCTGGATCTCCAAGGAGAGGTCCCCATGTGGAGGGCTGGTCATAAATGACCTGTCTTTCCTGGAAGAGACCCCAGGGGAAAGGTGGCACCTGCTGTCCAACAGAACAGGCCCCTCCTTAGGAGAACCCAAATCCTGGGAGCAGCACTGACATCTCAGGTGGCTTTGGCAGGTGACACCACAGCTGCCACCTTCCATACCCAACCTGCTTGTGGTCGTGGCAGGTGACATCCCAGGTGGCACAGGGAAGAGCAGATTCCATGTTTTGGGGAGGTGCAGGGAGAATGAGAATCCCAATTTCTTTTCCCTGGGAGAGGTGCCAGGATGAGGCAGGGCCACCTTGCTGTGTCCTCACGTGTCTTCTGCCACCAACCCACCACCCAGGGATGTGCTGCTGGAGAGTCACTCAGCTGGAACCACTTTCTCTGGAACATTCCCAGTGTGGAGAAGCCTGGAGTCAACTTTCCAGGCAAGGCTGTAGGAAATGGGAAGTGCTACAAGAGAGAGGCTGGCGTGTTCCTGCCATCCTGCATCCCACAAGATCAAACAGATGGGGGTGTCCTGTGAGGAAAAGCAATTTCATGCGGGAAAAAAAAAAAAAGGCAGGAGATGTTCTTTGCAGGATAGCTGCTGCAGAGATCATGGGTGACATTTCCAGCAGGGCAAGGAACACTGCAGGGTCAGATCCCAGCTAATACAGGGAAGATTTGGGCTCGTTTCCAGGCACTCTGGCTTCAGGCCAGTCACTTAACTCTCAGCATCTCAGTTCCTGCAGCTGGAAGATAAGCAGGGATTCCTTCCCAGCCTCTCCTGGGCTGTGAGGACTTTGGGATGCACATCCACGAGCGTGGGGGGACTCTGGTGTTCAGGCAGTCACTCCCGTGCTCACAGGTGCAGGAAGTGCCACTGCAATGATCTGCTGTTTTTGGGGAGCTGCTTCCTTCCCTTCCCAGCTCCTTGCTGGGAGCTGCCCAATGGGATGGGCTCCTCACTCACCTTTTCCAAGTAAATTTGGCATCAGTGGGGAAGGTCTGGGGGTCAGCACAAGGTGGCCTTAAAGGAATTCCAGGAGGGACAAGTCTGTGTGTCTGTCCCTCCAAGATCCTTCACAGGCAGCATCTCCTGTCCTTCACTCCCAGCATTCCTGAAAGCAAACAGATAAAAGGCCAAGTTCACCTAATCACAGAATCACAGAATATCCTGAGCTGGAAGGGACTCACAAGGATCATCCAGTCCAACTCCTGGCTCTGCACAGCATCCAGAAGAGAGATCTCTTCAAAATTCCCTCAGGCATTTCCCAGGCACAGCAATCCTCACACAAAATGCATCCGAGTGGGACTTCCAGGCTTCTGGAAAACCATTTCTGTGGCAGGAGAGCTCCCAAAGACTGCAGGCACCCAAACTCCAGGTAAGCATCCTGCTGCTCCTTCTCTCCAGGACACTTCTCCTGGGAGCTGGGATGTTTTAGAACTCACAGAGGCGATTCCCAAAGCTGCCTGCAAACTAGAAAACCTTATGTCAGGAAGAAGTCACAAGGCATCCTAACCAGAAACATATTTGGGGAGTGAGTCAGTGGAGGGGGAAGCAAAAAAGAAAGTTGCACCCTTTAACTTGATGAAAAAAGCATATGGCAACAGCCAGTATTGTGAACAACATTCCCTGCTCCAGCAACTGAGCCAGGGAAAAAAATCATGACTCAATCATTGCATTTCATCCAAATCTAAGGAAAAAATCTCGTTGAGGATGGGGTATTTGCAGGGAGAGCCAGCCAGAGCTGAGTTAGCTGGTTAATTAACTGGATTGTTTGGAGGGGGGGCATTTTGCAGCAGGCTTTAGGCTTTACAAGGCCCGATTTAAACACAGCTTTGGCTGTGGAGTAACAAGTGAGCACTGCAGATGTAACTGATGCACGAAATAAATCCATCCCTGCTCAGATTCCACACACAGCTCCTCCTGAGAGCACAGGATAAACCCAGGAGCAGCCTGATCCAGACCCAGGAACAGCTTGCAGCCAGAGCCCCCGCTTCCCCCACGAGGCTGGGAACATGTCCCCATAAATCCTGAGCCCAAGGAGGCCAAGAATGCCATCAGGATTATGAAGGAGAGCTAGAAACTGGCAAAACGTTTGCTGCAAAATCCGTGTGACTCTGCTTTCCTTTGGGGACGCATTGCAGGGCTCGGGGCTGACAGGGGCTGCAGATTTCCCAGGCATTCCCAGGCTGAGGCCACTCAGAATTGAAATTCACTGCAGGAAGAAGCACTGAAACCTCGATTTTTAAAAATTTATTTATTTTTTCCCCTGTGGCTGCAGATGTCAAAGCTGTAACTCCCAGGGAGCCCCAGGACTTGGGAAGGGAAGTGAATAATCCCTAGAAAGCAGCCTGGGGATGCTGGGTGGGAGCTGCCACATCAGCCCCTCCTGACCTCAGCCATCCATCAGTGCCTGGGTTTTGGTGGCTCTGGGACAGGAATCAGCTGCTCCTTAGAGGCTGTCCACTGAAAATGCTCTAGAGATGGTGCAGCAGGGCTGGGACAGGCTCAGAATCATGGAATTGTTTAGGTTGGAAAACCCCTCTAAGGTCAAGTGCAACCATTCCCCCAGCACTGCCAAGGCCACCACTGCCCCATGTCCCCCAGGTGCCACATCCACCCAGCTTTTAAATCCCTCCAGGGATGGTGACCCCACCAGTGCCCTGGGCAGTTGTGCCAGGGCTGGACAAACCTTTCCATGGAGAAATTTTCCCTAATATCCAATCTAAACCTCCCTTGGTGTAACCTGAGGCTGTTTCCTCTTGTCCTGTCCCTTGTTCCCTGGGAGCAGAGCCCAGCAGTTCCCTGGACACAGATTGTGCTCTGGGAGATCCCATCTGAGCACACAGGACAGGAGCTGCCTTGCAGAACTGTGCCTGGGCCGAGTGTGGTCACTGGAGGAGTTAAATCCCACCAGGACAAGCCTTGGGATCGCCACGATTTGGGTGAGTGAGTAGAATAATAGGAGGTGTGCTCAGAGTGAGTAGAATAATAGAAGAATAATTGGTGGGATAAAGGTTGATGGTTTTGAACAAAAAGAGAGTGGTTTAGATGGGATATTGAGAAGAGATTCTTCCCTGTGAGGGCAGTGAGGCCCTGGCACAGGGTGCCCAGAGAAGCTGTGGCTGCCCCTGGATCCTTGAAGTGCCCAAGGCCAGGTTGGACAAGGCTTGGAGCAACCTGGGACAGTGGAAGGTGTTCCTGCCATGGCAGGGGGTGGTACAAGATGGGCTTTGAGCTCCCTTCCAAGCCAAACCACTCAGGGGTTCTGTGAGTAAGAGGGTGCTGGGGGCAGAACTGAGCTCCCATCCTGCTCCCAGCCCTCCGCGCGTGCCCACGGCTCCGGCTGGGGAACATCAAGCTCCGACATGTGCTGCACACGTGCTGGCTGATCCACATCAGGCTGTTCCCCAGTGCTGCCAAACTTCTCCTTGATTTAATCAGCTCCTCTCCAGCCTGGGCTGCCTCCCCCTCCTCCCCTCCTCCCCTCCCTGGGCAGATGTGGTGTCTCCAAGGCGAAGGTGGATCCGTGACAGCGCAGCACGCAGCGCTGGGAGGAACATTTCTGCCCTCTTCCCTTTCCTGCAGCCACCACAAAGCAGCCTCACCTCCCTCCCTAGCTCCTGCTGGTTTTTAATACCTCAGTTTTATACAAAAATAAACTCCCCACACTCAGTTGCATGCGAGGAGGGGCAGCCTGGAAGGCATAAAGGAGAATTCCCAAGGAGTTTGCCAAGAGACAGAACCAGCCCATCTGAACAGGCTTTGGAAACACAAAATATTCAGCTGCTGTCTCAGTGTGAGCCCTCCCTGCAGAGCACAGAGGGCTGCACACCAGGGCCATGTCCAGCTCCTTAAGGATTGCTTTTCCAACAGGATCTCACCTTGTCCAAAGCACAGAGCCCAGAAGCTGTGAAACCATTTGGGAAAATACTGGTGGTGGGACTGCTGGAACAAACGGCTGTAAAGAAGCAACTGGAAGATGGAATCATAGAATTGCAGAATGGTCTGGGTTGGAAGGGAACCTAAAAAACATCCAGTCCCACTCCAGCCATGGCAGGGACACCTTCCACTGTCCCAGGTGGCTCCAACCTGGCCTTGGACACTTCCAGGGATCCAGGGGCAGCCACAGCTTCTCTGGGCACCCTGTGCCAGGGCCAGCCCACCCTCACAGCCAAGAATTCCTTCCAAATATACAATATAAATCTCTCCTCTTTTAATTTAAAACCCTTTCCCTTTGTCCTAGAAAGTGGAGTTTGTTTTGGAAGTGGTCTGTCCCTCTTTGCAAATTACTCTAACTTCAATTTCCATACTGAAAATGCTTCTAGCAAAGCTGAAAGTACATCAAAGTTATTTTTAAACTTCAGTACTGGTCACTTAAAAGTCATTACAAATGTGAGAATTTCTGACAAATCCAAATCTAAATTTATGACAATCCAGTCATAAACATCCTGGAAAGTCATCAGAGCAGGACATTGGCAATATAAGACTTGAAGTATGGAGGTTCCTCATGTGGACTTTCAGCACAGCACAGCAGGAGCGGGATGGAAAGGTGGGAAGATAAAACATCTGTGCATGTTTTGCCTCTTCTCATCTTTCAGAGGTTTTTTGCCATTTTGCATTTCCAACAGGAAACCCCTGTCCCGGGAGCAGGGGGGGCTGTTCCTGCCCAGCTGGACTCACAGTGACAGAGGGCAGGGATTGGGGCAGCCCTGCTCCAAACCACAAGAGAAGGTTTAGTTTAGATATTGGGGAGGAATTCTCAGCTGTGAGGGTGGTGAGGCCCTGGCACAGGGTGCCCAGAGCAGCTGTGGCTGCCCCTGGATCCCTGGAAGTGTCCAAGGCCAGGTTGGACAGAGCTTGGAGCAGCCTGGGACAGTGGGAGGTGTCCCTGCTCATGGCAGAGGTGGAATGAGATGAGCTTTAAGGTTCTTTCCAACCCAATCCATTCTGGGATTCTCTGGTGGCAGCACAACCTCATTTTTAGCTTTGGGAAGGTGTGAGAGACACCAGCAGGTGAAAGAGACCCCAAATCCAAGGTCAGCAGAGTTGCTTTCCTTTCCCTCTTCCCATGGCTTTGGTTTCCAACCAATCTGAGCTTTGCAGGCAGAGGAATAGGAACAGAAAACCAGAATGGAGCAGTGAAATGGTGAGACAGAGCTGCCCTCTGAGAGCACAGTCTGGGACCGGTCTGAGATGAGATCCTGACTTTCTGGAGATACTGGAAGAGCCATAAAATGAGCAAGAACAACAAATGGATGTGGGGTCTTTGGAGCTCGAATGAGCTGAAGTTTGGACTTCCCCTCTCCCATCTCAGCCTCACTGGGGGTTGCAATCAGATCATCTTTAAGGTCCCTTCCCAAACCATTCTGGGATTCTCTGTCCATGCCCACAATCAGTGAGGCCCCAGGGAATGGGCAGCGAAGCTGCAAAAACTGGTATTTTATTTAGGAAACAAAGAGAGGAGTTAATCCGTGGCAGATGCTCGCAGAATCATCAAATGAAACCCCTCTCTTTCTGGATAAATCATCGAGGATTTCAAAACCACCAGAGGTGGCTCCTGGGACAGCTCGTTTTTGCAGGGAGCTTCTCACTCCCAAAGGGGAAAGAGTGGCCAAGGTTTGCTGGAGAGCTGCAGAGGGAGAGAGGGGAAAAGGCTGATGCTGGAATTTGCTTCCCAGTGACCCCCAGGGTGACCTGAAACTTTTCCAGGTATTTCTCTCCCTGGTTCGGGACTTCTCTTGGAAGAGGAGAAGTGTTGACACGCTCTGAGCTGTGCTGGCAGTTTTGGAGCTTCTGCAAAGGCACGCAGGGAAACACAAAACTTTGGATTTCTATAGCAAAGTGGGGGTCAAATGGGTCCCCAGGGATGCAGGAGAAACACGAGGAGCAAGGAATCAGCCTTGGGAGAGCCCAGCCCAGCCCCAGTGCTGGCTGAAGTGCCAAAATTCATTGACAAGGACAGAAAGTGCTTTGTCAGTGCCGGGGTTGAGCCGACAGCAGCAGCCAGAGCGGCACAAACACAGTGAGAGAGAGCATTGCAAAGCCATCCTGGGAGCTGAACACATCCAGATGGGATCTGCTGCTGCTGAGCTTTCAGCAGAACTCTTGGGGATCACAACAGCAGGACATGTCTCTTGGGGTTCAAGCGGGTTCCAAGATTCCCCCTAAAAGTCTTGAGGATGCTCAGACAAGCACGAAACAAATGGTGATTCCAGCAGGCAGGAATCCAGCAGGAATGAAATCCCAGCACTTGAGAACATGTTGGAGTGCACTGGGGAAGAGACAAAAGCACGAAAACCACCTGTGGAAGAGGGAGGGAGAAGCCAAACCAAGAGAAATGGTGGGGATTTTTTTTTTTTTTTTGGAGGAACATTACTATTAAACACAGCTCAAACTGGGCCTTGGTGTGTAAAAGCTTTCTGATGGTTACTGAAGAGGTTTGGCAGAGCCTGGGGAGGTGACCCTGTACAGGTCAATCACCTGCAGTCCCAATTCAGCAGAAAAAAGATGTGTGGAAGCAGAACTCTCATCCCCAAGCTAATAACAGAAAAATGGGGAACAAGGAATCCCAAATGAACTCACCTGGCAGAGGGCACACAAATATACATTAACTAACTCAGTGCAAACAGTTGACACAGTGATTGATGAACTCAGCTTGGAAAAAAAAAAATCAATTCCCAACGATTCAGGTACAGCAGAGTCAGCTCAAGAGCCAAGCACGTGGGAAAGGAGCACCAGGACAGCAGAAAACCAGGAAAAAACAGGTGGCAAGCAGGCAAAATATAAGTATGGGAATGTGAAATATGTTTCAGCTCAGCCTGATAATACTAATTAGGAAAGGAGATAAAATGATTGAAGTTGGCCAGCCAGACTGTCCACGGTGAAATAAAGCAAAGGGTGTCTGACTCCAGAAACTCTGGCACTGAAGCAGGGAGGGAGTGAATGCAAACGGAGAGGAAGCTGCAGCAGAACCAGGACAGAATAATTAGGAGCAAAGGGACAGAATTAAGAAAAATAATAAAATTCATGCTCATTATCTGCAAAAATGACCTTGTAGCAAAACCATTGTAAGCAACAAAGCTGGACAAAGACCTCAAGGCCAAGTTTGGAAAACAGGTCGGTATCAGGCAGAAGACTGACAGAGTGAGGAACATTCCCCTTATCTTGGTTTCTCAAGAAAAACCACCAGTCAACACAGCTTGGAAAGCTCAACATTGTCCTTGCAGAAGAAAACAAGTCAGTAATTGGGAGCCAGGACATTCCAGCTCCATATTATGACACAGAGCATCTGACCAGAAAGTTTGAAGCAGCAGACATGACCCTACTTGAATTGTGTGCTGCACCACGCAACAGAAATGGGGCAACCCTTCCACCACCTTCAGCATCTGCTTTGCAAAGAGGATTTCACCTCTGCAGCAGGATGAGGGGTGTTTTTTGAGGATTAAAAAGATGAAAGGCTGTTTACCATCTCAGCATACCATTTAGAATGAATCTCCATTGATTCTTTCAAGGTGTGTTTCATATTCGGAATTTAACTCGGGAGATTAGCTGGTGGTCCAGGAAGTTGCTAATTAGGACAGAATCACAAATAAACACACCCATCAACTCAGGAAAAACACAAAGGGATGATCAGGTATTGGCTCTCATCATCCCTTCTCCTCCCAGCAGTATGATTTACTCCTCAGCTCTGCCTTCTCCCCGATTTTCCAAGGGGCACGCACCTCAAAGTCGGATCTCCTCCCTTATATGGAGAGCAGCCTGCAAGTACCAGCACGTTCTGAGGCCAGGGGAACAGCTATTCCATAAATCTGAAACATGTCCTGGACTACAGCAGGGTTTCCACAGACCACAAGAATTGCAGGAATTAACCCCTTTTGTTTACAGCCCTTAAAAAAGGATCCAGGGTGGGTCCAGTGGTGGAAAGGGAGAAGGCAGCAGCACCACAACCCAGCTCAAAGCCCTGAAAACACCAACCATGCACATTTGGAAACGTTTTGCACGTTCTAAATATAAAAGGAGATTCTCCTTTTTGTGTTTAAGTTGTCCTCATTAGGAGGAGCTGATTAAACAACTTATCTGGAGAGCCCAGTCCTGTAAACACAAGGCTGTTTGCTGGAGCAGAGGCTTCCTTCTCTCAGGGGGTTATTTTCCTTTCCTGGGATTGCTCATCCACCAGGGTAAACAGGTCAGGCAGGAGAGCTCCAATTCTCTGAGGCCAGATGGAATTTTTCACAGATCCACACCGAAGCAAGGCCCTTTCCACCATCTGAATGTTGGATATTGGTTCACTGCAGTGCTGTTTGTGTTGTCTTCCCATTCCCCTCCACTCCTCCCTTCCCTTTTTCTTTGTTTTTCCCCCTTCAGAATTATACCTAAATCCCTGGATTCCCAGAGAATCCAAACTCCAATTCTTTCACAGAAGGAGCAGCCCAAATAAATATGATTTGGGAGAAAAGCCACCCTCTCCTCCCCAGGCAGGGAACTCAGGGGTTTCCACAGCTCCAGCCGCTGTTCAGGGCTGATGTTGCCACATCTGTTTACACTGAGAACACAACGATTCACCAACATCACAGCCCGAGCTTTTTTTGCTATTTTAACTGAAGTTTAGGCTCTGCTGCTCCCACATGTGCCATCCACATCATAAATCCCTCAGGCAGAGGCAGCTCTGAGGGCAAATATCCAACACTTCTGCTCCAGAGCCTTCCACGCTGCTCTAAAATCTCAGCAATGACCCTCGGGTGTTTTATCTGGAGACTATTCCCTTTCATCCCAACACTTCCCTCCTGACTTCTGAATTAGCTTCAGATACAAACCTAATCTAAATGTTGGTATTCTCAGGCCACACCGAGTTTATTTTACGGTGCCGTCTCTCCCCCTGCACATAAATATACACATCCATATGTTTTTATACAAACACACACATGTATGGATTTAATTATGGTAAACAAAGGACAGCTGGATCCTCTGCAAGCCAACCTCGTGTGCCTGAGAAACTCTTGGAACCTGAAAAAGCAAAGGCACTTACCTCTGAGAAGAACGTGACTGATGTCATTTGTGTGAAACCACAAATATTTATTTTTAATGAAAAAATACTTAAAGTGTGCCACAGTGTCCATATATTCATTTGAATAGTAGTACAAAGATATGTATTTCTGAGAAAAAGTCTTAACACTGTAGAAAATAAATGTGGTTCTTAAATTATGTCAAAAGAAATCAGTAAAAAAGTAATGTTTTATACACTGGAATAAAATGAAACGATTAGAGAGAATAATAAATTATAATTACAGTATTTCAAATATTTGCCTCATGCTTTTTTTAAAATTTTTTTTTTTCTCTGTTCAGCATTAATTTCTAAATGTGCCACGTAGGATGGGCCCTCAGAAGCCAGCAGTCAGAATGGGCTTCCAATGTGGGGATAACTGGATGTGGAGCTGAATAAAGTCCTGGCAAAATGACACCACTGCTTGTTATTCACAGGTACATGAAACATCAGCACATGGCAGGTTTAGGTTTGTACTGAACATGTATTTTTTTTTTTTTGTTAATGAAAATCAATTTAGGTTTGGTTTGTTGTTGTTGTTGGTTTTTTTTTTTTTTAATCCACTTTTTTTTTTGTAATATTTTAATGAACTAAACAGCAATTATGGTCATTAACAAGGATGTCACCCAAGCACAACTGCTCACTGGATGCTACAATGCTGTCTTGGCTCTTTGTACAGTCCATGTTGACAGGAATTTGGAATCCTTTCAGGTCTAATTCAGCACTGCAAAACGTTGAAAACTATAAAGTGCTTTGAAATACAAATAACCTCTCCTCTTTAGAAATAGGAAAACCCCCCCAAACATGCACTTAAACCTGAAACCTCCGTGCCACAGGTCTCTGCAGTCAAACATCTGCTTTGTGCCATTGGTTTTTGAGGTTTCCTCTCCTGTCCCCAGTCAAAAATTCAAATGGTGTCTAAATTGGATTTGTCAGTCTCTTCTTGGTCTTGCTTGTACATGAAGGTGAGGAGGAAAAGGGCGATATCCAGAGATGACCAGTAAGCAGTGTGGGATGTGACTGCAGACCAGTACCTGCTCTCCACGAGACCTTCCCTGAGCTCAAAGTCGATCCTGTGCTCCAGTTCCACTGGAAAATGAAGGAGAAAAGCAACCAGAGGGATTGTCAGAGCTGCAAAAACACCGGAGTGCTTCGGGTTCTGATTCTGTCGCTGGACAAACAACACAATCTCTCTGTGTTTACATTTCACGGGGCACTCAACTAAATCAGGATTTCATAATATAGGAATACATTTCAAATGCACCTCGTGCATTTAGCACAAACCTAAGAGCGGTGCTGAGTTCAGTTTAAAAAAAAAAAAAGGAAACTAATTCTGCTCTTAGAGGTCTTTTCCAACCCGAATGATTCTGTGATTCTCAGCTTGGGAAAAGACAGGTTTTTTTTCAAGCAGCTGTTTTCCTTATAGTAACTCTATAAATATATTTATTTATACTTGTTACGCTAACTACAGAGAAATATCCAGCAAATGCTGAGGCCCCACTAGGAAACTTTTGGAAATAAATGAATTTCTTGCATTTTTAGTGTCTATACAAGGAGACTACACCCAACACTACAAGCCCTTCCTGCAAAGTCACCCCTCCACAGCTCTGCCCTTTTAATATCCTAATTATTCCAAGTATATTTCAGCAGTTACCCTTTTATTTCAATGGCTGCTTTGATTAATGCCACATCCAAAGCAATTACCACTGCATTTTAACTGGGCCAATGTTAACCTATTGCTAAGGCACTTCAGCAGTCAGAAAATCTCCACGAGGAGCAATAAAATAAAAAAAGACCAAAAAAAAAAAAAAAAAAAAAAAAAAAAAAAATCTAAAAGCCTGCTGAGCTACAAAAGCCAAAGCCCCAGACTGAGTCAAAAATGCAGCCGTTTATCAAAGGCAGTTTGAAGGAATTTTAATTCTTGGCTCGGGGAGCAGAGAAAGGGAGCATCGCACAAGCGCCGGCAGACTCGGCCCAGAGCTCCCTGTTTCCCCAGGAGCATCAAGCCCCACTTTGCAGCAAGGACAGGGAGCCAGAGCCTTGGAACACCAGCAGACAAGCAGAGTCATTTCCAAGAAGGAGAGTTTATCCAAAAAACCCCAGTGGCTGTGCAGGAAGGCCACTCTGAGAGGCCGTTACGGGAGCTTGGGCGGGAGCCAAACCCCAGCACAGCCCTCTGCGAGCAGAGCCTTTGGTGGGGATTGCATCATTCAGCTCCCAGCCTCTGCTCCACGCTCTCCTTCTATGGAGCAGGGATGGGTTTCCAGCAGGGAGGGATGTGGGATCCATGCAGGAAGCTCTCAGTGTGCCAACCCCCCCGAAAGGACCCCCTCGGCAGCTCCGTGATGTTCCCTGTCCTGCTTCTCCACTTCCCTCACGTCCAACCCAAAGTTTCCTGCCCTCAAACACTGACTCAGACAGGTTATCTGTTGCAATTAGTATGAACAGACAGCAATCCATCATGTGAATGCTGTCACAAGACATTTGTGACTCCCTCAATTACAAAAAAAAAAAAAAAAAACAAAAAAAAAAAAAAAAACACAAAAAAAACCCCTGTGTCCTGCAGCAGTGCCAAGGGGGAGCTCAGAAATAAATCCAAGGATGAATTTCCTGAGAGGAAGTACCTATGCTTTTCAAAAAACCCAGCTGCTAAAATTGCACTTTCTGCTCTGAGCAGTTCAGATCAGGACAAGGGCAGCTTCTGTTTCCAGTCATACGTGT
This sequence comes from Vidua macroura, assembly GCF_024509145.1. NCBI lineage: Eukaryota > Metazoa > Chordata > Aves > Passeriformes > Viduidae > Vidua > Vidua macroura. The sequence goes on from NC_071576.1 coordinate 2,796,283, forward strand.
CCTAAAAGCCAGATTGCTTCAGAATGGGAAATACATGGGGGAATTGGGAGCTTAGGTGGAAAAAAAGGGTTTAAACTGTCAGAGGGCAGGATTAGATTGGATACTGGGGAGAAACTCCTGGCTGTGAGGGTGGGCAGGCCCTGGCACAGGGTGCCCAGAGCAGCTGTGGCTGCCCCTGGATCCCTGGAATGTCCCAGGCCAGGTTGGACAGGGCTTGGAGCACCCTGGGATAGTGGAAGGGTGGAAGATGTCCCTGGCCATGGCAAGGGTGGGATGGGATGAGCTTTAAGGTCCCTTCCAACCCAACCCAGGAACAGATTCACAGAATCCCAGAATGGTTTGGGTTGGAAGGAACCTTTAAAATAATCTATTCCACCCCTGCCATGGCCAGGGACACCTTCCCCTATCCCAGGCTGCTCCAAGCTGGCCTTGATATTCAACGTTTATTAATTTACAGCAAACCCTGTCACGTGCAGTTATGGCATTTGCAGCCCCCCACCCCACTCCTCCCTGGATCCACAGGGTGGGCATCACTCACCTGTGGGTTCGAGGAATCCCGAGCTGCTGTGTGGCAGAGGTGGGGTCCCAACAGTCGTGGCCTTCTTCTCATCCCCTTCAGGTCCATCTTTTCCTGTCTCCATGGTCTGGGGGGTGGCACTGGACCGGCCAAACCTGGAGAAGAGCATCCCACCGAGGCCCTTCCCGATGCTCGCAGCTCCTGCATCCAGCACAGAGGGGAAAAAAACGACCCAAGATGCATCAATCAAACTGCAAATTAAAGTCCCTGCAAATTAAAGTCACTGCAGCACTGCAGTTAATTAGAGCTGAGGGATGGGAAACACTCCTGGTGCTTTCCCAGGGTGGGAACATCTGACTGGAGTGGGCTCTGTTTATCCCCAAACTCATCTGGTGTACAAGCAAAAGCTGTAATTTGGAAGCTGTATTTAGAGGGGAAAAAAAGATACATGAAATACATCTGCAGAGGGAAATCTGGTACTTTGAAGGATGTGTTGTGATTCCTCTTTCATCATTTCTAAAAGTGAGACAAAAATGCTTTCTAACAATGTTGGTGCCTTCTGCAATTAAAAACCCCAAAGCACATTTAAGACATTTCTATTATTATTTCTCTATTATATTCTTATTATTTCTTATATATTTATTATTTCTTATATTCTTATTATTTCTCTTATTATTCTCTTAGGTCCATTGCCCTAACAGACCTTTAAAAGTGTTACATCATCCTTTAAAAGGACTATTTTGGCTGCTCAGGAAGGGGGATATAAAAGTTAGAGTAGTTTTGTCCTGTTTTATCCCGACTCTGCTGCCACCTCATGGACAAGTCATTAAAGTTATTATAGAAGCCCCCCCAAAAAAGCCACTCTGCTCTGAAATACCACATATTTCTACTTGAGGAAAAACTGCTTTTATATTCTGATTTGATTGGGAAGACTCCTGGCACTAGGCTTCTCCCAAATCCCACACAGAGAGCTAAAGAAAAGCCTTGAGTCAACAAAAACTGCAAGTGCACGATCAAGTATAAGCTCCAGTGAAGGCAATTTAAGCTCACTTAAACCAGGGCTTATTTTGACTCAGAAAGCCAGAAAGGAACAGACTTTATATTAAACCAGCCTGAATTTCCTGTTGTAGAGTCATGAGTTAAAGGTAACTGCAATGGGTCACATGGTGTGATTTTTCTGCTATTTACCAATACCAGAAAATGGAATCAGAAGACAAGCTTTTATTTAGTTTTTTTTTGTCCCCATGAAGCAGAGTGAAAACTGTTAAATCACTGAATGTTACTTCAATAAGGGAGACAAAAAATAAGGCAGCAATAGCATGAACTGCATCATCTCCCCCAGGCTTTGACTCCAATGCATGTAAACTGGTTTTTGTTTCAAAGTAAATGTCAGCTGGGATTGAACCACGCCAGACACCTACAGAACTCACTGAAACCATCCTCTGCCAGCAGGGATTTTGGGGGCTGGAGTAGAAGATCTCCAGAGGTCATTTCCAACCTCAGCCACTCTTTGATTCTGTGCAAGGGACAGGAATAGAATGATGGAATAGTTTGGGTTGGAAGGGAGCTTAAAGCTCATCCAGTTTCAATTCCCTGCCATGGCAGGGACACCTTCCACTACCCCAGGGTGCTCCAAGCCCTGTCCAGCCTGGCCTTGGACACTTCCAGGGATCCAGGGGCAGCCACAGCTGCTCTGGAAAAGAGAAACCTCCCCATCCTCACAGAGAATTCCTTCCCAAAATCCCATCCATCATCCATCCCTGCCCTCTGGCAGTGGGAGCCATTCCCTGTGTCCTGTCCCTCCATCCCTTGTCCCCAGTCCCTCTCCAGCTCTCCTGGAGCCCCTCGAGGCACTGGAAGGAGCTTCAAGGTCTCCCTGGATTCTTCTCTTCTCCAGGTGAACAAGCCCAGCTCCCATCCCATCTCCAGAGCCGAGTTCCCTTAGGACTGCACCCCAACCCCAGGGAGCAGCAGAGCTCCCTGGGGATCTCCCATCCCAACCCAGGGACAGAGGGGACCTATCGGAGTTCTGGATGCTCAGATTTTCTGTGCTGACAGAGTCTGACCCCCAAGAGAGCTCTGCATTGACCTGAGGCTGTGGAGAAGCTTCCAAAATGGAATGGCAGAACTGGGATTGTGGGGGTGGAGTTTGAATAGAAGTGTGTGATGTCACAGGGTGGAAAACTCAAGAGTTTAAGGGTTTAGAATGCAGGAATAGATATAAAGCAAGATGGAGGTTTTAGGGTGGAGGCTGCTCCTTCTCCTCCTTCTCCATGGGTTTGGGTGGTTTTGTGTAATTGGATAAAAAAGTCCCCATTGTGGGCACGGGTGGTTGGTGATTGGGTTAAAAGTGAAAGTAACTGAGGTGTCATTTCTTAATTGGAAGAATTAATTAAGTTTATCCTTAAAAGGCCTTGTATAGAAAGACAGTTAGCCATTTTGCAGCTTGTTAGTAGGACACTGCAGAACTCACAACCTGTAGCACACAGCTAAGAACTAACAAACACCTGAGCCTGAACACAAAACATCGTCCCAAGCGCCTTCAATCCCGACCTCAGCAGAGGCAGAAAAAGAAGCCGAGAACTGGCAACTACCCAAAATGCTGCATGTCCCCTCCCAGCCCCGGGACAGAAGGGGACATTACCCAAAATGCTGGCTTTGCCAATGTTGGTGATGGACTCCCCGTAGTGGCGCCGCACCATGACCGGGGACGTGGTGGGGCTGGGCGCCGCCGAGGCGCTCTCGGTGTCCGGGGCTGAGGTAGGTTCTTTGCTGGGGTTGAGGAAACTTGGCTTCATGTGCTCGTAAGGGAGGGGGTTGGCCGTGTTGTACCAGTGGATCTGCACGGGTGAGATGTTGCTGTAGTGTTTCAGGATTAGGGGCTCTAATCTGTAGGCCTGAAAAGGGAATTCGGAGCAAAGATCAATCCTTGGGAGTCCAGACTGGGAAATAAAAAAAAAAAATCAGTTTTCCTTCCCATCCAGAGCTCCCTCCAACCTCAAATCCAGAATACCTCTCCGAAGCAAAGCCTAGAAGGTGACACAGTGGTGGGGTTATGGTGTGATGCACTTTTAGTTCCACAGCCTGGAAGATTTATCAGCTGCACAGCTGCTTGTGAGCTCACTTTTGCACATCTCTGCAACACCTGTATTACAACACTTGTGCTCCATGTTGTTACCAACACACAGGTTACTAACAGATGGTTTCACTGAGAGAACAAACTTCACGTAAAGTTAAGCTGATTCTAACACAATAAACAGGAATTGGCTGTGTAAATGTTTTGTTTGATGGCTCTTTGTTGATCCCTGTGCAAACCACGAGTTATGTTTATTTAAAAAATATTTTCCTGTTGATTATTTATTTATCTTTGTCCACTTAGATGTAGAAAAGCATCTTGCATTTCTTTATTTTAAAACTAAGTGAAGTTACTATTTGCAGAGTGGAACCAATTGTCCCAGATAATCCAGGAAAATTCTGGAGTAGCTGGAGCTGAACGTGACCACGTTTGGATTGAAGTCTGAATATACTTAAATTCAGCTACTTTAAATAGGAAAGTATCCCCAAATTGCTGTTGTACATGAAATTCCAAACCCAACTTGCATCAGAGAAGTTACCAAGGGGATGCAGATCAAAGGTTCCAGTAACTGATTTGGCAACAGCCAACATTGGCTGCTGTGGAATAAGGAAAAGGCAAAGCTACACCAATAATCCTCTCCCAAATACTATCAACAAACTTTTGCTTGTAGGATCCTTTGGGAAAAAAAAAAAAATCACTCTTTGCTTTTCTTTATTATCTTGTAAACTGCTTGTGAAGCCTTTTTTAACAGCAAAAATATCTTTGGACAGATAATGTTTTAATGGAAGCCAGGAAGTTAAACACAAAATCCTTGTCTGAAAAAGGATTATTTATTTAAATAAAAAAAAAAAGAAGAATCAGAATAATCCCGAATCTTATGCTTATTACTATGAAAAGAGAAGCAAAATAGATGTTATTTACAGCAATTATTTGTAGGAAATGTAATTCTACAGTTCCAAACCCCAAGCCATTGTATAATAACCATTAACAAATAATCCTCTGCTGGAACACACTGGTGTTGACTCACACACTTTGAAGATCCCACATTACCCCAGAGCTTAAAGCCAGGCAAGGTAAAAAAAGCCTGAGACTGCAATTAAAGACTCACCACTGGATCTGTTGGATGAAAAATGTTTAATAAGCGGTTACAAATCGTTCTGGGCAGGATGTGGTCCTGGCTGCCGCTGGTTCCGGGACGGATCCCACGCAAGGCCAGGAACACTGCCAGGGGGGATCCCATACAGAAGAAATTCTCAACCTGGGGAGAGATTTCACCCACGTTAATAAGGATGGAGATGATGTTTCCTACCACGGCTGGATTTGGTTTCTCTCTCCATTTGTAGGTTTCAATGGAGGGACTCAAAGTCTTGCTTGGTCCAAACACTGTAACATCGATAAATGAGGCTTAAACTGCCCTTGGCTGCTTGTTGAGAGTGCTAAAACCAAAAATCAAGTTGGATATTTGAACTCAGATATTGTAAATTCAGGTGAACCCGGTGGGAAGAAATGCTGATGTCTGCCTCCAGCTCAGAAGGCTGAATGATTTATTTATTATAACTATGCTATAATACAGTAATATACTATTTAAAGGAGATACTAAACATTACAAACCTACTTGTTCTAACTACCATATCTAACTCACAACTCGTGCCCCTCTCTGAGAGTGCAGCCACAGGTGGGTTGGATTGGCCACCAGGCTCAAACAATCCTCACCAGAATCCAACCCAGCAATCACCCCAGGTAAACAATTCTCCAAGCACATTCCACATGGGAAAAACAAGGAGCAGAAATAGAAATTGTTTTCTCTTTCTTCTCTCTGTGCTCCTCTGTGAAAAAAAAAACTGAGAGAGAGAGAAGAATGTGCCTGCCACACTCAGAGAGGTCCACCAGCACTGGAAAGGATGGAGCAAGAAGAGTTTGAAATGAATCTGATTTCCCCTGGAGCTTCCCAAACCTGCCAGACCTCCTCATTCTTATCCTAACCGAGTTCTCCATGATTTTCTTGCTACACACAGCTGGTGTTAAGTGAACAGAAGGGTGCTTGTCCCCAGTGCCACCATGTCCCAGGAGCAGGCACAGCCCACTGGGACACTCTGATGCCACCCAAAGCTGCTGTGACCTCGCTCTCAAGTCCTGCCTGCAACACCAACCGAGTAAATCTGAGCTGCCACGTCTGAGAAGTCACTGAACCTGCATTTTGGGGTCATTACAACCAACCTGAGGTCAGGATTCAACTCTGACCCCCCACTGCCAACCCTCAGGCATCGCCTCCTAAAACCATCCAATGGAAAACTCAGTGGTAAAAGACATTTCCCTAAGTCAAAATTACCTTTCAACCTTTATCTTCTTACTTGAAAAATTAATTTTACCATCGTTAGATGCTCAGCCAGCAAGAGAAATTGCTGAATTCTTGCTGAATGCACGTGGAGGATCCTTGGAATGCCATGTGCCTTCCCTGTATGTCAGCACATGGAATGAGGGCATAGGAATAATGGTCCCTTTCATCTCCTGGATTCCAGTGCTGCACAAAACATTCCTCCTCCTCTGTCTTGGCACTGGTACCACCCCTCTTCCTTCCAAAAGAAGTCCCAACTTGATGGAAAAAGTAAAAACTAGACCTTCAGCATGGTTATTCCATGTCCCATGCAGCACAGCACTGCTCTGTCATTACAATTGTCACTTGGTGCAAAGCTCTTTTCCTTTCCTCAGCCCAAGTTTTACACAGATCTTGTGTTTTGGCAGCTTGGACAAAAAGCTTTTTCATCTCCAAACACAACAGAAAGAGACATTCCCAGTGCAATCCCTTAAATTGAATAAGTAACCTCTAACCCTGTCCATCTGATATTCCTGTGTCAAGCATCTGAAAGGCACAATTATGTTTTTTTCTGGGAAAACCCTCAAAAGGTAATTGGTTTCAGTGGTTACATGGTGTGTGGCTTTTGTCCCACTGTTGTACCATCATTTCTATTGATAAACAGTGCTGGAGTCCCCATCCCTGTAGGGATTTAATGTGGATGTGGCACTTGAGGACATGGTTTAGTGCTGGACAGGTCTTTTCCAACCTTAATTCTGTGATTCTTAACCCCAAATCCTTTAAACTGCAGCCATTAGACTGTCAGTGCTGTTGCAAGGTGGCTGAAGATCAGGCTGCTGTATTATAAAACCTAGTGGGAATAGAAGATCAAAATCTTTCTAGAAAACATTTATTAATTTTGGTGCTTCGCCTGCAATCAGGAGTGGGGCATTCTCCTGTAAATGTTCAACAACAGAGGAGATGTGTTTATGAAATGACCTTTGAGAGAGCTCCTCTCCTGGTCATGATTCATAAACAGAAGACTTAATGAATTTATTTGTATTTTAAGCAGAAGCTGAGCCAAGCACTCATCCATTCAATTTAGCACTGCAGTATTTTCATAATTAAGAGGAAAAAAAAAAAAAAGCTGAATGAGTCAACAGAAGTGAGGCAGCAGAGCCCTTTTGTGCTGGGCACAAAGGGACATGAGGCACAGGCTGGACCTTCCTCCAGAGGAGTTTCTGCAGCCTTGGCTGAGTGAGAAGTGCTGAGGAACCCTGAAGTCTTTTGGGCCAGGACATTGCAAGGCCAGATTTAAATGGATTTCCATGTCAGTCCTAAGGAGCAACTGAGGCACATGCTGCTCTCCTCTTCCCTACCATGACTGAAATTCATCCTAGAACAAAGAATTTCCTGGTTTCATACACCAGAGGCTTGAAGGGGTTGGTGTCACACCATTCCCCATGCTCTTCTGCCCCTCACCCTTTAACCCCAACCCCTCTTACAAGGCTGGTGGGGAGAAGGCTGTGATTCTAAATCTTAAATTTACAAGGGGGTCTTGGCTCTGCTTTTAACTCCCACTGCTCCTGCTGGTCCAGCAGGTAATTCCATCATCCCACCTGAGGAGGAGCAGAGGAAAAGAGACAAAAGATCCCTCCCCTTCAAGTTCCCACTCTGGTGGCTTGTCCAGTATTTTATTAAGAGTGCAACACACCCCATATCTTCATGTTTTGTGGGGGTTTTCCTCCCCGTGGAGTCAATAATTTAATTTTCTCTAATATTAAGCATGAACCAAGCAAACTGCTGCATTTCTTCTTGCATTTGTCTTGCCAAAAACAACTTTGTGCTCGCTCAACATCAAGCTCAACTCTCCTTTACATGGCACCAGTGACTCTGTCCCACCCTGGGAACTCTTAGTTTTTTTTCAGTCCATAGGAGAGCTGGCATGAAGAGCCAAGGGATGGGTGGTTGGTTTCTGAACAAGGCTGTTCTCTTTCAACAAACCAGTCACCCTCAGTGAGCTGGACTGGTCTGCTGATGGGCAATCCTATTCCAGCCACTCTGCTGAAATCCTCCCTTGCCATCATTCCCATGGAAAGCTTCTCCCTCTGGAGCTCTGCCTCAAGCCATGGGAGTCACCAGGGTGAAGCTCCACAGAAACAAAACATCTCCCTGTCAGTAAGGGCAAGAAAAAGGAAGAACTGCAGTGGAAATGCTGCCTGAAGATTACAGATCCATCTCATCAATTTAGGTAGATAAAGTCACCTTTATCTAAAGTTTCTTCCCCCTTTCTATCCCTCTCTCCATCTAAAAAGCAACTGTCCAAAAACCCCTCAGTTTAAAACCAACTGAGTGAAGAATAATCTTTCCCAGAGCTGGGGGAGGACCAGCCTTGACTCCAGCTTCCTTGATGGGAGAGATAATAGCCTGACACATGCTTTCAAGCAGTGATGAAAAGGAGAAGGCTGTGACAACATGAATTATGGCTGGTTTCCTCTTTTTTTTATGGCTCAACATTGACCTTGGCTTCCAGGAGCCCTTCTGAACTCATAAGGAAAGAAAAATGGCAAGTTAAGAAACAAGAATCCATTTTATTCTCATCTATCATGTCACATTTTTATGGTTTAATACTTCAGGATGGAGTTGAGCAACTAGAAAGTGTTGCCCATCCCACCCAGGAGCTGGAAAATGCCTTCTCCCAAAGATAAGGAATTCTAGCAATTTGTACAGCTGATTAGCAAGCAATCTGCTTAGTGAGATTGAAAGTGTGCTAACTGTCAGAGCAGAATAATTTGGAAGGGAAATCCTCTGCTGGAGGAAATTCAATCAGATTTGCTCAGAGATGTGACATGTTAGAAGGAGTCCCCAAGGCAGATGGATTATTCAATGGAGTAGAAGTGAAGCTGTTTAAAATATGTGATTGATGTAATGTGCCAAATGGTTTTTACCTTCCCACAGAATTGTGTGTGTATAACAACTAGGTTTATGTATTAAAGATATTTATAATCTAGATATTCACATATATGTTTACATATAATTTCATATAAACATATCTAACAGAATCCCAGACTGGTTTGGGTTGGAAGGGACCTTTTAAAGCTCAGCTCATTCCAACCCCCTGCCATGGGCAGGGACACTTCACACTAGACCAGGCTGCTCAAAATGTATTACAAATAAAGAATTGCAATAAATAACAATAATCTATGAATACAGCAACATTTTTACATGTATGTACACACACTTCATCCAACATCCAAATTATTCTGCCAAAATCACCTCTAGAGACATGGGAAAAAATAAAAGTAAGCAGAATGACTCACACTGGAGGTGCATTTTTACAGCAAGCAGAAAAATTCAGTAGAAACCTCTCAAACATACATACCTTAAATTTTAAGACAGGTGGTTTTGATATGGTGGATGCCTTTAACTCATGTAACCTCTCTTCTATCTCTCTCAACCTAGAAAATAGAGATCTTTCTGAGATCCAATAAAAAATGCAGCTTTAACCTCTCTGATCCAAACAGGCATTCCTGTGGGGTCCAACAGTTTTGTCTGCTGGGAAGAGAGAGTGATGGTGTCAGTATTTCCTGGAGCAGCTCAATCGATTAAGAATCAGTGTCTGTCAATTCCTGTTTCTCTGGCCACAGAAGGAATCAATCAACACATGACAATTCCCCTGCTCACCAGCCCAAGCATCTGCCCACCCTCCTTCCTCAGGAGCAGCTGACTCACCTCCCGTTTCCGTGGTGATTTTGCAGCCAAATCACCTGCTTTATTTTGTTTTAAACCCCCCCAAACAACAACAAAGCCACAGGAAAAGGTCTGGGCATTGTGGAGTTCTGTATGGAGGTGGAATTTCTGGAGGATGGTGTCCCACCCTTTCAACTCCCATGAAAAATGCTGTTCACCTGCTTTTCTAGTTGGCCTGAATTAAAAAGGCAGCTACAACGTAAAGCACAAATATGGATGGGTAAAACTGTTCCCAGTCGCAGTGAATTCCAGAGGTTAGAGGATGTCAGCAGTCTATTTTCCATCATTTCACACTGAACTGCTCACTGAAGGGAGAGCCACTCGTTCTGTGCAGAAGTGCCAGTGTCAAATGATACCTGGGATTTCTGTGGAAGCACTTCAGAGGATGCCTAAGGAGCTGGAGCACGAGTGTGAAAGTGGCCATTTCTCCCTGATCATATGTTTGTCACATGCCTGAAGGGCCATCTTATCACTGCAACGCTTCATTAGGTTTCTAAACTTCCCTTTTCTCAGAAATCCTACACTGAGACCAGCCCTGCAGCTGACAGACACACCCTGCACCCATCCCCAGTGAGACACATCCTGACTCCCACCACAGCAGGGCTGCTGCTGAATCAATGCTTCCCAAGTACCACCAATACTCAGGTTGGTTTCAGGAAGGAACCAAAAACCTGTGATTCATGATTTGTCACGTCCCACTTGAACGACTGAAGTTGCTCATTTTAGATTCTCTAATGGGTGTCTCACAGCACCACAGTATCCCCCAGCCCTGGAAGTGTCCAAGGCCAGACTGGATGAGACTTGGGAGCACCCTGGGATAGTGGAAGGTGTCCCAGCCCACAGCAGGGGGTTGGAGCTGGATGTCTTGAAGGTCCCTTCCAACCCAAACCACTCCATGAAACTGTGTGGATTCAGAGCTCCCAGTGCTGTGTTTAGCATTTATCACCCAGCCCCAGCAGAAGAACACCAGCCACCAAAGATAACAGCCCTGGTGGGCTCTGGAAACACCCAGAGGGTGTTCTCCAGGGCTGTGGTTATCTCCTCTGATCCCTGGGAGTGGGGCATTACCGTTGTTTGGTTAGGTAAAGCTCCTCGAGCAAACGCCGCTCCTCGTAGCTCATCCAACTCTCCTCCAGCTCCTCCTCCTCCTTCTGCAGCAGCTGCTCATAGAGCCTGACTGGATTCCAGCCAGTCATGATGTCGTAGGTGATGACACAGCCCAGGGAGTGGGACACGATGGAGACCTTCCCTCCCTTCTCCTCGAACTCCGGGTTCCGGGAGCAGAAGAGGGAGTACAGCCGGTTCAGCTCCTGCTGCAGCCCCTTCACCAGCTGTGACAAGAGGGTGAGGACAGGGGGTTTAGTAGCCACATCTTATTGCTCCACTTGATGTTCAGGAACGTTCCCATCCCACACTGACCCGCTCCTCTTAAATCAGGCTGGGAAGATGAGCCCAACCCCACGGCCAGCAGCAACTGTCTGGCTGATGGTCACTGGCTCCAGAGGCTCATCCCTCCCTCCAGAGCCACCAGCAGCCACCACACAGGACATGAGGTGACCCTAAAACTGCTGCTCTGCACGGCCCAAGGCCTCAAATTGAAATAAACACTTCAACAAATGAAACACTCCAACACTTCAAACACTTCAAGCTGTGCTTGAAGTACTGAACAGAAGCCTCTGAGGTGAGCAACACCTGGTTTTCACTGGCACACCAGTGATTGCTGGCACTGTGGTTTTTCCCTTTTTGCTGGATTCTATTCCGTTTCCTGCAGCACTGAGCAGAAGAGCATTCCTCCTGTATCAAGAGGTTCAGCTCCTTTTTTAATTTAAAGAGGATGGAAGGAGCCTGAGCCACACATGACCTAGAATCAACTTGATGCCTTGTGAAGGCTGCCCTAGAACAGAGGCTGGGCAGAGTTAAAAGAATAAAGCAGGGATTTATTCAAAGGATCTCCTCCATGGATCCACCTTGGGCAGCACCAGAGCCCAGCCAGGGCTGCAGCCAAGAGGAACCAAAATGGTCCCAAAATGCACGAGCGCTCCCGGGGGCTCTCACTGGGATCAGCTCTGCTCCATTTGCACCTTGCAGTTCATTGTCCCATTCCAGCTTTAGCCCAGGCACTCCCATCCTGCTTGTTTTTCTCTCTCCAGCCCACGCTGTTTGTGCTCCTGGGCCTGAGCTTTGGATCATTTGTCCTTGGTGCCCAGCTGGAGCAGGAATTGTTTTGTCTCCCTGCCCTGTGCAGAGAGCTCAGCATCCCCTGATATGAAGCTCAGACCCACACACTGAAGCAGCACAGAATGAGAAAAATAGAAAAGCCAAAACCTGAGGCATCACATCTCTGCCATAACCTTGGCATCACCCTACTAAACAGCTCATACCCCCTTCTCCCTTCATCCCTGTGAGCAACAGGGGACTGGGAAGAGAGAAATCCACTAAAATGGATGTGCTCAGACACTGCAGTGAGAGCCTGGATGGGTTCTGGGAAAATATCCTCAAATTGCTTTTGGGCCTCAGTAAAACAGGCTTGAACTCATGAAGCTTTTCATTCTCCTCCCCACTGCCTGGCTGAAAGGAGAGGCAGCTTCCTGTCCTGCTTCCCTTCCTACACCTACACCTGCTGGAAATTATTCCCAAGGAATCAGAATGAAATGATGCTGCTAAAAAATGAAAAGCCTCATCCCAGGTAAGAGGACGATATGGGAGTAAAAAAGGGCAAAAAAGAGACAAACAGAGCCTGAATTTGAACATTTGATATAAACAATGCTTTAAAAGCCAGTTTTCTAGTTATAGGTTTCCAGGAGGGATTTTTGGGGGAAAGCAGGAGTGCAACATGGTTCTTAAACATGACAGACTAATCCTGTACTACTACAACAATAAACAAACAAACAAACAAATAAATAGCTGCTCCAAACCCTACACTGTAGGATAAAAAGGTACAGTGTTCCAGAAAGTATTTTAGAGAGAAACACTGGAAACCACGAAATTTGGGAACTGGCCAACAACAACAACAAAAAGCCACACAAAAAACCCCCAACCCCCCCCCCCCAAAAAAACCCAAAACAAAACAAAAAAAACCCCAACAAACAAACAAACAAAAAAACTCCCCCCAAAACCCCACCCCAAAATACATAAAAACAAACTAAAAAAAAAAAAAAAAAAAAAAAAAACAACCCAAAAACCAGCTTTGCCTGTGAAACTCAGCATGGAAACTCAGCAATGCTTCCAGGCTGTGGCAGGGAGGAGGACAAACAAGAGAGTGCAAATCATTCCCTTGTTAGCAAGAGGAAATTAAAGCTATGGAACATGTAATTTCAGCATGATTTTTCAAGAGCCTGAGTCATTACTGAATATAAATATGAATGGCACCAGAAGTGCCAGTGTTTGATACACATTTTACTGAGTGAGAATCCACACAACAAATCCTCTGCCTGAAGCACTGTGAGATGATTAACAGAGCCTTGCAGCAGCTTGGAGAAAGGAGTATCAGAACACCCCTTTTCAAGTATTTTTGACTGTGATGCTGCCTCTTCTTCCATTTGGGTCTGCACAGACTGTGGGCACAAACTTCCACATATGAAGAGGCAGAGGTTTCAGCAAGAGCTGGAGCTGAAAATGTCAATCAGGATGAGCTGTGGCTGGCTGGTATCCTCTCCATTTAAAAAGGTTTTGATTAAAACCCAGAACAAAATAGCAAGAATCAGTTGAAATCAAAGTGTTTGGGGATTCCTGCCAGGAATGGGTAAATAATCTTCTGGTATCATGGCATTTCCATTATAAATATCTGCTCTTGCAATCTGAGGGCATAAAAGAGAATATTTCTTGGAAAATCCTGGTTGGACACTGAGTCCAGCCCTGTTTTTAATCCTCCTCCTCCTTAAAAACTTGCTGTTACTGGGAAGTTCAGCACAAACATGGGTATTGTAAAAGCAGGTGGGAAGAAATGCTGATGTCTGCCTCCAGCTCAGAAGGCTGAATGATTTATTTATTATAACTATGCTATAATACACTAATATACTATTTAAAGGAGATACTAAATCTACAAACCTATTTGTTCTAACTCCCAAATCTAACTCCCAACTCGTGCCCCTCTCTGAGAGTGCAGCCACAGGTGGGTTGGATTGGCCACCAGGCTCAAACAATCCTCACCAGAATCCAACCAAGCAATCACCCCAGGTAAACAATTCTCCAAGCACATTCCACATGGGAAAAAACAAGGAGCAGAAATAGAAATTGTTTTCTCTCTCTTCTCTCTGTGCTCCTCTATGGAAAAATCCTGAGAGAGAGAAGAATGTGCTGCCACACATGAGCACAACTAAGAAATGGATTTCCAAATCGGCGCACATTTGCAATTTTGCAGACCAGAGTCCAAGCACTGAATTCAAGCAAATCATCTGATGGAGATCATTCCTAAACTCCAAACCCCTCAGGTAATTGTGGAGAGGAAGGTCTGCTGTGGGAAAGGCTCCAGATTTCCAGGCACTGGGAATGATCTGCTTTGCTGCTCTGCCAAAACCAGGAGCCCTCCACCTGCAGTGAGCACTTATGTGTGTTGCTGTCCTGCCAACAGTCCTGTGCCAGCCCTAAGATTAGAAACTGAACCTTTGTGGTGCAGAACAAGAAAAAAAAAAAAAAAAAGGAAAAAAATAAAAGGAACTTGAAAAAAAAAAAAAGTAATATTCATTTAAAGTCCCAGCTTAAAACCTGCTTGGTTAAGCAGTATATGAAGGTAAGGTAATATTTATTGGGGGATGGTGTTTAAGGTCTCTTCCAATCCAAGCCATTCTATGATTTAATCTTGATTTGCTTTCTTAGTCTTAAAAAAGTATAAAATATTCCAACTTGTGAAAAAAGTTTGAACAGGGTTTTAGCCCAGTAAATGCAACGTGAACTGCTTTCAAATCTTTTGTAGTTACAGCTCGATATGCCCATGTAAAAATACTTCTAAAACCACTAAGTGGCTTTACATTGCCTAAAATCAGTGAATTTTTGGTTGGATTTAAACATGAAAAATATGACTGCCTATCAAATTTTCTCTCCTAAATGGCATCACTGTAATCAATTTTTTAAGAGCTGATCTTTTTATGCACAGCTTGTCTTTCTACTCCCTCTGAAGGGTCTTAATTAAAGGTTCACTGTTAAATTAAAAAAAAAAAAAACAAACCCAAAACAAACAAAAACAAACCAACCAAAAAACCCAAATAACTCCTTCCTCAGCCTCCCAAACCCAGGACATCCAAGTGGCTGTTCCATGCATGGTTGGCTTGGAGGTAATGGGTGCCTCATCCTGAGCTTGCTGACAGCTTCTCCTGCTCCCACTGCAGCTCCATCCAAGGAATTCCTGCTGAAATCAGCCCTTTTCCCACTGCTTTCCCTGGTGGCCCCAAACCTCAGCACCTGCTGCTCCATGGGATCTATTATGTGCTTGGGAAGCACCTGAAAACAAGTTCTGGTTCTGCCTGAAAACAAGAGAGCAGGAATCACCCAAAAAATCCCAGGAATGGTGGAGACAGTGGAATGCAGCATAAGCAGACTCCTCTCTCTCTCTTTGCAGCTCCCCTGTTCCATCCTCCCTCCCAGTTCCCAGCTCATTTTGGGGACAGTGGGAGCTGTTTCTCCATCCCAGCTCTCCATGGGGTTTTCCATAAGCCTGGAGATTCCTTGGGTTCCCTAAGCCAGGGATTGTGGGGTCAGTCCCATCTGGGTCAGCAGAAATTGATGCCTTGTGAAAGCTGCCCTAGAGCAGAGGCTGGGCAGAGTTAAAAGAATAAAGCAGGGATTTATTCAAAGGATCTCCTCCATGGATCCACCTTGGGCAGCAGCAGAGCCCAGCCAGGGCTGCAGCCAAGAGGAACCAAAATGGTCCCAAAATGCACGAGCGCTCCCGGGGGCTCTCACTGGGATCAGCTCTGCTCCATTTGCACCTTGCAGTTCATTGTCCCATTCCAGCTTTAGCCCAGGCACTCCCATCCTGCTTGTTTTTCTCTCTCCAGCCCACGCTGTTTGTGCTCCCGGGCCTGAGCTTTGGATCATTTGTCCTTGGTGCCCAGCTGGAGCAGGAATTGTTTTGTCTCCCTGCTCTGTGCAGAGAGCTCGCCATCCCATAATATGGAGCCCAGACCCTCACACTAAAGCAGCACAGAATGGGAAAAATAGAAAAGCTCAAACCTGAGGCATCAGCCCCAACCCATTTCACCACCTCCTAAGTCTTCTCCCACAGACTAAACAAGCTCAAACACCTCCCAAAAGAATCAATGAGGCAGCTGTAAATTGAGTTGATGTTTTTCCCTGTCAGCTGCTCTGCTCCATCACCCCCAGCTCCTCCAGAGGGAGCAGGGAAATGCAGCACCTCCACCTGTCTGTTTCTGAGCACACCAAACACTGTAACAAAGGGAACAATTCCTATTTCTTCCAGAAAAGCTGCATCAAATCCCATCCTCCCAGCTGGCCCTCATTTAGCATCAGCCTGAGGACACTGGAATATTTCAAAGAAAGGGCCTGGAGTGAAAGGACAAGGGGGAATGGCTTCCCACGGATAGAGGGGAATATAGATGGGATATTGGGAAGGAATTCTTGGCTCTGAGGGTGGGGAGGCCCTGGCACAGAGGAGCTGGGGCTGCCCCTGGATCCCTGGAAGTGTCCAAGGTCAGGTTGGGCTTGGAGCACTCTGGGATAGTGGAAGGTGTTCCTGCCCATAGCAGGGGTTTGGAATGAGATGAGCTTTAAGATTCCTTCAAACCCAAACCATTCTGAGATTATCTCTCTCTATCAGCTGAAGTTTTGCCAATAAATCCTCCTTGCAGGAAACTCAAGCCTGCAGGATCAAGTTGCTCAGGAGGCAGCAGCTCATATTCAGATTAACTGAGGTTAGAAGCTCTCTGCCCTTCAGAAACCAAATAAAAGGCAGAGTAAGGAATGCACATGCATGGGGAGCTGGCTTGAGGGCCATGCAATTCCAGGGGGAAGCCAAAAACCAGAGAGCTGACCAAGGAGCAGGAGGCTGGACTTGATGAGGCCAAAATGCCCTTTGCTATTCCAGTTATGTGCCTGCCTGGCACATGGCTTCCAAGAAATCAAAAAATAACAGCCTACCCCATCCATTCAGGAATCCTGAATTGGCACAGGCCTGGGTTTTGTACAGATGGGGAGCCTGAGTCAGGTGACACGTCCCTGTCACCTCAGGCTGAAGGACACTGACAAAAAGGGCAGCAGAATCATGTCTTTTATCACCTCCTGGGTGTTGGGCAAGCCTGAACTGCTGGATCATGATGGGAACAAGAAATTGTGAAATGAGTGAGACACCCAGAGCTGCTGCCCTTTTGTGCAGAGCATTAACAGCATCCTGTGCCAGGCTGGAAAAGTCCAAACCTCTAAATTCCAGCACCAACATCCCAAGCAGCTGCTCAACCTCTGAATTCCAGCACCAACATCCCAAGCAGCTGCTCAACCTCTGAATTCCAGCACCAGCATCCCAAGCAGCCCAACCCTACTACTGAGGAAAAGCAGCCTTGAAGACACCAGCATAAATAAGCATGGATAGCATATTCCTGGCAAAGCAGAAGGAAACTGGGATGTGTGTGTGGACAAACACCTCCTGCATCCACACCAAGAAGATCCAGAACTCCATCCCCTGGTCCATTTTAGGGGCAGATTGTTGGGGTTGAAGGGGCTTTTCAGTGCACATCAAAATTACCAGTGTAGAAAATGACATTTTTCTCTCAATATCCAAGAAATGAGGGTTTTTTTTCAGGAAAACAAGGAGCAGAAAACCCCTGCAGGCACCTGAGCACAGCAGTAACACAGAGCTTGAGTGCTGCTCTTTTCTCTCTGCTGTCTCCTCACCCACTAAACAATCTTCCCACATGAACAGTTTGAAGAGAGATAAAAACAAGAGACAGGTACCTATGGAGAGGGAGTGCAGGACAGCTGACCTGTGCACCCCCTCCAGCCTGAAGAGCAGGACTGTTCCTGCAGGCTTTGTGGGGCAGGAACGTGAAGGAGATCTGAGGAACGGTGAGTTCTGCAAGCAGCTCTTCCCAAATGTGAAGAGAACTTCAGGAGGAAGTGCAAACTTGTTTGGGATTCAGCCAGCAGGCAACAGGAGCCTGAGCCAGCTGGAGGGGGCAAGAGGGTCCTTGAGAGCCAAGGGAGGAGCTGCAGCTCAAGGGTGGATTGGGAAGGATTGGGAGAGCAAAGATGAGGAGTTTTTGCTCCACGTGGCCCAGGAGAATGTGCCAGCAGAGCTGGTGAGGCTGCTGACCCCCAAGGAGACAACAGTTGTCACATTCCCTGATGGAATCACTGATGAATGCCAGAGGAGTGTCACAACAATAGATGAGAGGCCAGAATGAGCTGTGGCTGTGGGAACAGATGGGAAGGGCTCTGGCTCAGGGATGACACAGAAAAAGGATCTGTGGATCTGCCTGAGCCTCTCTCCCAGGACCCCTCTTGCTGTTGAAAAGCTGAGTCTAACCCATTCCTAACAAGTCACTGTGCTCAAGATGAAGTCTAAGATCAGGCACAGCTACTAAGCAATGACTTTATAAAGCTGAGAATACATTCAAGGGCAATCAAATTCATTAAATCAGCCATTAATTAAACCAGCCAAGCAGCTCCTTCACTATTAGGTTCAACAGGATATGCAAAACCAGACCCTGAAATAGTCTCAGCTTAAAATTTCCTGCTTCCCATCTTGTTTTCAGACACACCTGAACCAGCTGCCTCTCATTGCTGAAAGGAGTGCACAGGAGAATGGCATTTCCATTGCAAAACAACCCAAGAGGGATGAAAGCTCTGCTAAAAGTTAACACTTGTGCCAAATTTCAAGAGGTTAGTCCTTAATTCTCTTTTTAAATATATGTATAAGGACAAACCATGAAGCCATTCAAGGTCAGGACTCTGAGCAAGCTGTTCTAGTGGAAGATGAGGGATCTAGGGAGTGGAATGAGATTATCCTTAATTTCCCTTCCAACAGAAACTATTCCATGATTCTAAGGTGGACAGTGAAGTTTCTCCACTTCCATAGTGCAATATTTGCACTAAATCCTTAGAAATCTTGGGATGATGGATGGAAATTAACATTTATCCTGCACTAAAGGCATTTTCTGCCAAGACATATATCAATAATTTACAGAATTACAATTAGCCTGCAAGTAAGTAAGTACAGGGAAGATCAGTAAAAAAAAGGCACTTAACAGTATAATGAAGGTGACAACTCTGCATTTACTATGCAGCAATTGGTCTTTCTAATCTCTGCTGCAGCCATTTATTATTAAAGAAATATGAAGCTACAGTGACACAGATGTGAAACAAAGTCCCCCAGTGAGGACACTAAAACCCAAGATTATGTTACCCAAGATGGAGCAGCAAGGTCAGGGGCAGAATGTGGAATGTCTGCTCATTTAGAAATAGGCCTGTGTGCATCAGAATATCAATTTATTGCTTTTCCTTACATCTGGGCAATGCTTACAGAGGGATTTGGTACAGAGGAGGGTAGAGCAGAGTTCTCTCCCACAAAAACACCCCAGCTGGATCTGACTGGGATGTGCACGGGGCTGTGCTGAATTATTCATTAATGCCTGCCTGGTATCACATCACATGCCAGGAGGCAGAGGCACCTTTTGGTGCCACACTGGAGAAGAAACAATACCTGAAATCAGAGAGGGGGTCACCCACCACGCCCTGGGAGGGCTCAAATGAGCAATGCAGGGCCCCTGGCACAGCTCTGTGCTCTCCTGTGACACAGGAGACAGGACAAGGCTCCTTCCCCTGCGAGGAGAGAGGGGCTGCCACTTGCAAACCCCTTCACGAGCTGCTTAAAGAGCGGTCAGGTGCCGGAATCACCCCCAGATTGGGGTGACCCCGGGTGGTGGAAAAGTCTCTCCTCTAACCTGTGCCTTCAAAGAAAGACTCAGCAGTCTTCAGTCATCTGGTCTCAAGGCAGTTTATTGTGTGTTATCTCAAGGCACACACACTCCCTGGCATTCTCTCTGACTCCTTCTCCCTCTGCGTCTCTCTCCGTCTCCCTTTGTCTTCGTCTCCCCTGCCCAAGGGGCTGGTGCCATCTTTTATATCACACATTAAGTATTAAGTATTTATAGTTTTTCCCCAATGCCTATCACCTACATTGAACAGTGGCTTTCTACTCTAAACCAATCTGTGAGTGCCAACATCACCAAGAACATGGGGAATAGGAAGGAGAAAGAAGGAGGACAGGGCACGCCCAAATCCCCCCATCTTAGAACCTCTGACCCCCATGTACAAAACTCAGACCCCTCTGTACAAGGCCTAAAACCCCCCTGTACAGCACTCAAAAATCCTACCTTTTACTTTGTGATTACTTCTATTATAATATCTAAACTTTTGTGATTTCTTGTTCTTCCTGCAAAGTTGGTAAATTGTTCCATGGGTCAAACTCAAAACCACAGGGGTTTCTGGCTGCCTGCCAGGGTCTCAGAGGCTTCTGCCCTGGACCTGGAACATCCAAGAGTGTCTGAGGGACACCTTGGGTTCCGACAGTCAGGAGCTTTAAAGAAGAGGTTGTGATACTTCTACGTGGGGAAAATCCTTGAAAGGGGAAAGAAAATCCGTATGCAAGCACCGTGCCCCGGGTGCTCGCAGCCCAGAGTGCCAGCGGGGTCCTGGGGTGCTCCCCTGGCACTGAGGGGAGCAGGGAGAGAATTCTGTCCCTGCCTTGGGCACACGAGTGACCTGGTCACTGCAGGTCACCTGGAATGCTCTGCCAGCTCTGGGGCTCCCAGCAGCAGGAGGAGCTGCTGGAGAGAGTCCAGAGGAGCTGCTCCAAGGGCTGGAGCCAGGCTGGGAGAGCTGGGGGTGCTCACCTGGAGAGGAGAAGGCTCCAGGGAGAGCTGAGAGCCCCTTGCAGGGCCTGAAGGGGCTCCAGGAGAGCTGGAGAGGGACTGGGGACAAGGCATGGAGGGACAGGACCCAGGGAATGGCTCCCAGTGCCAGAGGGCAGGGATGGATGGGAAATTGGGAAGGAATTCCTGATGTGAGGGTGGGCAAGCCCTGGCACAGGGTGCCCAGAGCAGCTGTGGCTGCCCCTGGATCCCTGGAAGTGCCCAAAGCCAGGTTGGACAGGGCTGGGAGCCACCTGGGATAGTGGAAGGGTTCTCTGCCATGGCAGGGGGTGGAACAGGATGGTTTTTCAGATCCCTTCCAACCCAAACCAGGCTGGGATTCTGTGGCTGCTCTGAGCCATCAGCTGAATGGCAGCTTCCCTCTTCTCCAGGAGCTCACCACGTTCCTCAGTTTATTTCCCAGGGGCACAGGAAAGTTTAGTGAGCTCCTTTTGAGATCCCCTGAGGATTTCTGGGTGGAAAGCACTGGAAGTGCCCAGAGTACACAAAGAATTGTGTTGGGGTGACAAAGCAGTGAGCAGGGACATGAATTCTGAGCAATGTGTGGATCCTCAAAGACAAGGCTCATTTCTGAGCTGGAAGGAGCAAAGTGGCACAAGAAAAACACACTGAAAATGGGAAAACCACCCAGAAGAATGCTCCATCTGACACTGCTGGGTTAAACTCTGCCAAGTTAGGTCACAGAAAATAAAATGGGATAAGGAAGAGTAACTTGGGTGTAGTGTGGGAAACATTTCAAGGAAATCAATTTGATTTGATGAAAAAAAAAAACCAATGGAGTATTTTGTAATCGGATCTGAGCACGCTCCTTCTATGTCAGTTCTCCCAGCCAGGGGATGGTGATAAACCTGTAAAACTGCAATTCTCCTGAGCAATGAATTACATTTTCATGCACTGCTGGCCAGCACACCTGAACTTTACTCACTAATCCATTTCCCATAAGATGTCCACAGACATGCCAAGCCTCTAATGTAGTTTAGAAGTATCTGTTTTCAAGCTGCCAGAGAGATTTCCATGGCTTGCCACAAAAATTTGTGTTGGCTTCAGGCACACAAGAGACAGGGAAACCTGAGAGATGGTGGAGAGCCCTGATCAATGAACTCTGCATTACTGAGCAGGAAGGGAGGTACAGATTTCAGTTTGAAAATTGTGTTGCCAGTCTAAAGGACTTAAACACACCTAATTTGACATTAAATACCCAAGTAAGACTTAAAAGTCCCACCTTGCCCCAGTCTAACCATGCTCAGGGTACCAAGGCTGCAAAAGGATGAACACTACTCCATACATAACACAGCCAACACAGAAAAAAAGCTACAATCCCTGCAGAAATTAATCCCAAAACAGCCCCACAGGGCTCTTCCAGTAAGTGGGATACACAAGGGATGCTACTGGGGTGAAGCACTGTCCATGTTTTATGGGCTACTTCAATTATTCAGGTTGTTATGATTTATTCAAGGCTTATCATTATTTACAGGCCACTGTAATTTATGCTGGCTTTTCTCCTCTGGGTAATGGGGTCACTCAGCAGCTACACAGATGGGTCAAGGTAGGATGGGAGCATCCAGGATATGAACAGTGCCCTAATGAACCGAGTAATTGGGGATCATTTTGGTTTCCCTGCAAGGCAAGTGCACACAAATGCATTCACACTGGCCTGGGCACGTTTTGCTCGTGCTGCCATCCCACCTGTGCTCAGAAACAGCAGAAATGAAGTGACAAATACCCATGGATTTTGTCAAGAGGTAAAAAGAACCTCAGCTCTATGGACTCCCATTGCTCTAGATATGCAGAAATTCAGAACATTAATTCCCTTCCCATCGCTCAGCTGTTGATACAGAACCATTTTAGACATTTCTGCTCTGAATAAATGACATGGATTGTTGTTTTTGCTGTCTTCTCACTCTTAAAACTCTGATTCCTGTGGGTGACCATGACACACCCACAAAGTGTTAACTCCCTTCATGCAGGGAACTTTCCTGACATTCCCAAATCCAGATTTTTTTCAGCCTCCATGCCCTGCTCCAGTGAATTTCCATAAAACCACATTTCCCACTCTTACCTCATCCCTGTAAAGAGGGCTGGTGTAGTACATGATGTCCATGGCACTGCTGTTGAGCATATCCCGTAAACCCCGCACTTTGTCCGGAGTGATGGAGTCCACAGTGTCTGGGAAAAATATATTAAAAAAAAAAAAAAAGGGAATTAAATTACATCCAGGAGAATGATAAGATGGCAGGGACACCTTCCACTGTCCCAGGCTGCTCCAAGCCCCAGTTTCCAGCCTGGCCTTGGGCACTGCCAGGGATGGAAATGTTCAAAGTTGTGCAAACAAAACCAAAGGAAAGGCACAAGCAGAGAACACAGATGAGATTTCTGGGGAGAACTCTGCAGCTGCTGGAACAGCAGAAGAACAGAATCCTGTACCTCCATCGAGGGTCAGCTTTGATCTCCACTCCACTGGAAGGAATTCCACGTGTGTTGCAAGATTGGAAAAATACTTTTCTTCAACTTTTCTTGCTGTATCTCGCATCCTACAACAAAGAAATGAGTGTTTGCCTGTGCAGACGACTCTTGGCACAACACATTTCCTGGATTACTGCTTTTCCATCCCTACTGAAACATGTAATTCCCTCAATTTCAAGCTTTTATTATGAAATGCTTAAACTCCCATACAATGAAAGAATCCTGTGCATTGCATGCTCAGAAGAGTCTGACTGTATCAGTTTGGGCATAACATAATCCACCTAAATTCAATCCAAAGGTATCTGTTAATTCTGCTGGGTTTGGGGCTGACTGTGAAAGGGAAGGATTAGAAAATTAGAAAAGAATTAGAAAGTCAGAAAAAAGAAAATTAAGAATTTCACCTCTGCTTTGAAATCTAGAATCCACTGAAATCAACCACTTGATCAGTATAGACAGGAAGACAGTTCAGTGCTTTTAAACACAAAGAAAACTCTTAAGAATATGGCTTGAAAGAGCAGAATTTTTATTTCATTCTGCATACTGAATTGGAAGGCTTGAGAGCTCCAAGGGTGAGAAACAGGATCACTTGTGAGTGTTTCAACTTGCAGGAGCAGATGGAGAGGCTTTTAAAAGACTTTTCATTTTTACAGCATATCTGAGCATGAACATTGCTGCACCTCTCTCAAGGGATGAGAAAAACTTAAAATACCTCAACCCCAAAGTATCTCTCTGTTGTTTGGGGGAAAATGGGAATAATGGTAAGTGATGTTATTTTAAAAATATTACTTTATTTGTGTTGTGTGAAAAACCCATCATTGAAAAAGGAAAAGCAGCAAGAAATCAGACCAAATATTAAATATCCAGGCATTCTTTAATTAATGAGAACCTTTACCTTTGAACAGCTCATCTTTAAAAAAATATCCCAGAAGTAAACATAACCCATAAACACAACTGTAAAAAAAGCTTGTGAAAAATAGGAGAGATTTCCCAAGAACAGATTTCCCCAAGCAGCTGCAATTTGTAAAAATTAAGAACCACAAATGAACTATTTTCTCGTAGAGAAATCTCCATGACATAAACAAGAGGGACTTCTCTCCCTAAGTAAAGAAAGGCTATTTTAGAGGTAGTAAACTGACTAAAATTTTAAGTTTTATTTCCTTACATCATCAGTAAAAAAGAAAAGGTTGTAAGAGGAGGAAAAGTATCCTAAAGGTTTTGTTCTAATTCTTATTACTCTTTCTTTTAATTACTATTAATAAATATTTCTTTGTACCCTTTTAAAGTTTTAAACCTATTTTACTTGTCTTCTAGCCCTACCTCACAAGAGGAAGTAAATGAGTGCATTCTAGTAAGAACACTGATAATTAACCAACACTAAACCCACCACACTCATTAGTAACCAAAACATCTCAAAAATTAACAAACCAAAACCACTACAGGCACTCAGCATCCAAAGCAAGGAAGTGTTTTATTTTCCTTTCTTTCCTTTACCTGACTCCTGGCCCCAGCAGTATTCCTATTTTTGAAGATGAGCACAACAAACCAAATCCGAGTTCCCAGTTGCAAGCATCAAGTTTTTTTTATTTATTTCAATGTGTTTTTCACCCTATTTTCAAAACACCCCCCTTTTAAGCAAATTAATCATGTACCACATTTTTGAGAGAGGTGTTGAAAACACTTTTCCATCACTGACATTTATTTTCTGATGAAAGAAAAGGAAAAAAGGAGGAATGTGGAGAAAAAAGGGGGCAGGGAAATGAAATGGTGAAAGGGGGAAAGAAAAGTTGGGGAAAGGGGAAGAAAAGGAGAAAGGAATAAAAAGGGGGAAGGGGAAAAGGGGGAGAAAAAGGGGAGAAAAGGGGGAGAAAAGGGGGAGAAAAGGGGGAGAAAAGGGGGAGAAAAGGAAAAAAGGGGGAAGGAAAAAAAAGGGTAAAGGGGAAAAAAGGGGGAAGAAAAAAATGAGAAGAAAAAAGGAGGAAGGAAAAAAGGGAAAGAGAAAAAATAAGGGAAAGGAAAAAAGAGGGGAAGGGAGAAAAAGGGGAAAGAGAAAAAATGGGGGAAGAAAAGGGGGGAAGGAAAAAAGGGGGAAGGGAAAAAAAAGCAGGAGAAGGAAAAAAGGGGGGAAAGGGAGTGAAAAAGGGGGAAAGGGAGAGAAAAATGAGGAAAGGGAGAGAAAAATGAGGAAAGGGAGAGAAAAAGGAGGAAAGAAAAGGGAAGCAGCATCCTTGACATCCTTTTTTCCAAAGCAGTTACTGCAGGCCTGTGCAAACAGCCAAGAAATGCAACTGCTCAGCATCTCTATTTTTAAAGCCTGGTGTGATTGCAGTCCTAATCTCCTGGATTCTTGTCCAAAGAGATGGCAAAGGTTTAAATAAAGCAGAAAATCCTGCCCATGATAAGGGGAAAAAAAAAAAACTTCAGCAGGAGGATCTGCTTAAATCAGGGTTGATTTAAGGCTTGAGCTGACCCATCCTTACCAAGCACAAAACCCTCCCTGCCACCCCCACACACAACAGGACATGTGAGAGTCCAACTTCAGCATGGAAATTCTGGATTATAAAGGAAATAAAATTCCAGTGAATACATGAACGTTCCTGGAGTCCCTGAGTGAGCAGAATAAAGGAGATTTTTGAAAATGCCCACAGCTCCTCGGTATTGCCAAGTCAGCTTCACTTTCTCTGCATGAAGGAGGTGGTTTTGGCTGGGATAGAGTTAATTTCCCTCCTGGGAGTTGGTATAGCATGATTTGGATTTAGGATGAGGATAATGTTGATATTTTGGTTGTTTTGGTTGTGCTCACCCTAAATCAGGGACTTTTCAGTGTCTCATGCTCTGCCAACAAGGAGCTGCACAAGAAGCTGGGGGAATATGGCCAGACCCTGACTGATTTATTATTATTATTATTATTATTATTATTATTATTGTCTTCATAATAATCTGGATTAATTCCTCCATTATTATTATTATTATTTTAATGATTAATCAGTTCTCATCTCAACCTATGGGTTTTACCTTTTCCCAGTTCTCCTCCTCCCATCCCACTGCAGCAGCAGGCTGGGGTTAAAGCTTGACACCAGCAAAGAGGAATTCAGAAACAGTGAAATTAAGGAGGAAATTAGCCAAGCAGCAAATTAAAGCTGCTCAGCTTAAAAGCATAAAAATATTGCCTGAACAAAGCACAGAATTTTACACAGCAACAACTACTTGAAGTGAGGGAAATGGTAAATAACCTGGTTCTATTAGAGCAGGAAAAACCACCCACATTATTTATTATTATCAGTAGAAGCTGGAAATATTGTGGAGGAACACCTATTAGACATCCCTAAATCTTTAAATATATAAATACAATAACTACAGAGCTTTTTGCTGTTTGAAAGGGTCCAGTTCTTACTAGAGCTGTTCACAAACTGACTCGGAGAGGATTTTTTAAATAAAAGTCAAAGCAAGAAACAGGAGTTTGGAGAAAATAATGTGGCCTCGCAATTCTGCCAGACCTTTTGGGAAAAGCTTCAGGTCCCTCCTAAAAACTGTGCTGGCTTTGTGTCTTCATCCAGAACTTTGGAAATGCCAAGGCTGATTTGAGTCAGATGTGGGCTCACCTTAGGGAAGCTGAGGTTGTCCAGCTGTGCTCCATCACAAAGGTCCCAAATTTGTAAAATCCCAGAAGGGTCTGATTTGGAAGGGACTTTAAATATCAGCCAGTGCCACCCCCTGCCATGGCAGGGACACCTTCCACTGTCCCAGGCTGCTCCAAGCCCTGTCCAGCCTGGCTTTGGGCACTCCCAGGGGCACCCACAGCTTCTCTGGGCAACCTTCAACCCTCACAGGGCACAATTCCTAATTCCCAACATCCCATCCATCCCTGCCCTCTGGCACTGGGAGCCATTCCCTGGGTCCTGTCCCTCCATCCCTTGTCCCCAGTCCCTCTCCAGCTCTCCTGGAGCCCCTCCAGGCCCTGCAAGGGGCTCTGAGCTCTCCCTGGAGCTTCTCTCCTGCTGGAATGATCCTGCCCCAAACAGAAGCACTCAGGTCCATGAGAAAACCAAACTGCAGCTCTGCAGGTTTCTTCCCTGGGCCCCACAAAACTCATCCTGGTACAAGTGCACAAAAGCTCTGTTTCAAGGTCACCTGTCACCTCACGGGTGTCCCAGGCTGCCAGAGCTGCACTTACCCCCCTCTCATTATCTCCCAGCATCCATCTCCTGCTCCCAGGAATCACTGGAATTCCCAGTGCAACACACCCCATCTACATCCAGTGGCCCTGCACCACATCCCCCACCGATTTTGATCAGCAGTTTGACAGAAATTCTGAAGAAAATTGGGTGTAATTTCCAGGCAACGCAGCTGCAGACACGTGCAAACCCCCAGCACACGCACACCTGCTCATCTCTTCTGCTGCAAAGGTGAGGTTATTAATTCTTTTTCTTCTTCTACCTCTTCCAAATAAATTTCATTTAAAAATTTTATTAGATGGCAAATCCCTCTGCTCACTTGTTAAATTAGCACCAACTGAAGTCATAAATCCTCATCTAAACAGGCAGAGAATTCACCTGATGTTGAAATACTGACCCCAGAGCAACAATTACTTGAAGCTTTGCATTGAAACACAAGGAAACAACTCTAATTTATGGTTCTTCTAAGAAAAAAAAAAAAACACTCATGCACAGATGCAATGCACGCCTTAGAAAGAATTCTGACATATTGCTATTTTCCACGCAAGAAGTAATGGCCTGAAAATAGGTACTTTGAGATTCACCATGAATAAAATGTGCCTGGCTGCCTTTCTCTGATTAAAAGAATAAATAACAAACCCAGATTTTCACAGATATACATCCTTGCTTAATTGGAGTGTATTCCAGAGGTATGTTAACTTATTTAGAATTATTACTGCAGCTTTTTTTAAATCTCATGCTATCAGTTTTGTGTAGGATTTACAAATACTCCATTAAAAACAGGGGAGCTGCAAACTGAGTTAGCTTCAGCTACTTCCCAAATTTTGCAGAATGATGCTGATGTTAACAGAGCAAAATGCTGAAGAAAAGCCTGAAGAAACGATTCATTTTAATTTCAAGTTGTCTTTGCAGACTTTCTTCAGTCAGATGATCCATGAGAGAGAAACAGGGAATGGTCTTTAAGCCTTAAACGTGCCAGCTTCTTACTCTGAACTCCTGATCTCATAAAATCACAGAATCCCAGAATGGTTTGGGTTGGAAGGGACCTTAAAGCTCATCCAGCTCCACCCCCTGCCATGGCAGGGACACCTTCCACCATCCCAGGGTGCTCCAAGCCCTGTCCAACCTGGCCTGGGACATTCCAGGGATCCAGGGGCAGCCACTTGGGCAACCTCTTCCTCAGTTCCAGGGCCTCAGCATCCTCACAGTGAGGAATTTCTTCCTAATATTTCATCTAAACCTCCCCTTTGTGTCAGTTTAAAGTCATAACCCTTTATCCCATCACCCTGATTCTAAGAGAAAGAGCTATGCATGTAGGAATGTGTCCCCTGTTGATGGAATAAACAAGTTCCCCTTTGTCTCCTTAAAAAGGACAAAAGCCCAGAAGTTTCTCTCCTCAATTTGGTTAAAAGACACCTCATAAGACTTTAGGGACTTCACCTCAAACTTAAGGACAGCCAATTGGACAGAAGCTAAAAAGTCCCACCTGAGCAATTCCCTAGAAAAAGAAGAGAACAAAAGCAGTAATGGCTTTTGTGAAGTGTTTTAGCAGGAGCAAGAACCTCTTGCCCTGGCTGGGTTTTTCTCTGTAAAGAGCTTTTTTATTTTGCCTTTTATTAAAACTTTTTGTTCCCAACACTGTCACAGGAGCCATCCTGCTTCTTTTAAGGCACCTGAGGTAGCTGAGCTATCAAAGGTATAATGCTTATCTCTGAGAGCTTATGAGACCTGGCTTGAAGAGAAAAAGCATTATATGGGATGTTCCCTGGAAAAACCACCTCAACTCTGACTATTCCCTGCAAAGCCATGTGGATCCATTCCTGGATTTTGGTCACAGAACTGGGGAATGATGCTCTCAACCATTCCCCAGCTGGAAGCTGGAGTTCCCTCAAAGGGAGGGCAGCACTCACTGCCTCTTTGAGGAAATAATACCACTTTATTTATGAGGAAATTTAGGGCTGGTTTGGGCTAAGTTTGCTAAGCAGAAGTGAGCAATGAAAAAGGAGATGTGCTGAGAGATGAGGAAATGGGAGGGTGGCTCCTTCCCAAAGCTGAGCTGCACAAATGCCAACCCCAGCCTCGCCACGGGCACGTTTCAAAGAGCAGCTGCAAGCCTCAAGCCGTGTTCTGCCACTGCTGCTCTCAGAGAACTGCTGTGAGAATTGCTGCTCCACCACACACAGACTCATCCTGCTTCAGAGCAGAGATGGAAGCCCCAGGATGCAAACAAAGGAAGCATGACTGGGATCCACACCTCATCCTTTTGAAGATCAACAGGATTTGGCACGGTCAGAGGCACTGAAGCTGCTTTGCTGGTTGCTCACAGGATCCTGGGGCAATCCTGGGAGATCCAGGTGCTCCAGACTCTCCTCCAGCACTGCTTTCCCAAGGGCAGGAAGGTTTGTCTGCTGGCACAGAGCACTGCAGGCACTCCCTGTCCCTGCTGCCTGCTCCCAGCTCCACCTTCCAGATGGAATCCCACTTTTTCAGACCAGCTGGAGTGATGCAGCTTCCAGCTGTGATGGGGTGGGCAGGGAAAGGGCAGAAACAAGGCATGGGGGGAGGCTGGGAATGGGATACACCCAAATCCTGACCAGGCTGCTACAGCTCCTGCCCAACACGCAGCCATGGGTTAGGTAATAAATACACACAAAACAAGCTGTTCCAAAAGCATTTCATGCCCTAACTGTCACCTTTTACCTCTTGGCCTGAACTTCTCTTGCAAGACAGGCTCAAGGTGAAATCTGTAAGCCAATATTTACCAGCTGGGTGCTTAATTCGGAATTAAAACCTGCACCAAAGGATGAAAAGCAAGCATTTAATATGCATTTAATGCAATGCAAGCTTTTAAATGGAACATAAAGCTGCCAAATACCTGAAGAGCTAAAATTATAGGAAAGATTTTACAGGAAAATCTTCATTTGAGATTCCAGCAGCACACATTAATGCAGTGAAAAGCTTCTGAGAGGCTCTGCCCAGGCTCGCATATCAATGGAAATGTACCAAAATTGCTATTCCAAAGTAATTATCCTAATGATAATCCACAATTAAAATGCTTTCTAGTGGGACTTGCAATAAAAATGTAATTGGTGAATAGGCCAAGATGCTGTGCTTGTGCAGACAGCAATTTCTGGGCCGTGAACAGCAGCACAGACAAAAGTGATTTTGGAATCCAAAGAGGAGATTCAGACAGAGGCAGAGCCCAGAAGTGACACAACACTGCAGCTGCTCTGGAAAAGCACAGGAGAGTCACTTCACTCATTCCCCAAGCACAGGAGATGATGAAATTTAGTTCAGCCTAAAGGTCTGAACCCTGCCTAAGGCAGGTGAAAGGGCTGAGCTGTAGTAAGCACATTCTTCTCTCTTTCAGGATTTTTTAATAGAGAAACACAGAGAGGAGAAAGAGAAAACAATTTCTATTTCTGCTCCTTGTTTTTCCTATGTAGAATGTGTTTGGAGAATTGTTTACCTGGGGTAATTACTTAATTAAATTCTAGTGAGGATTGTTTGAGCCTGATAACCAATCCAATCCACCTGTGGCTGGACTCTCAGAGAGGGTCACAAGTTGTAAATTAGTTAAATATAGTAGTTAAAAAAATTATATAGTTTCAGTATCTCCTTTAAATAGTAGATTAATGTATTATAGCAGAGTTATAATAAAAAAATCATTCAGCCTTCTGAACTGGAGTCAGACATTATCATTTCTTCCCACCAAGTTCACCTGCATTTACAACACTGACCTTCACCTGGGTCAGGTAAAACAACAGGAGCTTTGAAGAGGAGGTTGGGAACATGGATAAGAACATTCCTAGAAGTGCAGAGGAGGCCACCAAGATGGGATGGAGCAGCTGGGATTGTCCAGCCTGGAGAAGAGAAGGATCTGGGGTGACATAAATGTGGCACTGAAGGGAGAGCTGCAGAGGGACTGGGGACAAGGGATGGAGGGACAGGAGCCAGGGAATGGCTCCCACTGCCAGAGGGCAGGGATGGATGGGAGATTGGGAACTGGGAATTCCTGGCTGGGAGGGTGGGGAGGCCCTGGCACAGGGTACCCAGAGCAGCTGTGGCTGCCCCTGGATCCCTGGGAGTGTCCAAGGCCAGGCTGGACAGGCCTGGGACAGTGGAAGGTGTCCCTGCCAAAGGAATGAGATGAGTTTTAAGCTCCCTTCTAACCCAAACCATTCCATGATTCTAAATTATACTCAAGATGTTGGAGTTCTGGATGCTCAGAATTTCAGACTTTCTGTGCTGACAGGCTCTGACCCCCAAGAGAACTCTGCATTGACCTGAGGCTGTGGAGAAGCTTCCAAAATTAACTGATAGCACTAAAATGAGGAGTGTGTGGTTTGAATAGAAGTGTGTAATATTACAAGGTGAAAAACTTAAGAGTTTCAAGTTTTAGAATATAATAATATATATAAAACAAGACAGAAGTTTTAAGACAGAAGCTAGTCCTTCTTTACCTTCTTCTTCATGGGTTTGGGTGGTAGAACCAACACTCAACATGTGTAACATCATCTCTCCCTCCCATTCACCCACAAATTCAACAAAACCACAGATCAACTTCCACGAAAAAAAAAAATACATTCCAAATAAAAATACATGAGTGTGTGCAGCAAAGAGACATCCCAAAGAGATTTGTTTTAAAGCTAACACTCTGCCTTATCACAAACCAAGGAATTCCAGGATTCTGCACCTGATGGCAAATAAAACCCCCTCCAATTAAGGACATTCTGCCATGACACCTTGGTTTGTATTAGGCAGAAATACAGATTGTAAAGCCTTCTCCCTTTAAAGCACCATCCCTGTGGTACCAACACAGCTCAGAGCTCCTGCTGGGGCAGCTGAATCCCTGCTCCAGCCTGGAGGAGGGACTGTCTCTTCCCAGACAAGCTCCCAGGGAATATCAGTGCTGACAGGAGCAGCTCCTTGCACCAGCTGCCGTGCTACATTCAGATAATAAATGTGTTTAACTACACAGAGAAGAAACAGAATTATGTCACATCCACCACAGAGCTGCTCATCCAAGCATCCCTAAGATGCACCTTTTGCATTTACCTACTCACAGGACACCCTGCAACCACAGCATCCAGCCACGCTAACGAGGGGATTGAGCTGCAGTCCTTAATGAAATTAGCATGGATAATTTGGATTTTCCCCAGACAAGGGGTCTGTTTTCAGCTCTGCAACCAGCAGGATGTGCCTAATGATGCAGCAGCATCGTGGGAGCTGCACCAGCTTCTTCTCAAGGTGCTAAACTGAGGACAGAACGTGTCAAATGAGCTCAGCTACAGGTTTCCTACTAAAAAATGTGCATTTAAAAGCAAAAAAAATATCCCACTGACATCTTCTCTCCTTAGTTTTGACTTGAAAGTGTGAATGGTCAAAAAAAAAAAGAAACTTTTCCTTATTAATTTTATTTTTCAAAAGGCACCACTGTGTCCCTAATGGAAAAGCACGTAAAAAACCACCCCAAAAACCAAACAGCACATAAATATCATGGCTGAAGGTGCTAACAGAAAGTGCCAGCATGGCTTGTGAGAGCTTGGCAGACATTCCTTCTGAAATCTCTCCCTGCAACATATGGGATGTTCCTCACTGATAAGTTTTAAGTCGTTATTTGAAAAAAAAAAAAAAAAAAAGGAAAAGAAAAAAAAAAAGATACTTCAATCTAAAATGATGCTTTAATTTGAAAATTTTGTGCAGAATGCACAATTTATGCCAATAATTAGCATTTTAAAAGGCTATGCAATGCTGTCTGGTATTTCTTGAGGATATGAGTGAGAATTACTGAAGCACATTAAATCTTGTGTCCCTTTTTGAGAAAGCATTTCATATGCTGGGCTGCCAATTAGAGCAGGACTTATGGAATGAACACCTCTGCACTGTGACCTGAGCTGAAGTTAATCCACCCATTTAACCCCTGTACCTATGGAAAATGGAGGAGGGAGAAAGATAAAGCAGAAAAATTGAATGATTCCAAGGCTGCAGTTTGATTTCTGGTCACTGTTAAAACAGCAGCTTATGCTGAGGCTATGTGCATTCCCAGTGTAACTCCATCCCACAAAAACTGAAGTTTTTACATTTATTTTGGTGACTAACTTTGAGCCAAGGGCTGTGGATCCTTTTTCTCTTTGCTTTGGATTTCTGGCTCTTCAACAACGTGAATAACAGAGCAGTGAAGTGGCAGGAAAGGGCGGGGGGGGGGAGCTGCAGGTTGGTGCTTTGAGGTGACAAATGACACACAAGTGACATCAAAAGGTGTACCCAGAGGAGGCTGGAGTGGCACAAAGAGCTGGGGGGACACAGGAGGTTGATAACACGACGGCACAGAGCACACAGGCACTGACCTAGAGTGACAAAGGGAGGGTGGCAAAGCTCCCACCACAAAATCCCAGCCATCCCAGCTCTTCTCACAGGAGCCACTGGGTTTGTCAGTGCTGAGGGAACCTGGAGCTATTTGGGACCTATTGAACCACCCAGATCTGTAATTAAGGCATTTTTAGCCTCCTCTTCCAGCTAATGAGGGATTCCTCAGTGCCACTTTGACCCCCACACAGCTGCCACCAGGACTTGATAAATTTTCTAAGACTCAAAACCATCTTTTCAGGTGCATAAAATCACAGATTGCTTTGGGTTGGAAAGGACTTAAGAGATCATGAAGTACCAACCCCTGGCATAAGTGAGGATGCCACCCACTAAACCAGGGCTCCAACCTGGCCTTGAACACTCCCAGGAATGGAGCAGCCACAGCTCTGGGCAACATCCTTCCCAAGAGCCATTTGCAAACCCAAAGCCATTCAGTGAAGAGATTTCACAGCCTTTTTGGTCACATTTTGCTTTTCAGCCAGGCTCTGTGCACAGAACTCCATGTGCAGTCTCACAGCTTCATTCATGGAGGCCTTCTGTCCTGTTAGGAATGACAACATTCCTGCATCCCCCCGTTCCCCCTCTTTCACAGGATGCAATTTGCTTGCCCACCATCCCAACAACCAGCTCTGAGAGATTCCACTCCAAAATTAACTTTCCAGTTCCACTTAATCAAAAATGTTCAGCTCAGTCCCTTCCCAGTCGTTACACACTGAATTCACCCGGGCACCACTGAGAAACAACACTCCCCAAATGAGAAATCTCTCCCTGCTCAGCAAAGCCACTGTGACAGATGAGTAATGCCATGACTGACTCTCACAATTAACAGACAAAAATCGTGTATATAGGTTAAGAAAAGTTCTTTTTTACCCCCTGAGTTGTTATCAAGGGACAGCTGGGGTTGGAATATTTGGGAGGGTTGGCTTGTCACTATGGTGACATCTGACCCCCAGTCAGGATTTGAGGAAGTCATCTCCACCACTGGACTGCAAAGAAGGGGTTGATGGACAGAATTTTGAGAGGGGCAAAAGGGTTAAAAGGCAAAACCTCCACTGTGTGGGTGAAAAATCCTTTCCCCACATGGTGAGGAAAAATCCTTTGCTCCCGGCACCGTAACCTTTTCTCTATTCAGTCTTCTGTTGTATTTTTGATAAGGTTTAATAAACCTTTCTGAATTTATGAAAAGTGAGTGCCTATTTCTCACACCACTGACCACAGGAGCCAGAATTTCACACAGAATCCTTCAGGCTGGAAAAGACCTCCAAGGTCAATGAGTCCAATTTCCACCTTGTCCCCAGCCCTGAGTGCCACATCCAGGAATTCCTTTGACACCTCCAGGGATGGGGACTCCAAACCTCCCTGGGCAGCCCTTTCCAATGGTTAACAACCCTTTCCATGGAGAAATTCCTGCTGATGTCCAGGCTGAACCTCCCCTGGTGCAACTTGAGGCTACGTCTTCTTCACCAGCTCCCCAAAAGCCACAAGTGCTGGTGATAAAATCAGAATAAATCTTTGCTCTTCTGGCTCACAGCTGCTCTCCCTAAGTTCATACATCCCAACTAACATAAAAAACAGAATCATGACTCAGGAGAAGAGGAGGAGAAGGAAAACAGGGAAACATTCAGCCCAAACCAAAGGCTCTGCTGTCACTAACATCAAGGCTGCTTCAAACATTCCAAAGCACTCACATGGCTGTGTTTTTGATGATCCTCCCTTGGTCCATTTTCTGCCCAATGCCATGCACAACAAACACGATGTGACTAGTCTGGGGTGGCTTGTCCTCTAATGTGGCTTCTTCTACATAGCCTCTGTGTAGCCTTGTCCCACTGCTTGAAGCTGCAGAAAGAACATTATCCCACATCAGTGACATTCTGCCAAGCTGCAGCGCTCTCCTCTGCTGACAGAAGCTTGGCTTTTCTCAGGCCAACACGTTGAAAATCAGATTATATAACACAGAATCAGAAAACCAAAGGATTAGCATCTATTTTGAAATATAGGCACTTTTAAAACCCTGAAAGATTCGAGCAGCCAGGTGATAGCAATAGCCATCTCCACTGCAAAGGGAATTAATTTCAGGTATGTTTTGAAGAACAACTCTTCAGAAAACAGTTGTGTAACTGTACACCTACTTTGACAACACAGAACCCTTCTCCTGGCTGTCTCAATCAATGAAATTCCTTCTGTCTCCACCTTATTCCAACAGCATGGAAGGATCATGGAAATGACCTGGCCACATAAGTGATTAAGTGTTGTCACTTTATCCACCCCAATTAAAAGAGCTGGTTGAAAACCTTTAAAATTTATCATTTTGATAGGGAAAACTTGCTTTATTTTGAGCTGATCCAACCTGAAATTCCCCCCTTGTTCTCCAGCTCAGTGACCAAACCCAAAATCAATTCCCCAGGGTAAATGTGGGCATTTTCTCCCTGCTGTGCTGACAAACCCACAGGCACAATGTGCCTCCATCCCCCTCTAGTGACACTCAGGGGACCACACCAGGCACCAGTGCTGGCCTCAAAAACTGGAACTAACAGCTTATTTTGTTTTTAAAGAGGAGGAAAACACCCCAAACCCACGAAGGGCATTTTTTACCCAAGACAGGTTTTGTTTACCAAGTGAGCTTCTCTTTGGTATTTCTCCCCCACAAATCATTTGGGACAGATCTCATTATTTATTACTCATTATCCCAAAGGTGTTCTGGATAAATTACTCCATTTCTTCTGGAATTGAAGCACTGAATGATATTTTTTTTTTTTAGGAAGCATTAATTAAGTGCTCACCCAGGAGTCCTGGAGGGTAAGAGGGCATTAATTACAGGGCAGAGGGATGCAGAATAAAGTCAGACCTGTGACCTGACCTTGTCTCTTCAAGGAACAAACCAGATGTGTAAGTTCTTGTTCTGGTGTCCTGCACAGGACAAGTTCCCATTTTCTAGGCTGGAAATAATCTGCTTTTTCCTTGAGAGACACCACCTTCTCTTCCAACCATCACAGCTTTGCTGCCTTTCTGACTGGGAGTGTTGAATTTAAATGAGCCTGAATTTCTACTGGAAATAATTTCTGTCTAAATGCCCTTTCCTGTCAGTTCATACTTCTGTTTCATGGACAGAAAAAAAGGCTGGATGGAGGTGGAGAGAGGGAAGGTATGGTCATGTATTTAAGGAATGCATCACAATATCTAAGCACCCAGCAGTAAAATTAAGGTTGCAAAAGGAACTGTAATCCTTATATTATTACAGGAATAATTCTAATTTTACAGTAGCTTCTGGACTCTGCCACTGTAATATTTTCATGTATTTGTTATGTAGTGCTAACTGCTGCATCCAAACCCATCAAAATATGGAATAAAATTAAAATACAGTAAGTCAAATATATAATGCACATAAAATAAAATTTAAAAAATATTCACATCTAGTTAAAATTATTTACACAAGCTAAGGACTCTGAATACTCATATAAAGTAAAAAATGCAATGGCTAAAGTGGGCTACTCACATTAAAACCTGAAATATCCTCCTGGAGTTAAAGCAA
Source organism: Vidua macroura (assembly GCF_024509145.1). Classification (NCBI taxonomy): domain Eukaryota; kingdom Metazoa; phylum Chordata; class Aves; order Passeriformes; family Viduidae; genus Vidua; species Vidua macroura. The sequence continues at coordinate 2,833,332 of NC_071576.1, forward strand.
CAAACTTCAAATGCTGGCACTTACAATATTCTTTACAAAGTCTGGGCAAGATTTACCTTTGGAAAACCCCAACTTTTGTGTAACAGTCCTTGCAATTTTGGATGTTGTGGCATCACTGTACAGGTACACTTCATCCACACTGTGCCAGTCCACGTGGTTACGGCTCAGCTTTAGACTATGAATAGCTGCAGCAAAAAGGAATAAATAAATTGAATTTAGGTGGGGAAGAGGGGAAAAAGAAAACAAAGACAGAGAGAGAGAAGGGTGATTTACACACAGGTTAAAATCTAGAGCTCCATTGTGCCTAAATTTGTGTTATTTCTTACCTTGAGGAATTTTTACAGCTGGGTTTAACCTGAGCAGGACAAGCAGCAGTTTGAAGAGCACCTGTGAGGACACCACATCATTCCCCTCCCTCCCTCATTTTGGGGTGGGAAGTACCCAAAATATTCCCTTAAAGGGGGCAGAGTAATGGATCCTGAAATACTAGAGGTGGGTGTGATGAGCAGGTGGCTGCCCCAGGTATTTCCATCATTAAAAAATGGAATTTCAGCCCTCTCTCCCACGAGAGCTGCTCTGCTCTAACACAGAGGCTCCCCAAAGATCTGTTGCATTTCTTCCCTTTCAGAAATACCTCAGAGCTGGAAATGCAGCTCATTGAGCCTCTGAATGGGCAATTTCTGGCACAGAACAGAATTTAGCTCTTTCAAAAGCCACTAAGAGCTCTGGTGGTTGGGCTTTTTTTTTTTTTTTTTTTTTTTTCTGCGTGCTGATTGTGTTTTTCCAGATTTGGAACTGATTGAGCTCCGGGCCAGACCTCATGACACACAGCCTGACTGTCAGGATTAAACAACAGGCACGTTGTGATGCAAATCACAATCATCTCAGCCTTGGAGCTTGCAGGAGCCAAGCAGTGCCACAGCTGAGTTACAGTAATTTGGATTTCACCAAAATTTGCTGCTGAGGTCTCGTCAAGTGTGGGGTGCACAGCTGACAACAGCAATAACCCTGTGACCAAAAAAATGGTGATTTAACTGTCACTGCTCTTGCTGGGAAGTCCAAAGTCATGGAAAACCCCCAGAGGGGCTCTTTGGGGGTTGTTTTTTCCAATACCAAGCAGAGCTCTAACCTGTCTCCTCCTTGAATCACCCAAATGAATTTTTTACACTCTTCTAAAAACATTCTGAGAAAGCCTGAGCCATCACAATTTCCAGTTTTAACTCTGCTACAGCACAAACCAGCCACGCTCAGCCAGATGTTGTGGCCTTTCTCCTGCTGTGCTTTTTGTTTCTTTGCCAAAGCAGACAGACTTAGACTGATGAAAAACTGAACGAAATCTGTAAGGAACACGGGGATTAAGAGAGGATTAGCCCCTGTGTTGTGGTAAACAACTGATTCACCAAAACAACTGGAATTACATCGTTGTTTTACACTGCCAGAGCAGGAAGAGGAAAGAAATAAGCCTGACTTTGAAGAGCAGAGATGGTCTAGTCCAGGAGGTCTTCAAGAATTGTTCCATCTGAAAAATGGATCCATTGGATCTGAAAAATCCATTCTGAAAAATCCCTCTGAGAGTATGATCCTGGGGAAGCTGACAGAGGAGGGATGGAAGTTTGTTTCCTTTGGAGGGTGTTGTGTTCAACACCCCAAAAAAAAAAAAAAAAAAAAAAAAGAGGAAGAAAGATGGTTGAGTCTCTTATTACCACAGGAAAAACAGCAGTTTGTGGTGGAGTGATCCTCAAATTCCTTCTGGAATCGAGTCCAGCCTCTCTATTGGAAGGAACATAAAGGAACAAGTGGCTTTTCCCTACCCTGCATCAATTATTCCCACTTGGGAAGAACAAATTCCTCACTTTTGGACAGGGAAGGAACATCAATGTCAACTACAAGACGTGGAAGCAGCAAAGTACTTCCAGTGAAGTTCAGCAGGGCCAAGTGCAAGGTCCTGCACCTGACTCAGGGCAACCCCAAGCACAAATTCAGGCTGGAGGAAGAATGGATTGAGAGCAGCCCCAAGGAGGAGGATTTGGGGGTGCTGGTGGATGAGAAGATCAACACGACCCAGCCATGTGTGTCTGCAGCCCAAATGTGCAAAGAAATGTCACCAGCAGAGAGCTGGGGGTGCTCAGACTGGAGAAGAAAAGGATCCAGGGAGAGCTCAGAGCTGTTGGAACCCTCATTATTGAGAATTTCAGACTTTCTGTGCTGACAGGCTCTGACCCCCAAGAGAACTCTGCATTGACCTGAGGCCGTGGAGAAGCTTCCAAAATGGAATGGCAGAACTGGGATTGTGGGGGTGGAGTTTGGATAGAAGTGTGTGATGTCACAGGGTGGGAAACTCAGAGTTTAAGGGTTTAGAATGCAGGAATAGATATAAAGCAAGATGGAGGTTTTAGGGTGGAGGCTGCTCCTTCTTCTTCCCCTCCTTCTCCATGGGTTTGGGTGGTTTTGTATAATTGGATAAAAAAGTCCCCATTGCGGGCAGGGGTGGTTGGTGATTGGGTTAAAAGTGAAAATAATTGAGGTGTCATTTCTTAATTGGGCAGTTTATCCTTAAAAGGCCTTGCAGAGAGAGAGATGGGGCTCCATTTTTAGTTTGTTGAAGTGCTGCAGAACTCAGGGTTTGTGAGACTGTGACAGAGATAAGAACCAACAAACATCTGAGTCCCAACAAGAAATTCCATCTCACACATCTAATCCCAACCCTGGAGAAAAAAAGAAGATAAACCTCAACACAGAGCCTCTTCCAGTGCCTAAAGGGGCTTCAGGAGAGCTGGAGAGGAACTGGGGACACGGGATGGAGGGACAGGACACAGGGAATGGCTTCTAACTGGAAAAGAGTAGGTTCAGGTTGGATATTGGGAAGGAATTCCTGGCTGTGAGGGTGGGGAGGCCCTGGCACAGGGTGCCCAGAGCAGCTGTGGCTGCCCCTGGATCCCTGGCAGTGTCCAAGGCCAGGCTGGACAGGGCTTGGAGCAGCCTGGGATAGTGGAAGGTGTCCCTGCCATGGCAGGGGTGGAACTGGATGACCTTTAAGGTCCCTTCCAAACCAAACCATTCTGGGATTCCAGGGAATATTCAGCACTATTTCTCTGCATGTTTAGTTGCCCTTTCAAAAGACAGCCTTAAAAATTTGGCCTACTGTTAACAAAACACCACCTGCAAGTGGCAGTGACCTTCAGCAGGACCAAACCTGTCCCCTGCCTGCAGAGTGCCCTCTCTGGGATGTGCTCTTCATGTACACGTTGCACTCAAGCTCAGATCAATTTCTTACAGCACCTGGACTATGAGCTCTTCCTTTCTACACAGAAACAGAAGAAAACAAAAAAAAAAAATTCATGTGTTGGTCCTTGTTTCCCCAATTTTCCTTTAGCCACGAAATATCAGGAGTTGTTTAGGTAAGTGGCAGGATCCGGAAAAGGCAAATGGACAAAGCTTTCCAGAAAATCTACCTTTTGCCAGTGAGTTAATACATTTTGCAATTTTAATTGATATGTTTACATTTCATTTTGATTCTCTCAGTAAGTTTTGCTTACCAACACATTCCCTGCTTTACTTTGGAGCAATTTTGCCTCTTTTTTTTACAACAACAAAAAAAAAAATCTTTGGTAATATTCTTGTCTTTACTTTTTAATTTCTATAAACCCTGTGATGTCTGTTCATCCTCAAAGCCTGGATGTGATTTCCACAAACATTTCTGCCTCAGGCTGGATGGGGCTTGGAGCAACCTGGACTAGTGGGAGGTGTCCCTGCCCATGGCAGGAGGCTGGAATGAGATGGGCTTTAAGGTCCCTTCCAACCTAAATATTTCTGGGATTTGATTCTGTGACTATTTGACAGTGAAGAGATTGTTAAAACCCTTGAGAGTTCAACCAAAAGCAGCTTCTGCTGCTGACAGCCCCAGGGGGTGTTAATAGTGAGACAGGGAACACAAAAATGTGTCTTTGGGGAGGATTTGACAGCAGTCTGAAAAGAAACATCCTGAAAAATTTAAAAAAAAAAAAGAAGAAAAAATTTCAAACTGTGCTCTGCAGGCATCACGGACTGGCACTGCTGGTTTGAAACTGAGCCTGAGGAAGGGAAAGTGCTGTTTCCTGAGGATGAGGAGAGCACAGGATTGGCATTGTCTGTGCAGAAGGACTGTCCTGTGAAGCTCCAGAGGGGCTCAGAGTGGCAGCTCGGGGTGTCCCAGGGGTCAGGGAGCCACCAGGGCGTGTCACAGAATTCAGATGAGGCAGCAGGACAGGCACAGAGGGAAATCTCCTCTTGCTCATCCCTCTGTGTCCTCCAGGAGCACAAATTCCACACCTGAGGGGTCTCTCCAGGGCACCAGGCTGGGACGGTGCCGAGCTTCACTGAGACCTGACTGTCCAGGACATCTCTGCCATAAATCCACAGGGACAGAAATCTCCCCCTGCACCTGACTTTTTGTGGATTTGCTCCCAGGTGGCACTTCCCTGGCACTGAGAGCATTCCCACAGACCTCCCTCTGCAGGTGCATCCTCCCCAGCTGCAGAAAAGCCCCGCAGAAAACCCCAGCACGCTTTTCTGGAGAAGAGAAGGCTCTGGGGAGAGCTTGCAGCAGCCTCCAAGAACTTGCAGGGGATTTTAAAAGAGGGGGAGCAACTTTTTACACGGGGAGATAGAGGGAGGACAAGAGGGAAGGGTTTTAAACTAAAGGAGGAGGGATTTAGATTAGATTTAAGGAAGAAATTCCTTACTCAGAGTGCTGAAGCCCTGAGGCTGCCCCTGGATCCCTGGAAGTGTCCAAGGCCAGGCTGGACAGGGCTTGGAGCAGCCTGGGACAGTGGAAGGTGTGGAATGAGATGGGATTTAAGATCCCACCAAGGCCAAGCCCTTCTGGGATTTTAGTTATGGATTAAAGGCCAAGTGCTTGGAGACTAGGCCAGATTTTGGGTTCTTCTGTAGCCAGAACTTAGAGATGAAACATTTTTCAGGAATACCAACCAAGACACACTCCTGCAGTGTGTGTACATGAAAAGCTCAGCCCTGCTGGAGATGGAGGATGGGATCAAGAAAGGATTTCTTTCAGCTGAAGAAATCAATGGTTACTATCACACAAACCTCCAGTTTCACCAAGATAGATGAACACTGAGGGGGAAAAAAAAAATCCCCCTAAAAAGTTGAAATCTGAAAAATGAACCTTAAAACGCAGAACAGATATTCCTAAAGCCTGGCAGAACCTGATCTCAGTGAGGCTTTTGACTCAAGGAGTCAAAGAAATGGAGAATAAGTGCAGAGCAGAAACCCTGCACTGTGTTTTGCTCATGTGCACATGGAAACATCCTCCCAGCCCGAGGAGTGAGCACCTCCTGGGGCCAACTGCTCACAATTAAACACCTTTTTTAGCTAAATACCTGCTTCTCTACTTGATGCTTTCATCCACCTGCCAAGAGCAAAGCACGGGGTGGATCTTTTCTCCCCAGAGCTTGATGGTGCTCAAGTCAAAATCAATCCAGGGAAAAGCATCTTTGAAGTGCTCAGGGCTGACACTGCCTCCAAGGACAAAGGCTCTGTCATTCCAGCCAGGATAAAGGCCAGAGGAGGGATACAGACTGTCTTAAAACCTCTCCTGTTTTTTTTTTTTTTTCCCTCAAAGATTTTTAAATTAATCTGTCTTGCAAGCAGCAGGTGCCACACAAAAGCCTGACACATGGCACAGGGAGCTGAGAGCATAATTTGGCTGCTGTTTTTCCCTTCTGAAATGAATCTCAGGTTCTGATACATAAACCTGTAGATTTAAAAACCTTTTCTTTTTTTTTTTTTTTTTTGAAGAGCCATTAAAAAGGCCATTGCTCTTAATTAAAAACGTCTCACATTGCTGTCATTTTTACATTGCACTTCACCACCTCTCAATTCATCACCGTCACTATTTGTCACACAACCACCTAATTTCAAGTTTTTTTTAATTTGAGCACGTTCATTACCACAACTGAGCATGATCTGAGGGGAAAAAAAATGCACAATGTAATTTCAAAATTTCAATTTACAAAAGAAAAGGCAGAAGTCCTTTCTTATTGCTTGAGTTACACTGATTCACCTGTAACAGACTTGGGTTCACTGTGTGAGAAAAGGCAGGAGAAAGTTTACTACAAAACATTTTGATTTCAGGCATTTTCCATTAGGACCCAATCACATAAAAAAATAATTAAAGGAAGTGAAAAGGCAAACATTATGCACATCAAAATGAATTCTCAAGAGCTCACAACATCCCCAGGAGCTACAAGAATACAAGATATGACAAGAACAACTCCAAAGCCACCACGTGCATTTGCATTTTAAATTAAAGGTTTTAGAAGTCAGTGAAAGTTGAATCACTCCTGGCTTTAATGGTGGCACACAGAGCCCAGTGACAAGAACTTTGGAGCCTCTTGCAATCATTAATGGCTCCTGTAAGATCTCCCCCCACTTTCTGAAATAAATGTGCATGGCATCAGCTGCTGCAAAGGTCAGGGCTGTTTTCTGCAGCTCAGCAGCCTTTATGTATATCCCACACAGCTCCCCCTTTTACAGCCCATGTCCAGGGACTCATTTCACTCCAAAGCTGCAGCAAAAATGAATTATAATGTAAAATTAAAGATTATTGTCCAAAAGAAGGCAGCAAACAGAACATTATCTGCAAGGAACCCTCCGTTCCTTCTCTGACAGAATTAATCTCATACCAGGCCTGCTGCAATCCTAAAAAAAGTCCCTTTTATTTTATTGAAAAAGCCAAACCACACACGAAGAGTGCAAGAAACAGATGTTCACAGTTTTCATCAGCCACAAACAATTCTAATAAGAATTACTGCATGACACTATGAGCACCGACTTCTCTCTAGGACTCACAACACTTCTACTTTCCCCCTAAGCTTTAGGATGCTTTTTCCTTCCCCTTGGAAGGAAATGGCATGGATACAGCTCAAAAAACTGAAGCATGTAAATCTAACATTTAACTGAGACAAGCAAACTGGAATTTAAAGCTTCCTAAGCCAGGAGCACTACAAAAAAAATTTGAAAAAAAAAAAAGAAATCTGCAGTTACTGTACCTTGGGAATGCTTTCTCTTAAGACATGCAGCATCTGATTTCTCCTTATATCCTCTCCATTTGAACAAAGAAGGGAGGGAGAAGGGAGGGAGGTAGTAGAGAACTAAAAGTAAAAACACTGAGCTTCAAAGTAAAATTTTTAAAAGGGGTGTCATTTTTTTTTTTCATTAGTATCACCATTTTTAGGAAAAAAAAAAAAAAGAAAGAAAGAAGTCACATTTTCTAGAAAGAACTAAAATGTATATATATTAAAAAAAACCAAAATATTTTGTAGCAGAAGTGTCAGGTCCCAAACTCAATTTCTTCACTCTTCACAACCAGTTTTGGCATCACAACAGGGCTAAAGGCAGCAGTAGGAGGCAGCTGGGACATGGTGCCACCAGAGTCACCTAAAACATCATCCCCCTCCCTTGGCACAGGGTAGAACACACTGACCCTTCCTAAATTTACACTAAAAACCTCCATTTTAAGCACAGCTCTGGTTTTTTTTTTATTTTTTTATTTTTTTTTTCCCCCAAAGAATGTAAAAGGATGGTTGCACATCACTTCTCTGGAGTGGGGAGGAAAATCAGGTTCAGAGCTACAGCACTTGGGATTCCACAGAATAATTTAATCTGCAATGTTGTACTGGCTTTTTACTTCCCTCAGGAAGAATCAACACAGGAAGCTCAAGGAAAGTAGAAGAAAAATTGCTTTTCATGGTGAGGGTGGTAAAATACTGATCAGGCTGCTCAGAGAGGTTGTGAAGTCTGCAAATCCCACAGGAAGCACCCTGAGCAACCCGCTCTCATCAGAGCAGGGAGGTTGGATTTGAGCATCCCCAGAGATCCCTCCTGACCTGCACGAGTCTCCAATTCTATGAACAGGAGCTTCCCATCTAAAGGTTAACTTAGCTGTGCCAAAAATCTACATTAATTTTTTATACAGTGAGAAAATACTATTTGAAAGCTAAGACAAAAAAAAAATCAGCTCTTCCAAATGCAATTTTTAGAGGTTTTGTGGCCTTGACCACACACTGAAATTCTGTAAGAAAAAACCCAATAGAGTTCTGCTGTCTCAAAACCAATGCATTGAAATACTAATTCTAACTGACAGGATTTTTTTTAATTTCTGTATGTCTATGATGGAATCACAGACTTGATCACAGGGTATTTTTTGGCAGAGGGACTGCTGGGGTTCATCTGCTCCAATCCTCTTCACAGATCAGGATCAACTTCAAAGTCAGATCCAATTTCAGGTTTAATCAGGTCGCTTGGGTGATTTCCAGCTGAATTTTGAGCACCTCTCTGTGCAAATACAAAGAACTGGATCTGCTCCTATCCTGCCTTCCTATCACATAGATAAAGCTTTCAGCTTCACTCCATCTTCACTAAATGAATGCACCTGAAACAGGTCATGGAGCAGTGGATGATAGGAACTTAAGTGCTCTTGTTTTATCTCACAGCAGCCTGGATATGCCAGAAATCTCTGGAAAATGCTGCTCCTTTGATGGGCTACTTCAGATAGGTGCTGAACTCACTGTCTGCCTAAGTATGAAGAAAAAGCAGCTTCTAAATCTTCTGTCGTTCTGTAAATTTTAAGTTTATTCACTGCTACATGGGTGTCCCTCTCCAGCTCTCCTGGAGCCCCTTCAGGCCCTGCAAGGGGCTCTGAGCTCTCCCTGGAGCTTCTCCTCTCCAGGTGAGCATTCCCAGCCTGGCTCCAGAGGGCTCCCAGCAGAGCAGAGGGAGACAATCCCTCCCTTCACCTGCTGGCCAAGCTCCTTTGGATCAAAAAGTGCCCCCATTTCTGCATCCTGCCATTCCAATCATAATTTATCTGATGCACTGAAGGGCATCAGGCACCAAGAGGAGTCACTGGCATCAGGCATCATAAACCAAGCCCATTTTGCAAGGCACGAAATGAATTGCTTTGTGAGGATGAAAATCAAAATGCAAGCTGCAGTTTGCTCAGCAAAGGAGTGATCTCCAGGCTGCCCTGTGGAGAACAGAGCTTGGGGAATCATTCCCTGCCATCTGTGCTTTCTGTTCCCTTCTGCATTTAAAGCTCCTTGTGCTCCCAAAAAAAAAACAAAAAAAAAAAACACAACAAACTTTTGTTTGTAAAGAATAACACAACCAAATGTCAGCATGGGCATTATGTTATTTTCAGGCTGCAGGTTGGAGCCTCCTGAATAATTCTGCACTTTCAGAGGAAGGTTTGCTTGGATTAGGAGGTTAATAATGGGCCATTTATCCCTCCTATCACCACCAAAAGCCCTGGATGAAGCCTGGTGATTTCCTTGTTAACACGCTGCAATCCAGGATTAATAAATTAATTGGAATTAATAAATTTAACAAAATGAATAGAATTAATAAATTTAATCACTGGAGTAATTCTTGGTACAAAGGGGCTGTTACAGCACCTTGTATTAATTTTGCTGAGGAATCAGAGGACATGGCCAGCTTTTCAACCCTCACAATTTTATCACAGCACTGGGAAGAGTCACCCAGTGGATATTTACAGATTTAGCTCAACTTCCACTGATCATAAATAACAGGTACCTGCAAACCTTGATGGCACCAAAAACTCTTCCATACAGGATGCAACTACAACAAAATGGAGCGTTTAAGAAATTTATAAACTGAATTCAGCTGATTTTGTTTATTTCACCAGCAATAATTCAAGTTGCAGAGCTTCTCCCAGTGCCACTGCAGATGGCATTTGTGGATGCCAGAGGATCCAAGAGGTATTGAGAGGAAAATCAGAGTGACAAAAGCACTTTTCACACACTGTCAGCTGTAATTGTCCTGCAACTCTTCTATTATTACCAAAAAACCCACTGGTGACTTGACATATATACCACTGAAGTGATGCCATACAGAGCTTGGGGTTTTTGTTTGGTTTTTTCTTTTTTCTGATCTTTTATATTTTCATAAATATCAGTGGTTTTATCTTTCTCATCACTCTCCCCAGTCCATCCTACATCAAATCTGAAAGTTTCTGTTCCACAGTTCAGACTTTCTCTGAAAAAAAACCCCAACCCTGATCTCTCTTATTTACTCTATAAGGAGAATCCAAGTACCACTGCAGCCTTCCTTCAAAAATTAAACTACCAAAGGCTGGGAGCACTCAGGAACCACAAAGATTTGCTTTCCATGTAAGAAACCATAAATCCCTGCCAGTAACAACCCTGAGCTTTGTGCCTGTGGGACAATAAATCAGAAATAGAGGTAGAAGTGCCTTCCAGAAGGATGTTTGTACAGGCACAGTGCTGTGGCTCAGGGCTCACACCACTCCATGCACCTTTTGGACAGAAGCAGAAGATTATTCTGCAGCCCTGGCAGGAGAAAAGATCTTTTAAAGTAGCACAAGTAAGGAAAAAAAAAATATTCATAAAGTCCTCGCAAGTTTTAAAGGGGCGTTAGAAACTCTCTGTAATGCTGAAAAAACTCCCTAAATCAACAAATGACATTCTGATTTTCCTTACAGTGATTGCAGAATTACCCTGAGCATTGCTGTGCTCCCAATTTATGAACAAGGTTTTTTTCACTCGTGCAGCTCACACATGAGGAGTCATGGCCAAAACACAGCCATTCCTACACTGTGTGACTGCTTTGCACAAAGCCCCACTTCAAAAATAAAGTTTCTTTGTAAGGAATAACACAACTAAATCCTTACTGGAATATCCTGAGGGCCCTGTGTACTTGCAGCTTGTGGTTTGTAGATTGTTCAAGCAAGAGACAACCAGAAGAGTGAAGGGCAAAAAATACTGAATTTTTGCTGTGCAATACCTGCTCTGAGCAATCAGTTAAACTGTGTACATTAAATAATAGACCAGTAATTTCATTAATTTAAAAAATGCTCCATGCAGCAGACCAAATTCCCAGCAACACTACCTGAACATCCTCAGCCTGCTCTTTAAAATGTAAGGACTTCCCCAACAGAATGAGTGCCCAAGATTTACTGCAGCTGAAAACTAATAAATCCAGCCTGAATAAAAATGGAAAATGGAATGTGATTTGTAAAAATGACCCTACTCCCTTTAGGGCAGAGTTAGGGATGCTGGCCAGAGAGCAATCAGCCAGCTTGCCTTTGGACACTGACTCCTCTTGTCCCAGCAAGAGATTTTAGTTTGAAATGAGATTTCAAACACATTAAAAAGATACCAAACACAACGGGAACAAGATGTTTCTGTAATTTTTACAGCATTCCCCAAAGGTGCTGCAGCAGGAAACCCTGCACTGGAAAATGGGAGAACAAACTGATGTTCCCCAATTCATAGGAAGCAAAACCAAAGCAGATCACATTCTTACTTAGGAAAAGCAGACCCCATGCATCCAAAAAGATGTATTAGAGTGATCTAAACAATCTTACCCTCCTTCCCATCAACAGGTTTGGATATTTCCATATCAAAGCTCTCCTGCAGCTGCTGGCCTTTGAAGCGGTTGAGATGCTCCTGCTCTATTAAATTACTTTCCTCCTCTTCCAGGGGTTGCCAAGTCCCATCAATAAACCACTGTCCACGCATTACAGGGATCTTTTCCGTCTCTAAAAAAATAAAAATACAAAAAAAAGAAAAAAAAAAAAAAAAAAAAAAAAAAAAAAAAAGAGAGGGTTTTTAAACGCAACAAGTCACAAACTGAGAGCAGGAAATGTAGTGTAATTGCAAACCTGAGCTAAGGAGATTTCCCAGCTGTGTGTGAGGGTGTGAGAGATGGACAGAAAAACAAGAATTCCAGAATGGTTTGGGTTGGAAGAGACTTTAAAATGCATCCAGAGCCACCCCTGCCATGGGCAGGGACACCTTCCACTATCCCAGTACTCCAAGCCCTGTCCAACCTGGCCTTGGACACTTCCAGGGCATTTCCAACAACCCAAATTACACATCAATTAGCAGAAATGGTGGTATTTAAAAATGCAAGTTGTTTTTTTTTTAATTAAAATCAGTGTTTTACTGAGGGCTGGTTTTGGTTACTGCTGTTCTCGTTTCAGTTTCGGTTCTCCAAACGAGGAAAGTGGGGGCTCAGCATTTGCTGTGCACGTGGCAAAAGAGAAATCTCTTAATAAAAAAAGTAACTTGGTGCTTATCCTATATCAAACTGTGCTTAATTGCTGCCCACACTAATTACAGGGAGCAAAAATTCCCCTCTTCTGCCCAGGACAGTGACATCCATTGGAACTCAGCTCTGAATTTCTCCTCCTACATTGGGAAAATCAAGGAGAAATTCGCTGTGTGCCTGTGCCCCACAAGCCTCAAAGATCCCAAATCCAGGTTTTTATGGGATTAGCACAGATTTGGGTCTGCTGAGAGCATGGAGCAGTGGGACCAGTGACCTCCAGTGCACATATATTTATAAAATATAAATAAATAAACATATTTAAAATATATATTAAAACATATATACACATATATAAAACACATATATATTTATACATATATATATACATTTATACATATATACACACATTTATACTCACACATATATATATATATTTATATATGTATGTATGTATAGACTGACTCAGCCAAAACCAAATATCCTGTGTGTGTTATACTGACCACAAAGATTTAGCTCCACAAAGCAAATAAGAACTCAACCACAAAAAAAAAAAGGTTTAAAAAAAAAGGGGATGAGGGGGGGAAAAAATAGGCTTCACTGCTCCAAGATCTGCTCTGACCTGGAACAGGGTAGAAAAAAACCTGGCAAGGACAAACTGGAGAAGAAACAATAGATGCAAACGTGCAGTAAATGAAATTCGGGTGAAAATTAAACGTGAAACAATAGATTTCAGAGTTGCTGAGCACACGAGGGATCTCTTTGGTCTGGGTGAGGTGACCCAGCCACGGGCAGTGGTTTTTGGTCTGGTCCAAATGCTCTGTGAGCACAAGCTCAGCTCCCAAAAACTCCTGGTTCTGCACTGCCCTCCACTACAGACACACCACGAGGGCTGGCTGTGCCCAAAAGCCATTTCCACACCAACTGCTGGCAGCTGAGAACGTGACAGAGAACTGCAAACACCTCCACAATTCACTCAGAACCTCTGAACTCCTCTGAATTTTTCATCCCTCAGACCACTGAATGCACAAGCCACGAAAACAAAAGGAAAACCACCTCGAAATAATCTCCCCACGGGGCAAGTAACGCTCCAGAGGTCCCAAAGCCAATTTTGAAAGCTTTGCTGTACCAGGTTTACAGGAAAATACCATTTCCACAGCTCCAGCAGTGCCAACCAGCTCCCAGCTCTGTGGCAGGGGGAGGGCACACAGCTGGGTGATGGCACCTTGGCACAGCTGGCAGGGAGGGGTGAGCAGCTGGAAAACACAACTCCCAGAGCAGCTGTTCCAGGTAGGAGCCAATCCTGCTGAATTCCAGCTGCTGGGGGGGGGTCATGGTCCATAAAGAGGTTGGGGTGGTCTAAGGGCGTGGCTGTGTAGTGGAAATGAATCCTCGAGAATATGAGAAAAACCAAAGTTCTGAGTGGCTGTAAAATGCACCTGAAGTCACACAGAAAATTCAGTATTTTCATGAAGATTTAGATTAAGTTTGGAGTCTACATCCCACCAATGGAGGGTGAAAGATGAATATTCAGTTTTCACGAACTGAAAGTTAACCACACCAGTCTCTTTCCTAAACCTTTGCTGTATTCCCAGACATTTTACACCTGTCAGAAATCCACATTTTCCAGGGCACACAGATCCAGGCAGGCTGCCCTCCCAAACAAAGCTCTGTCTGTAGGAAGAAATGAAATGTGAGGGGAAATAAAGGCTCCCATTGTGGCTGCAGCAGTGACAGGGCTACGTCAGATGTTAATCCTCACTGGGAAAATCTGGGAGCAATTCCTTAATTCTTGACTGAGCAGTCTGATGAGGCTCCATTCACTGAATCCACAGGCAGAGATATGTTTGGTTTTTTTTTTAATAATAATCATATGAATACTATTTTGTACTCCAAACTAAGTGAATACAAGACACCTCTTTTCCAGTTTTGAAGGGCTTCAAGTTTTTCACATGGGAATTACCACCTACAGGTTTCTAAAATTCTAACCATCAAGTATTAAAATAAATATTTGCAGGCTCTTTTTGCCTGAGAGAAACTTTCCCAGAGTGGTTCCTTACAAGAGCAGTCCATAGCACTCAACAGCAGCTCTCAAACATAACTTGAGCCCTTCCCAGAAAGGCTCAGCCAGGAAAAACTGAGAAAAATTTTCACATAAAATCACTGCAGAACAGTTGAGTTTGGGAATAAATAATACATCTGACTTTGGAAAGGGTGTTCATATGCAAATATAAATAATTTTCAGATCCAAGGACAATTATGGAGGTTTGAAAACCAGAGTGAGGCAGTTCTGTTTTCCAGCTCTGTGGGATTTTGGGGGGACACCAAGGAATTGCCGTTTTTTCTTTTTCCCATTCCCTCCCTTAAACAGTTGCACACTCTCAGAGCAGCCAAAGCAGCCTGAACCACAAACTGCTTTTATTTCCCATCACAAGCTGGAGGGGGGGGGACAGCTTTGAACCCTGAGCTACAGGAAAACCTCAAGAGAAAACCACCTGGAAGGGGAGGAGGAGGAAGCCAGAAAATGACATTTCCTGCCACCAGCAGCGGTTTGGCTCCCAGAAACCTGAACGTGGCCCTGCAGAACCAAGATAATCAAATCTGGGATCACAGCACTCAAAACCACATTAGGGTAGAGCCAGGCTGGGAGAAGAGAAGATCCAGGGAGAGCTCAGAGCCCCTTGCAGGACCTGAAGGGGCTCCAGGAGAGCTGGAGAGGGACTGAGGACAAGGGATGGAGGGACAGGGCACAGGGAATGGCTTTAACCTAAAAGAGGGGAGATTAGGAGGGAATATTAGGGAGAAATTAGGGTGGGGAGGCCCTGGCACAGGGTGCCCAGAGCAGCTGTGGCTGCCCCTGGATCCCTGGAAATGTCCAAGGCCAGGTTGGATGGGGTTTGGAGCAAGCTGGGATGGTGGAAGGTGTCCCTGCCATGGCAGGGGTGGAATGGGATGGGATTTAAGGTCCCATCCCATGACTCTGACAACCTCCAGTTCTGTGACAACTTGTTGAGAGACTTAACTAGAAACAAGTTTCAAAATAATAGCCTTGCAAGAAGACCAGATATTTCAGAGAATTAGAGCTGTGAAAGATGCACTCTAGTAGGACCACGTGGGATAAAAATACAAGTGATTGGTGTTAGAAGTAGTAACAACACTGTGTAGCAAAAGCTAATAGGCTAAAGAACATTTATAAAGTATTTTAACTAAGAAATAAGTTGCCTTCTGATAAAACAGCTTTAAGTTTTACATCTCTTGTATCTCATTACTCATGGAGACTGATAATGGAATAAAATAATTTAAAACGCCTCTCAGTTACCCCATCCCTCTAAAAGCTGAGAAAATCAACAACAACCAAATTTCTGAAGGCCACCAGCTCCAAAAGCAAGTGAGACTTCAGCCAATGAAGACAGGGAAGTGCACGAGTGGTAATTCCATGGAACTCTCTGGATGGGTTGGGGAAATGATTTCACACAGGAGATTTTTCAGTAAAATCTGTGACTGTGGGAAAGAGGTTCCTAACCACAGTTCCTCTGTTTAATCCTGCACAGGAGCTGTCACTGAAAAATTCCCAGAAGATTTAATGCAAACTTATGACAGTAAAGAGCATTAAAAAGTGATGAACCAGAACTGCCATTTCAGCACCTAATTTCAGCAATTTTTTAGCACTCACTTATCCATCTTCAACAAATTCTTTCATATCTTGCACACTCAGATATTTCAGAAAGCTTTAACTACATTCTTTCAGTTACTTTTGTTTTATGGAAGAGTTAAAGACACTGGAATTACATCATGTTGTAATTTAATTTATTTTTTTTGTCAATAGAGAATTCCAAATCTATAACATGAAGTGTTAGTTATCCTTATCCCTACAATCTCAATCCCTAGGAAAGGATTTGCCTTGATTTCTTTGCTGCCTTAAGTCTTGCACCATATAATCTACAGCTGGCAGTGCTTCAGGCTGAAGGATATCAACATATTTGACTGGTTATACACTTCCATGGTTTATTTATAAAAGAATTTCTAAATAAATCTGAATGGTGGAGATTAAAAGTAGATGAAAACCACTTAATTTTAATTAGTCACACTTATTTTACCACTTTTAGAGAAAATCAGTTTAAGATATTTACTCTGCAATAAAGGATTTATTTATTTTTTCACAAATGGGTCTTTTTTTTCCTCACTGAAAATCCAAAGATAAAAGAATACAAGTGCTGTAATTAATGGTGTGATAAGAACACGAGTGATTTGCATTATGATAATCACCAGAATCCTCTGAATAACAAGAATTATGTTAAAATAAAAACTGTAGGCAACATAGAAACTACTGCATGTGTGTGTAGTGTATGTGTATAAACCAGCTACTCCTCCTTCATGAAGATCTTTAAAACTGTGTGATCACATCTAATAGAAATTGGCATAAAAAACTGGTTAACCCATCACAACAACGTCTTAACTGAGCCTTAATTTCCCTTCTAAAACATCAATTCCATCATTCATTTCCTGCCACCACATTGCTGCATGGGGCATAGCCTTAAATTTCAATTTTTGCACAGCTCAAAGGACCCTTCTTCACCTGCCTTGATTCAGGAGAACAAAACTGAGATAACACAGAGATAAGAACTGGACTGCTGGCCAAGTCCTGGCACTCTGCAGCCATCAGTCCCAAGACACTCATGATGATTTACCCACAAATGAGATCTAAAAGGTTCAGAGGCTCAGGAATTTAAACTAAAGCTGAGGCTCAGGAATTTAAACTAAAGCTGGTGCTTTGCTCAGATTGACAATTCTCAGCTCTCCAAGCCCAAAGCCAAGAGCTTAGGCAAGAAACACAAGCTCATAAAACACTGCCAAATTGAGATGTTTTTCAGTGTAGTAATTTCAGGTTCCTGCTTTTTGGTGTTGTAACATTTCCTTAAATTTGATTTCCTTCTCGCTGCAGTGGCAAACAATTTGCAGCATGTGAGAATAATATCTGCACAAGCTGAAGGCAACTTCGAGGCTGCAAATGTGACATCTAAAACTGAAAGTTATTCAAATAATGAAGTGCTCAAACATTTACCAAGGTCCTGGCCTGAAACACTTCCAGGGATGGGGCACCCACACTTCTCTGGGCAACCTGTGGCAGTGCCTATCTATATAAATACAAATAAATAAATGTATAAAAATATATTCCAGAATAACATCAAGGGTGCTGTTAGAGAATTTTTTAAAAATGTGTCATCCATTCCTATTATACCAAGCCTAAAATCATGTTCTGGGTATATTTCATCAGGAACTTTAGGGATAGTACAAGGACATATGAGTTCAAACTGAAAGAACTGGAATTAAGTTTGGATAAGTGGAAAAAATTCTTGTCGGTGAGGATGGTGATGTTGTAGTAAAACAGCCCCAAACTAAAATTGCATTATTTCATGTTTGCTACCTAATATAACACACTTAAACTTAAAAAAAAAAAAAAAAAAAAGAAAAAAAAAAAGATTAACATTGCACACCTTTCTAGCTCTCCTTCAGTTTATTTCAGAACACAGCAGGTGACTGACTCTTAAATTAATGGAACCACTTGTTTGGCCCCAGCCTGGTGCCCTCCCTTTGTTCAACCACAAACACGCGTGACCTGTCCTGCTCTTCCAAAAGGAAAAATCCTGCAGAGGAGTTCCAGGCTGAAGCCTCAGAAAGCTTCAGAGGGACACAGAGCCTGTGACTGAACTGAAGAGAGATTTCACTCACTGAGCAGTAAAAATCATCATTTTGCTGGTTCATCCAGTAACTCCCAGTTGCTTCACTGAAGCAATTTGTAAATTCCAGGTGCAAGTTCCATTTGAGTTTCAATCCCACTGGCACAAGTGGGATTTTCCTTCCAGAGCAGTTCAGCCTGTGAGCCTCAGTGTTTGCTCCCCTGCTGGATCCCAGAGGCAGGAATAGATGTTTTTTCTCTGCTGCAAACAGGGAATTGCCTCTGATTTACCAAGACTGCCTGAAGTATTCCAGCAACAGACTAAAAGTGTTTTTCCCTGAACTGTTTTTAATCCATTTACACTATGAATTGAGCAACCAGGAATTAAAGGCTGCTCTGTGGGGCTGGTTCCAGTCAAACACAGAAGGAACCCCACAAAAAGTGATGAACATGCTCCAAGTCACCAACACTGTAAATCATCCCAAAACACAGAATCACAAAATGGGTTAGGAGGGAAATTCAAGATCATTTTGTTCCACCCCCTGCCACGGCAGGGACACCTTCCACTGTCCCAGGTGGCTCCAAGCCCTGTCCAGCCTGGTCTTGGGCACTGCCAGGGATCCAGGGGCAGCCAAAGCTGCTCTGGGAATTCCATCCCAGCCAGGAATTCCCAGTTCCCAGTCTCCCATCCATCCCTGCCCTCTGGCAGTGGGAGCCATTCCCTGTGTCCTGTCCCTCCATCCCTTGTCCCCAGTCCCTCTCCAGCTCTCCTGGAGCCCCTCCAGGCCCTGCAAGGGGCTCTGAGCTCTCCCTGGAGCCTTCTCCTCTCCAGGTGAGCACCCCCAGCTCTCCCAGCCTGGCTCCAGGACATAAGTTTAAATCCTTAAATCAGGAAGGATTTTCCTGCTTTAAGGTAACAGTTTAATTTCCATATCCACAATTACTCTTTCCACAGTCCTGATCCTGACGGCCCAAGCCAAAATCCTAAAGCTCACTTTACAGGCCATGTCAAGCAGGAAGCACTCATCAAAAAAAAAAAAAAAAAAACCCTTGGACTGTCAAAACATGAAATGGGCTGCACTTTTAAACCTAGAATTGTATTTTTATTGAATTCTTATCCATTAAAACAGTTCACTAAACTTCAATCCTAGTGCTCTGAAGCACTTCCACCACTGACATTTGCTGCTGGAACCACTGAGTTTGTCCTTTATCAGCTCTTTTCCCCCCAGGGAGACCTGAATATTTTAAAAACCACAAAAGAACAACTCCTGTGCCACACGACCAACACGTGAGCACCTCCCAAAAGCAAGTGTGTGCTCCCAGCCCATCTCCAAAAAGCCAGGGGGCTTTTGCACAATGCCACCCTCCCACCCTGAGTGTGCTCTCCTGGAAACCCTGCTGTGCTCCCCAGCTCCACCAGCACAGACCAACAGGTTCCTGCAATATCTTCCAAAATAAAGAAAAGCAGGATTGTTTCAGCACAGACCAACGGGTTCCTGCAATATCTTCCAAAATAAAGAAGAGCAGGATTGTCTCAGTGCACACCTCGGACCTGCCACTAATAAACAAGATGACAGCAAAGGTTATTATGCCCTTGCATGGCTTCAACTCCTCCCTTCTCCACCACAGGGATTATTTTTCTGTGCTTTCCTCCTGAACTCACTTCATTCTTTCATCTTCTCCAGGCCAGCTCCAGAATTCCCTATCCCTTCATCCCCATGTTTAAATTTTCCTTCATTTTTTTTTCTAACCCTGTAGTTTTTCCCCTACCAGAAAACCAGTATGATTTTCACAGAAATCCAGAATGGTTTTGTTTGGGAGGGACCTTGAAGACCTTCCCCTGCCATGGCAGGGACACTTTCCACTGTCCCAGGCTGCTCCAACCTGGCCTTGGGCACTCCCAGGGATCCAGGGGCAGCCCCAGCTTCTCTTGGCAACACTTTTCGTTTCTTTCATTGTAAATTTCACTGCCTGGGATCCCACTTGAACCTCGTGTTCGTGATCCCAGTGCTCACTAATCCTGCTGTTTACAACATTTATTATCTGTGGAGTTTCTCCTCTCCAGCCACTCACACAGATCACATCACACCAGTGATCTTTTCTCCAGCCAACACCCACGCCACTCCCTCACCCTCACTGTTTGCAACCTGACAGATTCTACTGCTCCTGCTTCTTATTTTAATTTCTTGCTCTTTTGCAGATTTTTTTTTTTCCCATCTAGGCCTTCTGCTCACTAACTGGCACGGCTCTTACACATCCTTGTGCTCCTCCAAGAGCTCTGGACAAGGTGTTGGTTGGTGCTTTCAGTGTTGTTTTTCCCTAAAAGAGCATCACACACACAAAAATTCACCTGTCCTTAATTCAACTCTGTCACCTCCAAATTAAATCCCACCCTATTCCTTTGATCTCAACACTGTCCAACCCGTGTTCAAGCCTGAATGAAGTCAGAGCAGAACTCGTCCTTCTCATCCCACAAACATTTCCTGCTGCCACAGTTGCAGCAGAAAACACCCCTCTTACCCACAACTTGTAATCCAAATATTCCCTGCATCTCTGCCTTCATCCTTGTGGATAAATCCAGCAGGAAAAGTGCTGGACCACATTAAAGGACAAGCACAACTCTTGTTGTCATGTCCATCTTCATGTCCATCCTCAGCTACTCTGCTGTAGCTGAACCATCCACTGGAGAATTATTTTGGTCCCATTTGAAGGGGAAAGACAACAGATTAATTTTGATTAAATATGCTTAAATAAAACACAAAAGCTGAGCTCAGGGAAGAAACTTGCCCTCAGAGACACATCCCAAGTGCTGCCACCTCAACCCTGGCCTAGTGAAAACATCCCAAAATTTCCAAGCTCTCTCTACTGAGAGGCCACAAAAAAAAACCCTGACCACACACAGAAACAAATGTGATTTAATACATGGAACACTGCAAATCTGAAAGTTATTTCACCTAGGTGTGTTAGGTCACAGAATCCCAGAGTGGTTTGGGTTGGAAAGAGCCTTAAAGCCCATCCCATTCCTTCCCCTGCCATGGCAGGGACAACTTCCACTGTCCCAGGCTGCTCCAAGCCCTGTCCAGCCTGGCCCTGGACACTTCCAGGCCTTTTGGTCAGGAAGGAATTGGCCAAAAACTGAGCTACAAGATGTTTTTGAAAGGATGATACAGTGAAAACAGCACAAAAAAGAACCCAGAAAGATTTTGAGTAGTGAAAGCAACATTTCACCTTTGCAAAGTAAACTGTCTGTGTTTTATTTGCAAAAGAATTACACACCTGGAGATAAAAAAAAAGCTATAAAATAGCACTCAGGACTTCAGCCTTCAATCAAAAGGTCATTTATATAAAGGAAATTGTTATCAACCAACTTCAAAGACTGTCCAACACACCAAAACCAAGTAAATGTGCTTAAAATTACTAAAAACACTGCTAAAAGCAGACTAAACCAAATGAAAGTCACAAACAGTGATCAGCTCTTGATTTCATTCCCTTAATTTTCATCTTGATCAAGAAGGCAGCTAAAATGGTTTTTTAAAGCAGCCCAATTCCAGCCTGAGCAGAAAGATCTTAATTTTAAGACCAAGTGGTCCACTCTGTATTCACAGGTATTTCCAGATTAAAGTCAGTAAAATATCTGTTATATCAGTACATCTTCACTCGGGGATGGTTCTAGTGAATAAATTTGTTTTAAAATACAAAAATAGGCTTTTTACTTAATAGACTTCAGCAGCTGCTAGGCAGAAAAATAATATACATTACAAAAACAAACAAGCAAAAAAAAAACCCGGCCTTACCAAACCTTTGTCTGGAAGTGGAATAATTTAAATTAATACAGGCAACTTTACAAAGTACCCATGAAAAATAACCTGGAAAAAGCAAATACCTGACAGATTTAAACAGAAGACCCTTGTATAAAATATCACACTTGTCATCTCCACAAAAAAACAAGAAACAGCCCTGCTCCAAATTACTGACTTATCTGAAAGCCTACACTAATAATTTTCATCCTCTTGAACCATCTTTGCTGGTTCTACAGCACTAATTAAATAAATCCCAGAGGTCACAAGGTAAGGATGAAATTCTCAGTAATTAATCTGCTCAAATTGTAGCTCGGGCTGATATTCCTGATGTTACCGACGAATCCTGCAGCGAGCTTAAAATGCAGATATAAAAGAAATACTCCTGCACATGCCAAGCTACAACCAACATTTCCCTGGCATTGTGATTGTGATGATTTCCCCAGGAACTGCCAGCTGAGGAACAACTGCTCAGCGTGGTGGCTGTGTGACAGCAGCCTCCCCTGGAGCCCAGCACATACAGGAAAAAGGGCAAAATAACAAAGAGAAAGGCTTTTGACCTTTGCTCTGAGCTGAACCATGAATCAGCAAAACCCAGCCAGTAGTTTCTGCACTCTTCAGCAGGCACCTCAGCACATTTTAAGGCAGTTGTACTCATCATACCTCGTGCCTGTGTGGTCAGAGAGGAGGATTCTCCTGCCTCACTCACGGCTAGTTTGACACGTCCACGTCAGGGCAACAGCCACCCTTTGGATCCAGAATTACTGGACATGCTACCAAATGGGAATATTATGGGAATTATGGCTCCACCAAGGCCTTCAAAGGCACAGATAAGACTGAATCCTGGGATCTGTTTTCTCAGATCTGGACGCAGCAGTCAGGAAGAATGGGAGAAAGGCACTCATGGGGAATAGAGGCAAGGAAATGTGAAGTGAGGAAGTTAAGCCAGAAGGCACCAGAAGCCCCTTGAAAGACCAAAAGTTGATCTCAGCCTTGCAAAGGACTGGACCTGCTAATAAGAAAAGACTTGAGCACTCCCCTTAATCAGCTTTCTGAGGGCTAGAAATCATCCCCGTCATTAGTCTGCTCAGGCCCAGGAGTTTACTCCTCCCCTGCCTCTGGTGCTAACCTCTGGGAATCTCTCCTTCCCAGCACCAGAAATCGTCTCTGCACAGCCTATGCTGTCCTCTGGAACATCTGCTCCTCGAGCTTAATGAGACTGAATCAGCTTCCAAAATGGACAAGGCACGGTGTCAAGAAATTAAACCTTTAAGCTGCTGACGAGTGCAGCCTCTTGCTCCCATTACCAGGAGCAATCCTGCCTCACCTGACAGCTCTGCTCGCTCCTTCCCCTCTCTCCCTAGGCACAGTTACAGGGATGGCAGCAGTTTCCTCCTCCCTTGGGTGTCCTGCACCATCTCTTCCCAGGAACCATGTGGCAGCTGCACCCAGTGCCAACAGCAAGGGGCTTCAGCGTGGTGACGGGGAGAAGCAGCTCCAGTTTCTGCTCAAGGAGCTGTGCCCAGGCTCCTCCAGCTCAGAGCTTGTGTGGGCTGAGACCTCTGCTTGCTCCTGCAGCTCAGTGTCTGTCTGCTGGGGTGATGGTTTGAAAGACAAATTGTCACACAAGTGAACTGTGCCACACAGCATTTATGTGATTTATTGTCATTTATGGACCTCCCTCCTGTAAAGAGGTTGACAAGTAAAGAGGGAAAACAACAGAAAGCCCTGGTTTTCATCTCTGAAACAGCTCTGCTGTTCCCCTGAGACCCCCACCTGAGTCTCAAGATGAGGGAAACCTGCCTGCCCCTCTGCCAAGCCCATGCCAGGACATGCTCAGCTCCTCTGCAGCTCACTCTACTCCACGACATCTCCCTTGTCCTTGAGGGAATGCAGTTGGAAAGCAAGTCCTCAGGAAGAGCAGGTGAGCACAGCTTGTCACCCCCAGGAAAACGGGGGTTCACTTGTCCAGCAAGACCCTTGAGCCCTTCCCAGCAGGGGAAAAGTGCAGGGAGATGGGGTTTTTGGCCCTCTTTCACTTCTGCTGTCATTTGTCCCAGCAAAGGACACACAAATGCAAGGGGAAGGGTGGCACAGGGGGTGTATTCCCACCTCATTTTGGAGTTGAAGGGTGAAACGAATTTCCCTCTATTGGAAGGGTAGGAATTAAGGACTATGTACGTATGAGGTGCCTGTTGCAATTCCTCCAAGAGAAAGGAGGAGAAATCCCACTTCATGCCTCCTCCCAGTGGGCAGGTGATGAGAAATGAAATAGAAAGCACAACATCATCATTGCCCTAGTGGAGAGGACAAGGGTCACAAAGGGGAAAACAGGAACAACCCTTGCTTCCATCATTCCTCACTGAAAATGAGGATCAAAGACATGTCTGTGGGGAGGAGGGAGTGGACAAACAACTGATGTTTCTACTCTGCTCCTTCTGAAGGAGAGGTGTGCAGGGAGGGAATTGGGAGAGTGCTGAAGGCAAACACCCACCCTCACTCACCCTCTGCTTAGGAAAAGCAGGGCACAAGAAGTTTCCCTGCCACCTTCCCTCCCACTTTCTTCCACACATGCCAAGAAACGAGCAGATGCCCAGACCTCTCTTTCCCAAGCCTCAGGTGCCAGGTGTGCACCCCCCAGATCGTGTCCTTCATGTTTGTGTGCACGGGGAGGTGAGAAGGGGAAAGATGCTCAGTTCCTGTGCTGCTGGAGGTGCCTGATGTGCTCAGCACACCCTGAGCGGGGGGTACCGCTCATCCTCGGGGAGGGGGATTGCCCAGAGTCCCCTCTCTCAGCGATGCCCAAGTCTTTTCCCCTGCAAGTGTCCCTGGCAGGGTGCGATGCCCAGCGCCGCGTCCCTGAGCCTTGGAAGGGGAATGCCCACTCCCTCCTCGCTCAGGTACGTGCTGGAGATGGGCACCGCGGGTCCTCTCCCCCTGGACAATTTGTCCTATATATCCCTTATACAGGAACACACCGGCAGCGAGCGCGGCCGGGGCAGCGAAGGCCACCCGGTGTCCCAGCCGGTGTCCCCGCGGCGGGGTCACCCGTGCGCACACGGGGGATGCCCAGCATCCCTCGTGGGGACCACGGGGCACCGCGGCCACCTCCCCCGCCCCACGGCCGGCACTCACGGTTCCAATAGACGGGGTAGCTCTCGGCGCTGGCCACGTCCACCTCGTAGAGCCCGCTCCGCACGCACACCGGCTCCACGGCCGCTGGCTCCCCCGCGCCGCCGCCGCTGCCCAGGGCGCGGAACGCCAGCTCGATGCGCAGCGAGTCGTAGCCGATGAAGGGCTTCCAGGTCTTGCGGTCCTCGCGGTAGAACCAGCGCACCTCCTCGGCGCCCAGCTCCCGCACCACCTCATAGCGGGGCCGGCCGCCGCCCGGCCGCCGCCTCTCGGGCAGCGCGGTGGCCGCCAGCGAGAAGCCGCTGCCGCCGCTGTCGCTGCTGCCCAGCCCCGCGCCCTCGCCCTCGCTGCCCTCGCCGCCCGTGCCCGTCGAGTACCGCAGCGACGCGCCGGACTCGGCCGAGTCGAAGTCTCCGGCGGCGGCCTCGTCGCTGAGGCTGCGCTCCCGCGGCGGCGCCGCCGGCTCGGGGTCGCCCTCGGAGGAGGAGGTGGAGAGCGCGGCGCGGAGCGGCTGCGGGCGGCGGGGCGGGCGGGCGCGGGCAGCCGCCTCCTCCTCCTCTTCCTCCTGCTCCGCCGCTTCCTCCTCCTCGCCGCGGCTCGGCCGCTCGTAGCCGCCGCTGCCGTAGCCGCCGGCTTGGCCGGGCAGGTGCCGAGCGCCCTGCGGCGAGCCGGGCTCGGGGTAATCCATGCCGCAGCGCGCCCTGCCCGGCGGGGCCGCCTGGCCTCGCCCCGCCCGCCCCCGCTCCCGCCCCGCGCCCGCCCCGCTCCGCTCCGCTCCGCCGCCCCGGCCCGGCCGCGCTGCCGCAGCCGCCGCCGGCTCCGAGCGGGGGCGGCGCCGCTTCGTCACGCGCGGCGCGACGCGGGCGGGGGCGGAGCGGCGGGCACGGCACGGCACGGGGACACGGGGACACGGCCGGACAGCGGAGTGTGGCACAGAGCGAGCGACACTGAGAGCGTGGGATGGAGTGTGGGACACTGAGAGTGTGGGACAATGTGAGTGACACTGAGAGCGTGTGACACGGACAGCGAGTGACACGGACAGCGGGTGACACTGAGACTGTGAGACACTGAGAGCGTGGGACAATGTGAGTGACACTGAGAGCGTGTGACACTGAGTGTGTGACACTGAGTATGTGACACGGACAGCAGGTGACACGGACAGAGGGTGACACTGAGACTGTGAGACACTGAGAGCGTGGGATGGAGTGTGGGACACTGAGAGTGTGGGACAATGTGAGTGACACTGAGTGTGTGACACCGAGTGTGTGACACGGACAGCGGGTGACACTGAGACTGTGAGACACTGAGAGCGTGGGATGTAGTGTGTGACATGGACAGCAGGTGACACCGAGAGTGTGGGATGTAGTGTGGGACACTGACAGTGGGTGACACTGAGAGTGTGGGACAATGTGGGTGACACTGAGAGCGTGTGACACTGAGTGTGTGACACGGACAGCGGGTGACACTGAGAGTGTGGGATGTAGTGTGGGACACTGAGAGTGTGGGACAATGTGAGTGACACTGAGAGCGTGTGACACTGTGTGACACTGAGTGTGTGACACGGACAGTGGGTGACACCGAGAGCGTGGGATGTAGTGTGGGACACTGACAGTGGGTGACACTGAGAGTGTGGGACAACGTGAGCGTGTGACACAGTGTGACACTGAGTGTGTGACACGGACAGTGGGTGACACAGACAGAGGGTGACACTGAGAGTGTGGGACAACATGAGCGTGGCATGTAGTGTGTGACACAGCGGGTGACACTGAGAGTGTGGGACACAGTGTGTGACACTGAGTGTGTGACACGGACAGTGGGTGACACAAAGAGTGTGGCACATAGTGTTGGACAATGTGAGTGGGACATAGTGTGTGATACTGAGAGTGTGTGACACAGAATGACACTGAGTGTGTGACATAGCGGGTGACACTGAGAGTGTGGGACAATGTGAGTGTGTGACACGGTGTGACTCTGACTGTGTGACATGGACAGCGGGTGACACTGAGTGTGGGACAATGTGTGACATAGTGTGTGACACTGAGAGCGTGACAGCCTCTGACACTGTGTGACATGGAGTGTCACACTGAGTGTGTGACAGTGTGACACTGACAGTGTGACATGGAGTGTGACACTGTGAGTGTGTGACAGAGACAGCATGTGACACCGAGAGTGTGTGACACAGCATGTGACACTGAGCGTGTGACATAGCGTGTGACACTGTGTGACAGAGACAGTGTGACACTGAGAGTGTGTGGCACGGACAGCAGGTGACACGGAGTGTGTGTGAGATAGCATGTAAAACAGTGAGTATGACACTGTGTGACACTGTGTGACGCGCTCAGACAGTGTGTGACACTGAGAGTGTGACAGTGACACTGAGTGTGTGACATAGCATGTAACAATGAGAGTGGCAGAGACAGCATGACAGCATGTGACATAGCGTGGGGCATTGTGTGTGACATAGCGTGTGACATGGGGAGTGTGTGACAGCGTGCGTGACACTGAGAGTGTGTGTGACGCAGCGTGTGACAGCGTGGCACAGAGTGTAACACTGTGTGACGCCCACAGACACAATGTGTAACACTGAGTGTGTGACATCTTCAGACACAGAACGTCACACCCTGTGTGTGACGTAGCGTGTGACACTGTGACGTGCTCAGAGAGCGTAAAACTGTGAGACACCCTCAGACACAGCCTGTGGCTCTGTCCCTGTGTGTGACACCCTCAGGTCTGTGTGTGACACCCTCAGACACAGCCTGTGGCCCTGTCCCTGTGTGTGTGTGACAGTCCCAGGTCTGTGTGACACCCTCATACACAGCCTGTGGCCCTGTCCCTGTGTGTGTGTGACACCCCCAGGTCTGTGTGTGACACCCTCCATCACAGCCTGTGTCCCTGTGTGTGTGACACCCTCAGACACAGTCTGTGGCCCTTTGTGTGTGTGACACCCTCCATCACAGCCTGTGGCCCTGTCCCTGTGTGTGTGACACCCTCAGACACAGCCTGTGTCCCTGTCTCTGTGTGTGTGACACCCCCAGGTGTGTGTGACACCCTCTGTCACAGCCTGTGGCCCTGTCCCTGTGTGTGTGACACCCTCTGTCACAGCCAGCAGCCGTGTCTGGTGTGAGACCCCCTCAGACACAGCCCTGGGCTCCGTGCCTGACCCCAAACCATGCCCTGTGTGTGACACCCCGAAATCCCACCCTGCTGCCGTGGTGATGGCCCGAAGCCCTGTGTGGGTGACACACCCTGTGACACTGCAGCACAGCCTGGGGCAGTGTCACAACAGCCTCGGACGCCACCTGTGGCCTCACAGCGGGTGACACCCCTGTGCCCCGATGTGTGCCCCAAAACACATCCCACACTCCGTGTGCTCCTGGCA
The DNA here is from genome assembly GCF_024509145.1 of Vidua macroura. Classification (NCBI taxonomy): domain Eukaryota; kingdom Metazoa; phylum Chordata; class Aves; order Passeriformes; family Viduidae; genus Vidua; species Vidua macroura. The sequence goes on from NC_071576.1 coordinate 2,861,404, forward strand.
CAACCCTCGGTGACGCGACCAACAACACGGGGCTGTCCCCATGAGGGTGACGGGTGCTCTTAAAGCACTTTGTGTGCCCTTGTGTGTGGGACCACATCCTACAGCTCCGTGGGGGATTGAGGAGGGGGGTGAGACACCCCCAAAACTCATCCTGCTGCCTCTTGGGGGTTCCTGATACCCCTGAAACTCATCCTGCTGCCTTGTGGGGTTCCTGATACCCCCAAAACTCATCCTGCTGCCTCGTGGGGTTCCTGAAACCCCCAAAACTAATCCTGCTGCCTTGTGGGGTTCCTGACACCCCTGAAACTCATCCTGCTGCCTTGTGGGGTTCCTGATACCCCCAAAACTCATCCTGCTGCCTTTTGGGGTTCTTGACACCCCCCAAAACTCATCCTGCTGCCTTGTGGGGTTCCTGATACCCCCAGCACTCATCCTGCTGCCTTGTGGGGTTCCTGGCACCCCTGAAATTCATCATGCTGCCTTGTGGGGGATACCCAACATACCCAGCACTCATCCTGCTGCCTTGTGGGGTTCCTGACACCCCTGAAACTCATCCTGCTGCCTTGTGGGGTTCCTGATACCCCCAAAACTCATCCTGCTGTCACCCTGCACAGGAGCACAGGGTCAACAACCTGCAGTCACCCTGGTGTGAGAGAAACCCCACTCCTCCAAATTCTCGCTATGCCCCCCCAAAAGTGAAAAAGGTGGGGTTCACCTGTGCTTGTTTGTGTGTGTGAGAGAGAGAGAAAGTTGCTTCCACCCCCAATCCACACCTGCTGATCAGCAGGAGGGGGTGTTGAAATGCTTATCTGTGTGATAAAACACCTGGCAGCCCGAAAAGAGGAGGGAAGGTTCCCAGGATTTACACCTGTGTGGGACAACTCCCCGTCCCAACACACGCCCCACAGCTGACGAGGGGCAGCCATGGATCACCTCCAGGGTGCCAGCTCCCCCCCAGCACCCTTTCCCATGGGCTGAGGGCTGGTGTGGGAAGGAGAGACTCCCAGAAACACACCCTGGCTTACTGGGGTGGGGTCACCTGTTTATGAGACACCCCCCACTTTTTGCAACATGCCCAGGAGGGAGGAGGGCAGAGTGATACCGCTGTCTTGGGGACACCTGGATGGGCAGGGAGCTGATACCTGCACCTCTGTCACCCCTGTGTGTGAGCAGTGTCCCCACACACACATCACAGCCAGGCCAGGCTGCTGCTCTGTGCCCACGAGCCAGACACACCCTACAGCATCACGGAATCATTTAGGATGGAAAAGACCTCCAAGACCGCTGAGTCCCCACCTTGTCACCCAGCCCAGAGCCACGTCCAGTCCTTCCCTGGACATCTCCAGGGATGGGGACTCCAACATCTTCCTTGAGAGACTATTCCAATGCCTGACAAGCCTTTCTGTGAAGAAATTCCTCCTCGTATACAACCTAAACCCTCTCTGGCACAACCTGAGGTCATTTCCCCTTGTCCTGTCCCTGTTCCCTGGAGCAGAGCCCGACCCCCCCGGCTGTCCCCTCCTGGCAGGAGCTGTGCAGAGCCACAGTGTCCCCCCTGAGCCTCCTTTTCTCCAGGCTGAGCCCCTTCCCAGCTCCCTCAGCCTCTCCTGGTGCTCCATACCCTTCCCCAGCTCTGTTCCCTTCCTTGGACACGCTCCAGCCCCTCCATGTCTTGTTCTGAGGAACCCAAAATTGCCCCAGGGCTGGAGGTGCCTCACCATGCCCAGCACAGGGGACAGTCACTGCCCTGCTCCTGTGGCCACTCTGTGGCTGGTACAAGCCAGGTGCCCTTGGCCTTCTTGCCTACCTGGGCACGCTCTGGCTCATGTTCAACCAGCACCTCCAGATCCTTTTGCACAGGGCAGTTCTGCAGCCTGGAGCAGCCCACGGGGTTGTTGTGACCAACAACCTGGCAGGGGCTGTAGCTGTGCACTGATTGTACCCCCAGCCCCACCTCCCCACACCTGCACACCTTTTCTGGGGCAAGAACAGGGGAAAGGGGATGGCTGGAATTCCCCTCTGCCTGTGAATTACCCTGTGCTGGCCTATGGTGGAAAAGACATCAAAAAAAGACAGCTAATGTGTGTGTGAGCGTCCTGTACATCCTTGTGCCCCCACCCCACAAAGTCTGTGTGTGTGAGTCTCCTGAATTTTCAGCAAAACCCCTCTCACAGCCCCACTGTCAGTTGTGGGGGGGAAAAACCCCACGGTACAGAGCGTGTGTTCCCTAAATCCCCCTTCTCCCACCCCACACATCCTGCTTGTCTCCATCCTCCAGCCTGCAGAGACAAGGGGACTTCTGTGCATTGCACGGTGCTGGATGTCCAAAAATAGGCTTCTGCTCCACCTCCTACGTTCTCTTTCAGCCGGGGAATCCTGTTAATGGAGTGTGTTAAAACCCAGAGAGAGGCCAGGTTGAGTTCAGGCTGGGAAGGGGAGGTGAAGCTTTTAAAAATGTTCACTGCTGGCGTGGTGTTTCCCTGAGTCATTAAAATCCTGCTGAAACACTGCACGCGGATCCTTGGATGCATCAGCAGCGCTTCCCAACCCTAAAAGCTCCAAGAACATTGTGAAGAATTCAACTGAAGGAGCTCTGAGCGTGCCTCTTCTACCTTTCCAAATGGAGAAAGAGGGAAAAGAGAGGACACAAAGAACAAGCAAGAAGCCAGGAGAGGAGGCTGCGCCAGGGTGTTTGGCCGCTTTGTTTTAGCAACTGGGACATGATCTGTTTGTTTAACTTATCTTTTGCATTTCTAATGAGCTGCATGAGGTAACCTCACCCTGAAGCCTTGTCCCAGATTTGTCTCCACAGTGGGGAAGAAGCAGGGAATGTTTCATTAGGTTGTAGATTGATTTTTAGACACAGATTGTAGGATTCTCACTTTTTATCCCCATTTCCATCAATGCCAGAGTGATTTCAACTTCATCTTCTTCATTTTCATCTTCTCCTCTGACAAGAGTTTCACCCTTCATGTCATCCTACTCAAATTCTCCTTCCTTTTTCTCCTTGTCTGAGGTCAGGGGAAGATTTTCCAAATGGACAAGGGGCACTCCAAATGTTCTTCACCTGTCTTATGTATTCTTTCAGATCATGGAATAGTTTGGGTTGGGAGGGAAATTCAAGATCATTTTGTTCTACCTCCTGCCTTGGGCAGGGACACCTTCCACTATCCCAGGTTGCTCCAAGCCCTGTCCAACCTGGCCTTGGACACTTCCAGGGATCCAGGGGCAGCCACAGCTGCTCTGGGCACCCTGTGCCAGAGCCTCCACATTCTCATAGCCAGGAATTCCTTCCCAATCTCCCATCCATCCCTGCCCTCTGGCACTGGGAGCCATTCCCTGTGTCCTGTCCCTCCATGCCTTGTCCCCAGTCCCTCTCCAGCTCTCCTGGGAGGCTCTGAGCTCTCCCTGGAGCCTTCTCCAGGATGAAGAACCTTAGACTTGACTGAGCACCAGGTGTTCATCACAATCATCATCATCATCATCATCATCATCATCATCATCATCATCATCAACCGAACCACAGCATGGAGAGTTGTGATGTGCCTGCTCTTCCTTGGAGACCTATGGGGACACATGGCCTCAAAACCAGTTTATCAAAGGCAAAATTGAGGGAACTCCAGAGGCTGGAGCCCCTCCTGAAGGATTTCTGATGGATTTCACTTTGATTTTGGGAGGTCTTGGCTGGGTTGGGCTGGTATGGAATGCTGGAATCTCAGACTTCCCTCATTTGAGCTCAAAAATGGACTATTTCCCCATTTTTACTTCTGGCAGCTCTGAGCTCACAGATGTGGAGGAGCTTGAAACTTTCTGGCATGACATGGGACTTGGGTTCCATCAGCACCTAGTTCCATGAAACGAAAAATAAGACCAGAAGTAGAAATTTTATTTACCATCAGAAGGGGAAATTTGCATTTGAGTGGAATAAATGTGGAAGTCTTAAAGCCAAGTTACCTTTACTTTGAAAAGTCATTTATAGAGCACTGTGAATTTCCATAGAGGTCCCTTCCAACTCAGGATATTCTATCCTAGGATAAAGAGTGGTGGATCCTGGGATCCTTCTATAATGAGACCTTCACAGAAGACTTCCAAAGCTATATATATATATTTATATATATTTATATATATTTATATGTATCCATGTTTTCTCTCTGCAGAGTTAATACAGTTGGGAATTTCCTGGCAAAGAGGTGAGGAGGTCCATGAGAAGCTCCTAAGGATCTCCCTTTGTCCAAGGGGAAAAGGAAAAGTGGTGAGAATGTGCGTAACTGAAAGAGTAATGCACTGCAAATCATCTCTGAATATCCACCGATTTTTTAATGTTACTTTTTAAAAAAAGTTTGTACAAGAAATGGACTCCTCTCTGGAGGGATTCAAAATCCATGTGGATGTGGCACTTGGGGACCTTGGCAGTGCTGGGGGAAATTATTGGACTCTATGATCCCAGAGGATTGGATTTTCCAAACTTAATGATTCCATGACTCTGAACTCATTTTACCACATTCTTCTAATTTCCCTCATAATTTTCAGCACTTAGTTTACAAATAAACTGCTCTGATCAGTTCAATTTTAAGTAGTGAAACTATTTACAGTTTGGAAACTCTCTCATGATGTGAACATCTTTTATTTTCCTGCAGTTCCTACATAAAGTACAATGAATGGCACAAGTGAAAGTGCTTGCAAGAGTCCATTGGAAACAGCTTTTATTCATTGATGAATCCTTTATTTCCAAGCCACTTTAAGATCTTTCCATTAGCTATTTTTAGACCATTTGTTATGCACTCACATTGATTTTGTCTATTTTTTTTCCCCCTCAAATCAGGGTATTGCACAGGACTGAGTCAACACCACTCCTGATAACAACTGTGCTTGTGATTTTATTAAAGAACAAGATGAAGTTTGTTCTGTGACAGGAACCACTTGCCATGAAAACTGCTGATTGCTGTCCCATTACATTCCCTACTCTCCATCTTCTCAGCTGGTACAAACCACTTCATCACACCAGGAGCGGTGCTGGACGAGCCAGACTGAAACTTTGTGGACTTACCTGAGTCACGCTCTTCAAATATTGACTCAGTGCTGTTTTTCTTCTTGGAAATGCTCTCCTGGGCTGTTCATAAACTCTCACATCCCCACCTGGTGTGAGAAGAGCTGTCTGAAGAGCCAGCTCTGCAAATGATGACACACATGCCCTCTAGACTCGCTGGCTTCAAAATGTTAGTTGTGCTTTTGATGTTTTTTTTTTAAAGTTGCTTGGGTAGGAAGCATTTCATCATCATTATATAACGCGGAAATGGCATTCAACTCTGTCCCAAATACAGGCAGAAAATATTTATCAAACACTTCTCCTTTTTTTTTCTTTTTCTTCTGTTTTGTTTCACAGCTATCCAAATATATTTGGATACACAGAGAGTATTGGTAACTGGACTCTGCTAAAATATTGTTCATCAAATTAAGCAGAGTTCCAAAAAATCTTTGTGTACAATGTGTTAATTTCTGCACAGGGAATATTAACTGTGTGACTGGTTTAGAAAGGATGTTGAATGGTTTAAAAATCCCCTTTGTGAGTGTTTTCTCTGCTGCCAGACGTATGAGGCTTGTCTGTCTGTTTACATTTTTTTTCCCTTGAACACCAGAACTATTGGCACTATTCTTATGCCAAGGTCAAAGTGCCTTTTGCTGGATCTGAAATGTTCTTCCAAAGCCACAGATCCACATTCCCTTACTCCTGCTCCAAGCAGCAGCAGAATATCCCCCTTGCTCCAAAAGACAAGGATTAGGAGGCAGGGGGAGGGTCATTCCTGGGGTATCAAATCCTGTCTCTCTCAATGCAGCTTTGTTAAATTGTGCAGGCTTCTTTTTCCCCCCCTCCATTGTTCCAGGGCAAACAAAAGAAGAAAGCAATGATCCCTGACAGAAATATTTACCCTTTCAGGCTTTGATCTGGCAAAATCCTGGTGTTAAGAGTTCACCTTTGTGCAGGAGAGGCTCATGGAAAGCCAGGCACAGAGAGATTCCTGGCAAAGGAAGGGCTGAGCTGGAGATGTGCTGCTGCTGTGGGCTCAGCCACCACTCCGGGCTCCTCCTCACCTCATCCTGCATCTCCAGGGTTGTGGATTTTGTCCTTGGAGTAAGGTAACCTGGCCAACATGACAAAGTTGGTGGGATAAAGGAAAAGTTTCTGACTGTGAGCCTGGAAAATAATATTGTCAGAGAGATGTGGGACATGAATTATTGCTCCCTCTTTTTCTAAAAAAATTGCCCTGCGTTGTCCCCCTGGAAAGAAGGGGACAAGGATGTGAAAGGTATAAAAGCCTCAAACGTGGGGCTGCACTCCATCTTCTAGCCAAGACCCCTCAAGCATTTTTCTGCTACAGAGAAGTTGGTTGCAAGGTAGGCTGACAGAGAGGTTAAATAATAAATCCCATAAATGGGATTGCAATCCAGAAGCATCTCTGGGGTCACAGAATCCCAGATTGGTTCAGGTTGGAAGGGACCACTGGAAATCACCTGGCCCAAGCCCCCTGCTCAAGCAGGGCCCCTCCCAGAGCCTCTTAGTCAGGATTGAGTGCAGGTGGCTCTTGGATACCTCCAGTGAGGGAGACTCCAGAGCCTTTCTGGGCAGCGTTCAGTGCGGGGTCACTGCACAATAAAATTCCTCATCACATTCAGATGGAGTTTTATGTGTTCCATTCTCTGGCCGTTGCCTCTTGTCTTGTTGTTCAGCACCACTGAGAAGAGCCTGGTCCATCTCTGGTCCCCTCCTTCAGGTACTTAAAGCCCTTCAAACCCTTCAAACCCTTCAAACCCTTCAAACCCAGGTTCCTCCCCACTTCCCCTCGCAGAGCATTGTGGTGTCCCATGTCCAAGGATGCCAACAGCTGCTCTGTGAGCAGGGTTAGGTGATGCCATCTCACTCCTAAACTCCCTTCTTTGCAAACTGCTCTTCCAGGAGAGCTTTGTCACCTGTCTCTTGGCCCTGAGATTGGGGCAGTTGCCAGTGTTAGAGGGGTTGTTACCACTGATCCGTTTTCCTTGCTAGAGATGCTGAATAGATGGATGAAAATAATGAATGATGGTTCTGGTGTTTTCAACAAGATGCAGAAATTCCTCAAAAGCCTCACTTCAGGTCTTTCATTTAGCCAAAGCCCTTAAAATATAATCTGAGAGTAAACTTATTTCTTTGCATTTTGTTTTTCTTTTTGCTATTTTTATTTCCAGAGAAGACACTGAGAGTTTGGGCACAAAGGGGGCAGATAGTTTTGTAGGTCCAAGAACAATAAATGAAGGTGACAGAAATACATTTTAGGGACAAAGGGAGAGGTGGTGTGTAACATTCCAGTCAGTGTTGCCCGTGGACTTGAAGGGATTAAGGCTGGAATCAAAGGCTCTGTATTCTCACAGTGCCAACCACTAAGCCAGGAGACAAAGCACTGAGATCCTCCAGAGGAAACCATCCCAGAACTTTGGGAAAATGGGAAGCTGGCTCCTTTCTGTAGATGCTGAAGTCAAGAGTAAGAGGTCACTGTCTCTCCCACACACGTTGCTTATTGGGCATCTGAAAGAGATGAGAAGAGCAAGAGCTGGAAGCACCACAAGGAAAAATAAAACCCCTTTTATTCTGCACAAAACCCTCTGTCTGATGAGTGGCTGAGAAGCCAAGAACAAGACATGGTTACAAGTTGTGAAAAGCTCCTGCACACAGAGATTAAAAAAGGAACAAACGAAAATTCCTCCCTCATTCCATATGGAACAGGGTTGGAATACACAGGGACAGGGTGAGGAGGGTTTTGTGGGGCTGTGCCAGAGTTCACAGCTGAGGATCTTGAGAGCGGGGCCAGATGAGGAAAAATGACATTTTAATGCCCTCAGGGCCAGAGTCACAAGGCCTGGAAGGTTACACACAAATGGTTTGTCTCATAGTAACACCCCAAAGTGCTGCTGGAGCTGCAGGACCCTGGGAACACTTGGCACTAAAAGTGACTTTGAGGTCACTGTCAGCATGATCACGTGTGAAATCCTGGCTTTGCTGGCCCTTGTGTGAGATTTTCCACTGATTTCAGCAGGGTTAAAAATTCACCTGCTCTCTGGGGGTTCATCCTTTCCCTTCCCAAACGTTTATTATTGTCAATCCCAATGCACTGGGTGTATTTCTGGCTCAAACCTGCCACGACTGTTATGCACAATGAATCATAAGAGATGTTAAATGTCTCACCCAACCCTCGTGGCACGCTCTGTTCCAGGAAAGCATGGTAGCAATGCTCATCATCCCATTCTCCATGGAAGCACTGAGGGAAATGTCCCCCAGCATGAGACCTGCACTGGAAATTCTCACATACAGCCAGGTACCACTGAAATACCGACTGAAATAGCCCCTGATTGAGAAGACCTTTAGGCCTGCACGAATCTGTGGGGATGAAGACGTTGCAGTCTCTGTGAAGTGTCACCTGACAGCAGGTGAGTGACCCCGGATCATCACGAGGGAATGGCCTCGTGACTCCTGCTTTAGGGGGTAGAAGGGGACCTTTGCTGCCTGTGTGTCACTGTGCAGGAGGGCTGTGCAGCCAAAGCCACCCTGCTGTCATCTGTCCTGAGCTGCTGGGCTGTCAGGTGGTGGCTGGGACCACATTTCAGCTATAAATCTTTCACTTGTTACATGCAAACACTTCCATCAAAGGCCTCCGACTCCTACAGGACACTCCACTTTTGCTCTTTGATGAATATTCCAGCTGCTTTGTTCTGCTTCATGTGCCAATTTATTAATTCTCTTCCACTGTGAAGAGGCCCCCTCTTTTATGTCATAGCTGGAAGGTGGATTGAGCTGTAGTTTTGAGAGGGACTAAAGGCCAGCTGTTCCTTCAGCCAGGCCAGTGGGGCAGGCAGGAGATCTCCTTTCTATTTATAGTGAAAGTTCTATTTTAGTGAAGAGCCTGGCAAGGAAAGTCAGGAGAGGTGAGCTGTTCCAGTTAAACTTATTTAACTTTCACATTTTCCAAGATCCTATGGGCTGAATTGAGGCAGTCTGTGCTCATACAGTACAGAGGGGTCAAAAGGGGGAAAAAAAATTAAAAAAAAGAGAGAGAAAGAACAAACATCTGATGTGGAAAATCCTCCTGTGTAGAAAATATGACTCTGGTAGGAAACCTGACTGTGGTGGAAAACTTCCAAGGACTTGGATTGTGGAAGAGGCCACTTGAGGAGATTTCCTCCCTGTTTCTTTGCAGAGCCAGACAATCATCTCCCCATGAAACAAACCTTTTGCTTCCCATCAACTTGCACTCACTTCCATCCATGTACAGTCCCAGAATTTCTCATTTATGTAATTAACAGTGACATACAAGAGTATTTCCAGCACCTCCTGTCCGAGTGCCAGGGATGGGGACACGTGTGGACAATTCAGAGGGCTGAGTTCCTCCTGCTTCTGGCCCGTGGATCTGTCCCTGGGCTGGCACAAATGCAGTAACCCAAACCTTTCAGAGTTTTTTCCCTTCTTTAGTGGGTTAAATCATCCCCCAAAGTATCCCAAAGGCTTCCAAGGAAAGGCTGGTTGTTTATTTAAGTCCCAGGTCACAGTAGCCCTCTCCCTCCAGGGAGAAACTTTCAGTCATGTTCATCATGTTTGTCCAGCAGGGTGGATCTGCAAAGCAGGGCTGCCTTTAATGATCATTTCTCTGCTCCCCAAGGAGCTGCTTGCTCAGGAAAAAAAAGGCACCTGCCCTCTCAGATTGGCTCAGAACGGGTGTGGAATTTCAGGTGGGTGAGGGAGGAGCACGTGTTTGGTGTCACTCTCACTGCAGCTGATCTCACGCCCTGATCTGAGGGTTTGTTTGTGCCACTTTCATCCCTGGGTTGTTACCTGGGATTTGTGTTTCGGGAGGGAGGTTCTGGTGACACAGTGCCACATCCAGAGCTGCTCTCAGCACTGCCATCAGCCTGGTGAGCAGCACGAGCAGTGACAGGTTTAGTGAAGTGAACATCCTTATCCAGGTGTAGTGGGTTTGGCCTGTTAATTAGAGATTTTATTCATTTTTTCGATTTTCTAGCTAATGCACTAATTAGTGTGGTGGTTTTAGTGTTGGTTAATTATTAGTGTACTCCTTGTTGTGAGATAGGACTAGGACAAAGGTAAAGTAGGTTTAAAATTTTAAAAGGGTATAAAAAATTTTTATTAACTGTAACTAAAAGAAAGTAATCAGAATTAAAATAAACTCTTTAGAATACTTTTTTTCTCTATATAACCTTTTTTTTTACTGACAATGTAAAGAAACAAAAGTTAAAATTTCTAGTCAGTTTATTACTTTTAAAATAGGGTTTGTTTTTTGGGGTTTTTTTAGTTTCCTTAGGGAGAGAAGTTTTTTTTTTTTGTTAATGTTATGGAGATTTTTCTATAAGAAAAAAGTAAAAATGAACATCAGGCCATGGTGTCCTGTGCCTCGCTCTCTCTTTTCACATTGATTTTAAGTCAGCAGTTCTGGATGGGGAGAGAATAAAACCAAAATTACATGGTGTATTCCCAGCCCTCCTGGCCTGAGTGGCAGCCAGGGTCACAGGCTGTGGCCTGGGGAGGAAAAGCAGAGTCAGACAAGGTGGATATGGGGCAGGTAGAGCTCTGTGGGCAGAGAAAACCCCGAGCAGAGTTTGTCCATCAATTTCTGTCCAGGTCTTCAAGAAAATGGAGAGAGGATTTGACCTTTCACTGCCTCGTGCCTGAGCCAGAGCTCAGTAAGAGTCACCCAGCAAAAGGTTCTGCCCTTTCTGCTGCCTTTTCTGTGACCTGCACGTGGCTCAAAGTGAGAGGCACAACTCCTCTTGCTCCAGGAGAGCCCTTTCCTCCTCACAGGCAGTGCTGTGCCCACCTCTGGGGTCCCCAGCACAGGAAGGACATGGAGATCTTGGAGAGAGTCCACCAAGGAGGACCAAAGGGATGGAGCATCTCTCCCACAAGGAAAGGCTGGGAGAACTGGGATTGTTCAGCCTGGAGAGGAGAAGGCTCCAAGGAGAGCTCAGAGCCCTTCCAGAGCCTGAAGGGGCTCCAGGAGAGCTGGAGAGGGACTGGGGACAAGGGATGGAGGGACAGGACACAGGGAATGGTTCCCACTGCCAGAGGGCAGGGATGGATGGGAGATTGGGAATTGGGAATTCCTGGCTGGGAGGATGGTGAGGCCCTGGCACAGGGTGCCCAGAGCAGCTGTGGCTGACCCTGAATCTTTGGAAGTGTCCAAGGCCAGGCTGGACAAGGACTGGAGCAATCTGGGATGGTGGAAGGTGTCCCTGCCCGTGGTGGGGGGTTGGAACAAGATGGGCTTTAAGGTCTCTTCTAAGCCCCACCATTCTCAAATTCTAGGATTGTTACTAGTCTTGTGAATTTTTAAAAATTCTCCATTAATTCCATATGCTTCCCTTCTCTCCTTTCTCAAGGCCCAGGCAAAGCCAGCCAAGAACACACATTTTGCAACTGTTGTAACTCTTGTCACTGTTTTGGATGCTGGAAAAGCAATACCCCAGGAAAGAGGCCAAAGCTAGCAAAAATGTGTCAGGTTTCAGGGCTGCTGATAAGATGGGGAAAGGATCTGTTTCCCTGGCAGCCAAATCATAAATGACAGCCGAAATCAAGCAGTGATTTCTATTTTTATTCATCTTTACTCTTCACTTTACCTTGCTCTCACCAAATCTTTTTGTAGAAAGAAAGGAAGGGCCTATTGCAAAGGGTTCTGGACTTTTTCCATGGATCCTCTGTCAGTTACACAAGGAAACTGCAAACACATTATCCCTCCTCCTTTATTGGTCACTTCATGGCAAACACAGGTGCAAAAGGCCTTTGGCAATTAATATTTCCTCATTTTCTTGGTCTGCTCAAGCTCATTTATCTTATCCAAACTAAACACTATGCTTAGGGAAAACATCCTTGTGACTTTCCCCAAGGGCCATGCAGCCTCCCTTTCCCTCACATCCAGCTTTTCCCCTCTATGTGGCCTGTGGGTGCTTCAGCTCATGGATGTAGTGGGCAACAAAAACCATCTCTGTGTCTCCTCATCATCAACAAAACGCTCCCCCCAAGCTCTGCTGCTCCTGGGTTTGGGGGTGGCCTCATCCTCTGACTAAAAGCTCATTCCCTCTGGGGTCACTCCATTGGCTCAGTTTGAAAACATTTTGCTCACAGCAGACACATTTTGCAGAAAACATTTTGCTCACCACCTGTGCCTGTTATGAATCAGCTGATGGAGCTCGAGTGGAAAGATGCTTTGGCTTGAGGTGGATCCATCCTCAGCTTCTCTGAGGGTTTGATTCAGTCAAGGGAGCAGGAGTCCCTCCAAGAGCTCTGTGGGCTCTTGCTTTATTTTATTTTACTCAGCTGTTGTCTTCACCCTGAAGAGAGAATCACAGAATTCTAGAACCACAAAATCATAGAACCACAGAATCACAGAATGGTTTGGGCTGGAAGGGACCTTAAAAACCATCTCATTCCAACCCCTGCCGTGGGCAGGGACATGTTCCACTATCCCAGGCTGCTCCAAGCCTGGTCCAACCTGGCATGGAACATTCCAGGGATGGGAAAATGACATGGGGGTCTTTTCTTTTGTCTTCATCAAAGCTTGCTGTGGGTTTACCTCCACACCCACTGCAAAAGTCAAAGATGGCCCTTTGCAACCGTTCCCCATCCAGTGCCCTGGAGGCACGAAACTGGTGGAGGAAGGATTGGCCCACAAGCACCCAGCCCTCTCCCCTGCTGGAGGAAGGACTGGAAGGATTGCCCCACAAGCACCCAGCCCTCTCCCCTGCTGGAGGAAGGATTGGAAGGATTGCCCCACAAGGACTCAGCCCTCTCCCCTGCTGGAGGAAGGATTGGAAGGATTGCCCCACAAGGACTCAGCCCTCTCCCCTGCTGGAGGAAGGACTGGAAGGATTGCCCCACAAGCACCCAGCCCTCTCCCCTGCTGGAGGAAGGACTGGAAGGATTGCCCCACAAGGACTCAGCCCTCTCCCCTGCTGGAGGAAGGACTGGAAGGATTGCCCCACAAGCACCCAGCCCTCTCCCCTGCTGGAGGAAGGACTGGAAGGATTGCCCCACAAGCACCCAGCCCTCTCCCCTGCTGGAGGAAGGACTGGAAGGATTGCCCCACAAGCACCCAGCCCTCTCCCCTGCTGGAGGAAGGATTGGAAGGATTGCCCCACAAGCACCCAGCCCTCTCCCCTGCTGGAGGAAGGATTGGAAGGATTGCCCCACAAGCACCCAGCCCTCTCCCCTGCTGGAGGAAGGATTGGAAGGATTGCCCCACAGGCACCCAGCCCTCTCCCCTGCTGGAGGAAGGATTGGAAGGATTGCCCCACAAGCACCCAGCCCTCTCCCCTGCTCGAGGAAGGATTGGAAGGATTGCCCCACAGGCACCCAGCCCTCCTCTGCCCCCACTCCTGGAGGAAGGAGGGCTCCCCTGGGAGCTGGTCCTTGGAGCTAGGGACCAGAAGGACAGGGAAGCACAAGGAGCAAACACAGCCACCCTAAATCCAAACCCTTTGATGCTGCAGAGCAGCACAGATCACCCAAACCATCTCCATACAGCCCCTTCCTCCTAAACCCCAGCAACCCACCACAACTACAAGGATGTCTCAAGGCAGTGCATTTTGGAAATTCAGCTTCCTCCTGCCTTGATTTCAGCCTGGATTAACTCTTCTTTAAGATCTGAAATAGCTTTTGTGCCAAATTTGATTTGTACAGGTGATGTTTATTAATTTCATATCGTTCTTTCTCCCTTTTTTGGCAACAACATAGCTGTTGATCCAGATACACCTGCTCAAATTATAATGTATCTAGAATGTTCAGAAAGCTTTAATAGCTCTTAATAAATATGATTATGTATGATTTAAAGGTCTTAACCAAGACAGAGAATCAGTGGCTTGGTGTGGTGCCAAACAAAGAAGTGCAACCATGTTTGCTCCCCAAAATGTGCAAACTCCAAGGAGAAACTGAAAAAATCATGAAAAAGGAAATGTTTGAACATATTGGCAGAGAGTAAAGCAAAACACTGAATGATCAAATGGTCTGTGGGAGGGCACATGGGGCTCTGACAGAGTCTGGATATAAATTCAGATCAGAAGGTATCCCCAAGCCAAGTAACAGCTGCTCCCTCTCACATCTGTCTTCAGGGCCCCTCTTAGAGAAGGATTAGGGAAAAACCACCGTGGTGAAAACACCACTGCAAGAAAGGGCTGAGGGAAAGGGCTCGTGTCTCCTGCAGCCCTGCTCCTGCTCTGTCCTCTCCCCTCTTGGCAGGAGGAGAGCATTAATGCTGGGGAGGCAGGAGATGCATGCACAGACCTTCCAGCCAGCTCAGGCTGGAGGTTTGGTTGGTTTTGGTTGGAACTGTGTCCATGCCCCATGAAAAGCAAGCTCAGACATGTGTCAGTACAGCTGAGCTGGCTGCACTTGCATTGTAGATAAATAGTGATTGATAAAAAGCTGACAATTGTCTAAATGACTGCCATAGGAGTTGTATTTAATTTTTTTTTTTTTTTTTTTTTTTTTTTTTTTGTGTTGGAGTTTGCTAGTTTTTCTGCAGCAAGACCATCCCAAGCATTTGGAACCCATCTGCAGCCACTGCACATCCAACATTGTCCCTAAAGGATGTGATGGAGGGATCAGAGATTTAAACTTCCTATCCCCTGTGGCTCCTTACGAGAGTCATTAAAAGCAGACTTTTCAAACTTATCCTCTGATGATGAGACACTGCTTTTTTCCCATCCAATCTCCACATTTTCATTTCCACATCTGCCCTTTGGCAGAAAGAACGGCTCATGGAAAGGCAGTCCTGCATCACTGTTGGTAAAATGCTGATTTTTTTTCAAGCCATGAAGCTTCAATGAGACAGGAAATATCACAGCCTTTAGAAATCCATATAGAAATTGTAGTAGTAGGGCTAATTAGAAAAAACAGCCACTTTTCTGGGCCTCACATACAAATCTGTGCTTTTCAGATGTGCCTTTTGTCTCTGCAGGAGTCTGACTCTTTAAGTGAAAGAAAAGAAATATACAAGCAATTAGAACCCTTTTCTTTTCTTTTTTTTTTTTTGTGGAGGTTTTTTCCTAAAAGAATCCATCCTAAAGACATCGTATACAGCATAAAATACATTGAAAATGTAAAATAAAACACATTGAAAATAAAATATATTGAAAATAAAATACATTGAAAATATAAATGCATTGTAGTTGTGAGGAATTGGAATTGCACCTGAATCCTTGCTCTGCAAAGAGCATGTAGACATATTTCAGTGCAAAAACTGGAATTTCTTGAAGGTCAATGACCGCAGATAGAAATTATTTTATTAGGCAACGCTTATCAGCCTGAGGCTGCTCTAATCAAAGGTGTGAGGAGTCGGCTTTGGCAGCGCAGAGCCCATTAATCCGAGTGCCAGAGATGCTGAAACATTCCTTCATACAGCATGAGCCAAGCCCCTCAGGCTGCCAAGAGCTGCCTCTGAAATTCATGGGAACTGGGAGTGTGTGGCACCTGGCAAGACGAAGCTTGCTGTAAAATCCTCTTTGGAAAGGAAGGGAGTTGCATACCAGGGGCTGGTGCAGTAAACTGGCTGTGTCCTTGGCCAGCACGAGGCAGCACTGGGATCATGGTGTAGGGAACTCATAAAGCAGCGTGGGGAGCGTGCAGCCCGAGCTTTTACAGGCTGGAATTTCATTCATACATCCCATGGCTCGCCCTTCCATGGTTTTACAATAAAACCTTGGGTCGTGTCTCAGGAATGTCTGTTTTGCCCAGAGAAAGGAGGAGATTCCCCACTCTCAGGGTCTGCAGTGTCAGGATGACCCAAGATTGTAAAAGTCCTTGTTCTCCTGGCCCGTGCAGCCAAAGGAGTCGGAATGCGAAGGATCAGCTTCTCAAGGTTGTTTATTTTCACTTATCTATAACATTCTTTCTCTGACCTGCCGAGCTCTGTCTAGCAAGCAGGCCATGGCATTCTGCGTGTTGCCTCGGGTGGCATTTACATTTTATACTAGAAATGATGTATATTATATTTACAATATTGTGCCAATACCTATCATCTATGTTGGATAGTGTGTCTCTACCATAAACCAATAGAAAAGTGTCACCATCACAAGACATGGAGGGCAAGGAGAAGGAGAAGAAGGTCAGGACACGCCCAAATCCCTCCATCTTGTACCCCTGAAGCCCATTCTAAAAAAGCCCCAAAATTCCACTTTTTCACCCTGTATTAACTCAACCACCACTACTCAAACCCTCGTGGCTTGTAATTCCTCACACAAAGTTGGCAGCTTTTCCCACAGGCTAAAATCGAAGCCACAGATGTTTTTGACTTTGTGCCAAGGTCTCCAAGCCCCCTGCCAGGGTCTCGAGACAGCCAGGGCAGCCAGAGGGATGTCCTGGACTCCGACACCCCACCACTGGCACTGAAAAACATCAGTGTCTTTGCACAGCCCTGCTGGGAAATGGGCAGAGGCTCCCAGCAACTGCTGAGCCAGTGCCCAGCCTTGGCATTGACCTGGAGAGCGCTGCAAGAGACTTGAGCTTGGTTAAACCTCCACACCAAGTCCAGAGAGAGGATGGAAGGAGGCAGATTTTCCCTCTGCCACCTGTTTAAGCTCCAAAGTCAAGATGCACGAAGCCAAACATGCTGATGGGGTGTGCACCCGCATATTCCCACTGTGCTGGCACTGCTGAGGCACCTCCAGTCCTGGGGGCAGTTTTGGGTCCCTCATGATGAGACACTGAGGGGCTGGAGCGTGTCTGGAGAAGGGAAAGGAGCTGAGGTAAGGTCTGGAACCCCAGGAGAGGCTGAGGGAGCTGGAAAGGGGCTCAGCCTGGAGAAAAGGAGGTTCAGGGGGGACCTTGTGGCTCTGCACAGCTCCTGACAGGAGGGGACAGTCATGGGGAATTTCAGGCTCTGCTCCCAAGGGACAGGACAAGAGGAAATTACCCCAGATTGCACCAGGGGAGGTTTAGACTGGGTATTAGGGAAAATTTCCTCATGGAAAGGGTGGTCAGGCACTGGAAGGGGATGTGCAGGGCAGTGGTGGAGTCCCCATCTTTGGAGGGATTTAAAAGCTGTGTGGATGTGACACTTGGGGACATGAATCAATGGTGGCCTTTGCAGTGCTGGGGGAATGGTTGAACTCCACGATGTTAGAGGGCTTTTCCAGCCCTAATGAGTTCATGATTCTGTCTTCCAAGAGGTTCCTCACAGCTCACCAGCCCCTCAGCTCTGCAGGAGGGTAGCTCAGAAATTGTTAGAGCTGTTGTAGTGGCTGGAAATCACCAGGAAAGGATGAGGTCTCATGGCCAAGACCACTGGCAGAACAAAAAAACCAAAGGGCAGAAATCTTTTTGCTGATATTTTGTGTTTTGAAGCTCATCCCTGCAGGTATTTTCCTGAAGCCAAATTCACTGGTGTTGTCATGAGTGTTTTTTCAGCCATTCCTGCAGCAAACCTTGCTTACCTGGCATCTGACCTCCTTTCTTACTGGTGATTCTTATCTCTGAGTTGAGCAAAGCACATGAAATATGATTTCATCTGCTGGGGAAGCAGGTAAGAAGGATAAGAAGAGATAAGAAGGAGCTGGTTGGCCAGTGTGAGATGCAAAGGAGATTACAGGAACTTTGTATCACTCCTGCACAAACAAGGCGGCTGATGAAGCCTGTGAGAAGCAATGATCAGGGCTCACCCCAGAATATCTGGTGCACCGGATGTGAGTTTTGAAAAATACCCCATTTTCTGCCCTATTCCAGCCTCCATGACCGGACAATGAAATTTCCTGGAATCACAGAATGTCCTGACTTGGAAGGGACACTCAAGGATCATCGAGTCCAACTCCTGGCCTTGCACAGGGCACCCAAGTGCCACACCACATGCCTGAGAGTGTTGTCCAAATGCTCCTGGAGCCCTGGCAGCTTTGGGGCCATGACCACTTCCCTGGGGAGCCTGTTCTGTGCCCAACCACCCTCTGTGGGAAGAAATTTGGCCCAATTCTGAAGACATCTAACCCAGTCCAGCTCTCTGGGGCATTAGAAGTCAGTTTAAGTGATCTCTTCTCTCCCTACACATTTACTTCCCTATTTCAACCAGTAGGTCCCATTAATTTTATTGTTTTCAGATCCCAGTTTTACAGGGGAAAAATGTTTGGATTTTATTGTTATCATATGCTGTGAAGGTTTGACCCAAAATCTACTCTAAACAATAACACTGTACAAAAAGAAAGTGGCCTTTTCTGATCTGAGGACCTTGCACAACAAGCCATGAACATTTTGTAACAGCAGCTGGTCCAGGGGTCCTGCCAGGACATGATCCTGGCTTGGCTTTTGAAAAGGAATTCTTGGCTCTGAGGGTGCTGAGGCCCTGGCACAGGGTGCCCAGAGAAGCTGTGGTTGCCCCTGGATCCCTGGAAAAGTTCCAGGCCAGGTTGGACAGGGCTTGGAGCAGCCTGGGGCAGTGGAAGGTGTCCCTGCTCATGGCAGGGGATGGATTTTAAAGGTTCCTTGCAATCCAAGCCATTCTGTGATTCCATGACAAGGGAGCAGAGTACCACGTGGTGTTTAGTCATGCTAGGTAATTTCAGGAGCAGAGCAGCTTTTGGAACGTGCCTTGCTTTATGCCCAGAGCAGCTGTAGGTCCTGCTGACACCCTGAGTCACACTGAACAAGGCTGGAAAAAAAAAATCTTGGTCCTGCTGCAAACCCAGCCAAGCTCCCATCATCTTCCCCAGAGCCAGGATGTTACCCTGGGACTCTCCATACTGGAAGCTGTTCCATGCAGATGCACCTCTGATCTTCTTCAAAGCTCCTCTGGTTTTCCTGGGGCTGCAGATGGCTCTGGGATCTGCTGCTGGAGCAGGGCTGGAGCAAGTGCTCAGAGGAAGGAGCCAACAAACAGCGAGTCCAGCTCAGAGGGGCTGCTCTGGCTGCCCACTGGCTTTGCAGATCCTAAATCCCTCCAGAGCCCCCCTGCCTGGGGGGTGGGCAAGAGGAGATCCATCAGGGGAAGACAGGAGCAAAATTCAAAGCTGAGAGTGTTGCTGAACACCGCTTGAAATGCCCTGGAGATTTCAAGGATGAGGAGGGATGTTAAACATCCTAAAGTCCCCCTTTTCCAAACATCTTTATTATTCACATGATGGAAAATAAAGTATCCTCTCTAAAGCGTGGTGAAAAGGTCAAACCCACTGCAATTTGGGAATATAATACTTCCGACCAGGGCTTTCCTGGGGAAAACATTTCCCAGAAATTTTTGACGTTACCAGTCTTGGAAAAGTACTGCTTGAGCCATGAATGGTGGTGATCAGAGGAAAAAAATTAGGCAGATGTCTTGTATGACCACGAGATGGCAGCTGGAGCCTGGGAAGTCCTTTGCAGACACAGTAGCTCCTATGGAAAGCCAAGTCCTTTGCCAGCCCAGTCCACATTTGGGAATATGCACCTGCACCGTGTTGGCTTTGAACATTTTGCATGTGTGCTCCGAGCTCTGGAATATCTGATTACCCCTTTCATTTCCCTGCTCCTCTGAGCCTTCCTCCATTAGTCAGTATCAAATAAATGGCTTTAAGCGAAGTAATCCCTGCTGATATGAAAACAGCAGCACATCTGGTCTAACACCGCTGTTAGGCTCCAGTCTGCTCTGACACCTAATTCAACAGAGACCCGGAGCCCGACGCTCTGCCCTCCTCGTGCCACCACCACTCCTGCCTGCAATTTCTTCTGGAGCTGGACTTTAAATGGCTGATTATGTGTGGCCACATTTAAGCAGGCCCTTGGATGCCCTTCATCCCTGCTGTGCAATTTGCTTGGGCTCGGGCTCTGCAAAGCTCTGGTGGAGATGCCCCACCAAGATTTGAGAGAGGATTCACAAGCAGTCGAACAGCACCTGGATGAAGGCAGTGTGAGGCTTGAGGTTTCTCAGCCTTGTTAAAGTCCTCACAGAGAGACCAGAGAAATGTGAACTGGAAAGTGGTGCTTTAGGGCAGAAATTAATTATCCTGGAAGAAGGAAGGAATGATCACTTACACAGGTGGATTTTAAGACTGTGGAAGAAGCACATGGAGTGGTCAAGGTAGTAATTTGGAAATCCTGCTGTGAAACCATTTGGTTTGGAGTCAGCCTTCCTGAGAAGTGTCACTGCACTTGGCTGCTTTCCCCAGAAGTGACAGCTTGGTACACTCCATCCCCACCTTCCCCAGCTGTTCTGCATATGCCAATGCTGCACAGGAATTCTGCCCTTTGCATAATGGAAAACATGCTAGAATTTCCATATTTCTGCCTGTGGGACATCTTCATGTGTTGTTCAGCCATCACTGCCCATCTTTACTCCCTTCCAGCTCCGTAATTCTCTGCTGAGCTGTTGTTCTCCCAGCTGGGGAGTTGATAATCATGACAAAACTGAGCAATTTCTCAGCTGAGCCAGGTAACAGCACCTGCCACTTCAGAACCACCTTAAAGAACAAAGGAAAATGGCATTCAGTTTGTAATTCCTGTTATTGTGCTGGTTGGCACAACTGGAGCTAGAGGAAGATGGAATGATTTACCCACATCCCAAGCTAGGGCAGACCCAGCCCCTAAAGCCTGGTACCCCCCAAGATGACCACATTGCCCATGATATCTCCTGCTAGAAGAAAACATCTCTGCTCCTCTCCCCCCTTGCTTTCACATACCACGAGGAGATATTTCCTAGGAACTCTCATGTTTCTCACAACAGCAGGAGGGATTTCTTGGCAATTGGGAGGCGGTAGGAAGGAGTTGCAGGGGGAATGCTGAGCAGAACAAGGAGGAAATTGTTATGGGCCCTGGAAAAAGGTGAAGAAACATCACAATGATTTCTGCACTTCTCAAACAGTTTGGTTTGTGGGATGGGGGCTGCCACGGCTGTGGGTGAATTTTAGTGTGCTTTCCTCTTTCCAAAGGGCGTAAGCTGATTTTATAGGACAGGGGAACACAGCCAGATAAGAGCTGTTCAATTCTCTCTCCCCTGACCCATTGTGAGTCATTTACAAAGGTTTAGACCAAGTTAAATCAAAGATGAATTTCAGAGCCTGTGGGTTTATGTTTTGCAGCTGCTTTTCTGAGGCCTGATCCAAGGACCAGCTACGTTACCAGGCATCTTCCCTCTGACATCAGAGGGCATTAGGATGGGATTTATGCATTTGGGAGAGGTTTTCTAATAATTTATTTTAACACTGGAGAGAGCTGCAGTGATTCAAGTCAGGCTGAGTGTTCAAGATTAGCATTCAAGAAGAATGCCAAGACCTGTGGATTTGAATGTAGTTTGGAAATGGGGCATTAACCTTGGGAATGGTACAGTCCTCAGGAGGAAGGGACAATTCCCACCCCATTCTCCCCTCATTTCAAAGCTTCTGTATCCCAGTGACATCCCCTTGCTGTCCCTGGGGCTCTCAGGAGGCGGATCATAGAATCATGGGATGGTTTGAGTTGGAAGGGACTTTAAGGACCATCTCATGCCAACCCTCTGCCATAGGCAGGGACACCTCCCACTATTCCAGATTGCTGCAGCCTGGCATTGAACATTTCCAGGGATGCGGCAGCCACAGCTTCTCTGGGCACCCTGTGCCAGGGCCTCAGCACCCTCACAGGGAAGAATTTCTTCCTAATCAGGTCTCACACTGTTGGATTCATACTGTTCCTGTCCTGCTGCTTTCAGGGCATTGTCCATAACCATCAGCTGCCCGTGGATGCAGACAAACCTCAGCTTCTGGAGATGGTTCACCTGTGCAATGGAATACATTGGGTCTGTGTGTGTTAATGTGAAAGTGCTTTTGCAGCCAGCAGCTGGGATGCCACTCGACGTCCCATGCAGGAGAAGGAGGGAATTGAAAAACAGGAAAGTGATCCTATAGATCACACCAGGGATCATGAACTGCAGAATATGAAAGCCAGGAAAGCTTTGAAAATTTGAAAGTAAGGAATCATAGAATCATTTAAGTTTTAAAAACCCTCTAAGATCATTGAATCCCACGGTTCCCCCAGCACTGCCAAGGCCACCACTAACCCATGTCCCCAAGTGCCACATCTACAAGAAACTGAAAGGATGCATTGAGAAAAGTTAACCAAGGTAATGTCTTGGTCATTGCAGAGGGCAGTGTCTCCCTGCAGCAGAGCTGTTTGCAGGCTCCAGTGATGTCACTGGGAATGCCTGGCTTGCTGTGGGATGGAAAGGGAATGAGCCTTTGCTGTGCTAGAACATACAGATCAAGTGACACTTCGGGGTTTCCCTCAGCAGTTCCTAAGCTCCCCTCCCCTGCTCAGTATGAGGCAGGCCTGTTCCATCACAGCAGTGCCTGTAGCTGAGAGCTCACAGGTGCACAGGGAGCTCCCAGCACAGCAAAACTGCTCCGGTTCTGCTCCCCCAGGGCAGATGCAGTGAGAGGATCAGAGGGAAGAGCTGTGGGCTGTAACATCCCAATTATACCCTCTGCTAGAGAAGATCCAGTGTGAGACTGATGGAGTGCTTCATGGAAGTGGGGTCAGAACTAGGTGATCTTTAACATCTCTTCCAACCCAAACCATTCTGATTATTTTTGCTTTCCTGTCTGAGTAGCATGGACAAAATCTTGGAAGATCTCCTGGCTTAAGACCAGGAGCATGCAAAGAGTAGCTCCATCATGCAACCTGCTCTCCTGAAGCTGTTGAGGCAGCTGAGATCTCTTCAGACACAAGCATCCGTCTCTTGCTGGGATGTTGCTTCTGCAGCCTGGCTGAGGGAAGCGCTTGCACAACTTGCCAGCCCATCCCCTGGCCCAGCTCACAGAACTTGAGCTGCCATGGATCCTGCCTGACCAGGGGAAGGCTCACAGCTGTGCCCCACTTGTGTGGAGAACTTGGGATCATAAAAAGAGCTGAAAACTGGGACACCCCTGAGGGTTTGTTTCCACAGTCATCCCCAGCCATAAATATGAGGGCTGTGATTTCTAAATCCCATCCTCCAGATTTCTTTCTGGCAGATGTCTGGGTCCTTTTCTCATTGCACTCTTTCAGTTTTGCAGTGCCTGGTCACAAATTCCTGTGCACAGCATGGGATGAATTTGTAGACCCAGGGTCTGCAGTGAGCAGGGTTCTGTCAACCAAAGCAAGAGGCTGCTGAAAGCAAGAGGAGTGAAAGGCCAGGCTGGATGTGGCTTGGAGCAACCTGGGCTAGTAGAAGATGTCCCTTCTACTTGGAACGAGATAAACTTTAAGGTCCCTTCCAATATTCAAATCTTTCTGTGAAACAGAGTCATTCTCACCCTTGGGAAACCGGGCCAGTGGATTTCTTCTCTGAAGATGTGCCCATTGATGCCACTTCCTTATCTCTTTCCATGAGCAATAAATAGAAAGATAAACCAGTGTTTTGTCTGCAGTGCCCACAGGCAGAGTGAAATTCCCGGTGTGGAAATGTCACCACTGTGACGGTCCTTTGACCTCCGGAGGACAGTGCACTCCTGCCATCTCATGGACATTTCATGAACAGGGAGGAATTCCTCAAAAGGAAGAGGGGATTATGATGAATTTTTCTTCGAATCTATTTCAACAGTTGAGAATTTAGCTAAGTATTAAATAGATTAATTTTTTTTTTTTTGCCTTTTTGCAGGCTTTTGATTATGCAGTTTTCATAATGAACTCAGTGTGGTTGTTTCCGATTTGGCCCCGTAGCATCTGGCAGAGAGCCTCTGTCTGAATGCGAGACTTGCTGCATCCAGATTTGATTCCTTTTCCTTGGCACGGCTTTGCCTCCTGCTGATGGAAGCTTTAAAGAAAAAAAAATACCATGACATCTGAAACACTGCCAAAAAACATCAACATGCTTTCTGGCTGCCATCTATTGTGCAATACAAACCTCTTAAGATTTAATATTTCTAAGACTGTGGTGCACCTGCTTACAAGAGAAACTACCTTGTCACATGATGACATGTTTTGCCAAATCACTTAAAAAAAAAATTATTTATTAGCTTTAGAGTGTGAGTTCCCTCCCTTCCCTCCCTCTTTTTCCTTCTCCACCCCAAATTTCTCCATGCAAAAGTCCTTCTTCCAAGAATTGCTATCTGTAATTATATGATGCATTTCCCACCCTCTGGTTTTGACCGATCCTTTTCTTCTACCTACAGTGAGAGCTGCAATGACTGGGTGCATTTGTCTGGAAGACACTGGTGCCTGTAGCACCCAATTTATACCTGATAAACCCCAGTTTGGCCTAGCTGGGAGCTTGCCAGCGCCTGCAAGGTCACGTTGGTTCGACCAGCTCTTCACTACCCATCACCAGACTGAAGAGGGCTCTGCTGTCTGGCCAAACCTCTCTGTCTGCCACAAAAGAAAGTTTCTTCTTCAGCTTGAGTTTATTTCAGCTGTTTTTCAAGGTAGATTTCAGCTCCACAGCTGCTTGGCTGGGATAGGAATCTGAGACAGAGCTGGATGTCGCAGGTGGGCTCGGGTGGGCCAGGAGAGCTTGGAGTGAAGAACTCTCTTGAAAAACGAGTGGCATCACTTCATTTTGCTCCCACCTGGTAGATCAAAGTATTGCTCAGTGATAACGTCTCTCAAGTCGCCTTCCAGGTGTCACAGAGATAAGGTGCTTTGCTCAGGTTACACTTGCTTGTTGCTGGTCTTGCTGTCACTAGAGCGAGCACAGAGTGTGCTCACTTCAGGGATTGCTCTTGAGAAACCTTCTCCTAATTTTCAGAAGAGTGGCTCTTGAGAAACCTTCTCCTAATTTTCAGAAGAGTGGCAGCATGGTCCCACTTCCACCTCCCTTTGCCCAATTGTTTTTCCTCTCTTCAGGGAGCAGAAGGGCTGGGTGCAAATTGGCTTAATTTCAGATCAGAACCAATTCAGCACTGTAGGTGTGGTTGAGTTCAAGCAGAACTTGCACAGTCTAGATTCTGGAAGAGCACAAGTTAGAGAAAGACCAGGAAAGATGGTTTTCTTTTTCATTGTGTTCCTTTTCTTGATCAATTCCCTAAAGTTTGCTGCCTTCTACCTAATTTCTGGCCTATACCTAAACATTTAAAACCCATCTAGTTAGTTATTATTTAGCAAAATTCCTCTTGCCTCTCTTTCATACTTCCTCCTGCTGGAGTTCTTGTGTCCTCTGCTTCAGCTCTCCTGGCCTCAGCTCAAGCTCTCCTGGCCTCTGCTCTCTGCCTCATTGCTTCTGTTGTGTAGATACTCCACAGCCCTGAGAGCAGGAGCAGCACTTCAGCAGCAGTCCAGAAGGGACACGTGTGTGCAGGAATAAAGAACACCTTTCCCTCAGACGGGATCTGTTGTGGCTAGGCCCCTCTGTTTTTCTTCCATGGAGCAGTTTGGATTCAGAGTATGGACAGATGTAACCTTGGCCTCCTCTTCATCCTTAGGTTCTCCTTGCAGAGCGTCTGCCCCTGCGTTCTGTCAGGGCCCCTGGGGAGGTGGGATATTCCCAGAGGAGAGGGGCCTGCTGTGTCCCCGTTCCCTCTGTCCCTTATGTCGCTGTGTTCAGGTGGGCACAGAGAGGACGGGGACTCCTGCCTGCCCCGCGTCCTGTCTGCCCGTCGGGCCTGTCCCAGGGCAGCCTGGCTGTGTCCTGCTGTCCCTGCTGTCCCTGCTGTGTCTGCTGTCCCTGCTGTCCCTGCTCCTGCCGCCCTGTCCCAGGGCAGCCTGGCTGTGTCCTGCTGTCCCTGCTGTCCCTGCTGTGTCTGCTGTCCCTGCTGTCCCTGCTCCTGCCGCCCTGTCCCTGGGCACAGCCCCATGGAGCGCTCCCTGCTGCGGCCTGGGCTGGCCCCAGAGCTGGGTCACCTGCAGGGTGGTCAAGTGTCCCCGGCCGGCTGTGCCCGGGCAGCTGCCTCAGCCGTGAGGGCTGCAGAGCTGCAGGAGCCCACGGCTCTCTGCCGGCCCCGCTCCAGAGCTGTGAGGGCTGCAGAGCTGGCAGAGCCCACGGCTCTCTGCCGGCCCCACTCCAGAGCTCCCAGCTCCAGCTGGCAGGGCCTCAGCGCCCGCCCTGTGCCCTCCCGCATGGACAGAGAGCCCAGGCCCCGCTTGCTGCCCTCATGGCGGCATTCCTGGCCCCTGCGCTCTGCAAGGGCTTCTCCGGGGCACCTTCCTGCGGCCTTTTTGTCCCTGCGTGAGGCCCAGCAGAGGGGCTGTTGGCAAGGACAGTGCCAGGGCCAGTGGCTTCCCACTGCCACAGGGCTGAGATGGGCTGTGGGGAAGGACATCTTGGCTCTGAGGGCCATGAGGCCCTGGCACAGGTTGCTCAGAGCAGCTGTGGCTGCCCTGTCCTTGCAAATGTTCCAGGCTGGATGGGCATTGGAGAAACTCTACCCAGAGAGGTAGAACTGGATGGCCCTGGAGGTCACTCTGGACACGCACAGACACAGCGTTTGTTCAAGCACTGCCTTTATTGGAACTTTGCACTGACTGCAGCTCCCAGAGGGAACAGAGTCCCCAAGGAAGGGAAGGCAGGCAGTGTCATTTTGAAAAAACTGTTCACGTATATAGTTTAAAAAACTATTCACGTACAAAACTGTATCACATATTTTAAACATTTTCAATAACAAATCACAGTTATAATCATCCTTATGCTAAGAATTCTTTTCTACACTGTTATAAATTATATATGAATTAATACAAGGACAAAGTTTTCTGAATACTGAAGATTATGAAAAATTACGGTATGGTAAAAATTTAACATCAGTTATGGTTCATTCACATAATTTGCAGATTTTATTATTCATTATAATATATATATATAATATAATATAATATAATATAATATAATATAATATAATATAATATAATATAATATAATATAATATAATATATAATTCATTATTACTATGAATGTATAATTACTATATAGTAGAATGTATAATTGTTTTAACAGAATTAGTATTTGTTCCTATTATAATTACTACTATATTTAACAATAGTATTACTATACAATAAAGTCATTCTAGGAGAAAATAGTAAAATATCCAAATTATTTCTAAACTAATCAAGAAGTTAAATCAGTGTCTATCAATCTGGCCCAATCCTCCTTCAAAAACCTCCATCCAGGAGCAAGTGCAATGTTATGGCAGGGGAAATCATTAATAGATGCAGTTAATATAGATGCAATGAAGAGACAGAGGGAAGAGGGGCAGGGTCTGGCAGAGCCCTGAGCCTCTGCCCCGGCGCAGGGCTGAGCTCGGCAGCGAGCGCAGCTCTGTGGGCTGGCTGCTCACAAAGATGTGAGGCTCATCCCCTTGGCCAGCCCAAAGAGCATCTTGTTCACCTTCCTATTCATTCAAAACAGCCTGGCCATTTTCTTCTTTACAGTTTTCATGGTCCTCCACATTTCCTTTAAGTCATTGCATCTCCTCTTGAACCGAAGCCTTCTCTGCTCGGTTTTCATCCTCTGCCTACTGGCCTCTTCTTCAGCTCGCTGGTCCGCTGCTCTCTGCTTCATGGCCGCCCTTCTGCGCCTGAACCAGAAGCACAAAGGCAGGAACAGCAGTTCAGCAGCAGCCCAGAAGGGCCCCTGGTGCACGGCTGCCGTGAGCAGGGGTCCCCAGCCAGGCTCAGGTGGCTCTGGGGTAGCCTGCTCCAGGTCCTCTTCGCTCAGCTCTACATCCTCATCCAAACCGTTCACCACGGGCCGTGGGAAGTGGAAGAGGAGCAGCACAGTCAGGACAAGGAGTGATTTGGACACCATGGTCTGCAGGAGGAGAGAGATAAGGGCAGGAAGCAGAGGGCCCCAGACAGCTGGCAGGCAGCAGGGCCTGTCCCAGTGGGCCAGCAGCAACCCCGTGCCCTGGCCAAGGCGCTGGCACGAGGGGCTGGCCCTGGATGCAGGGGGACAATGCAGGCCCGGGTGTGGCGCTTGTGCCCTGGCCCAGCCCAGCCCAGCCCCGCCACGTGCGCACTCACCGCTTGCCCAGGCTGAACTGGGCCAGCGTTACCTGCGGGGCACCTTTTCCAGCTGCCCCCATTGTGACACGTCCCCCTGATGTCACACGTGCCACAGGCATCACAGCCGGGCCAGCCCCGCCCTTGGTCCCCAGCCCAGCTCAGGGGCTCCGAGTGGGCCCAGGAATGAAAGCCCTGGCACCCACCAAGTGCAGCCCCTCTGGGAGGGAATGGCCCCAGGGGCTCCCTTCACAAAGCAGGCAGAAGCCCCCACTGGTAAGTTTTCAAAGAGAAAAGATTATAATCAATAATGTCGAATATGGTACATACTATCAACGATGAAAACACCAGAGGTGCTTTTGTAATGGGACCCATTCTTCTACCACTGGGGTTGGGTGAGGATTGCCCAGCTTTTCCTGCTTGACTATTCCTGGATCCAGTTCCTCCAAGACCTCTGTGAAACCTTCCCATTATCAGACATCAGAAATACAGAACTGTAGCCAAACCACTTCCAGTCCCCTTCAGATCAAGAAGATGCAGAGGGAAGGTTCTGGCAGAGAATTTGAGCAGCTTTGGACAAGAGTCACACTGCTGTGTTAGCAGGGACTGGCTGCTTGTGTTGTTCTTTGAATGAACAGAATCTTCATTGTGTCCCCAGTGAACACATGGAGGTCACAACAGCAGTGCTTCTTGTCTGCTCCCTGCCCAGCCAGGCCTTCCAGCCCAGGTGAAATGCCCAGCATGGCCTTTGAGTACAAAGGGATTGCAGAGCAAAAAGCATCTGTGTAGTCACCGTGGTCTTCAGCGGCTGCTGCACTGAGGAGGCCACTGAGAGGAGGCCACTGCTGCTCTTGTCAGAGCGCTGCTGTGCAGGGATATCCCCTGCCTTGCTGAGTCCCACATCTGCCTGTCTTTTTTCTGTGGTCTGAGGTCAGGTGGATGCCATCTGCTCCCAACAGACCCAGCTGCTCCACGGTAGATGCACAGACATGGAATCCAAAACATTGAGTATCCCCTGAGTAGCCAGGCATTCAGTTGTTCAGTTTGTCCCAGCCCATGTCAGGGGCTGAAACGAGATGGTTTTTAAGGTTCCTTCAAAGCCAAACCATTCCAGGATTCTATGATTTCCCCATGATTGACTTTGGTCCCCTCAAAAGACCTCCTATCTCCTCTCTTCCCCCCACTTGTGGAGAGCACATTCTGATGTGCTGGTGGTGCTGGGACAGGTTGGTGGATATTCTTCCTGCCATCCCGTGGGTGTAAACATGACTCCTCTCTGAAGTCTTTGTCCCTGAATCAGTGCCTTCAAATAACAGCTATCTCGTCTCCTTCCTTTTCCATTCAGCATTTGAGTAGACACAACATTTCTCATCGTTTTCCACAGAACAGCACAGGTCCCAGTTCCCATATTGTGGAGCCCTCTGCCATAAATCAGCCTGATAGGTTTATTCTCTACGTAATGGGAAATTATGACAAATGCAGCTGTATAATCTAGTTAGTAACTCACCATAATGACTGCTTCTGGGGTGATTTATGGGTTTTGTCATATGTGAGCTTTCAGAACTTTAGAGATTACATTTTTCACACTTTTTTGTTGGATTCTCAGTTTATTAGACTTTACTGCAGCATTAATCACTTGCAGTACAACCCTGGACTTCACAAATGTATCACATCAGCATGAAAAAGGCAGAGAAAACAAGAACTGTTGTGAATTAATGAGCCGGGTAACACATGTCTCACAACCAGTGATGAAACAACCTGTGTTCTTCTTCAAGCCGCAACAGAAAATCCCAAAGTCTGGCTATTTAATTTTTTTTTTTTTTTTTTCTTCACAAAACATAGGCAGCAGCAAAGAACTGAAACAACACAGCCAGGCTTGAAACCTGAAAGATCTGCAAGGCTAGGTCTATCCTAGTTAATGGTGAAATGATGTGTGAATCTGTCCTAGATGTTCAAATAAAGAAGATTGATTCACAGTTATAATATGGCTTATAAGCAAAACACTGGGATTATACAGGAGAAATGCATGTGTCATGAAACAACCAATAAATCAGAGAGACAGTTCCAAGCTCTACTATGAAGGTCTGGGAAATGTTCAGAGTTGCCATCTATGGAGTTTGATGCAGGATAAACTGGAACAAAAGGCCATCATTACCCAAATTGTTTTGATTTGGGCTGGTTTTTTGTGTGTGATGTTTGTTTTTTTTTTTTTTTTTTTTTTTTTTTTTTTTTGTCGGATAATGTTTTATAATACTCCAATAAATATGTTGAAAAGGTCACCATGATCCATCAGACACAAGCAGGGGGGCTGGGGTTGATGCAACATATTCCTTGAACTGGGAGGGTGGACAGAGGGAAGATCTCTTTTGGGGTAAATCAGCATGGATCAGGAAGGTGGCTGAAACCTGGGCTGGCCAAAGCCTTAGAATCACAAAATATCCTGGGTTGGAAAGGACCCACAAGGATCACCAAGTCCAACTCCTGGCCCTGCAGAGGACATCTCCCCAGGAATCCCATCCTGTGCCTTGGCACATGCTGGTGGGCAGGAGCACACAGCTGGCTGTGGTTTTGGGTGGATGGATCTGCAGGTGGTGAGGAGCATCCCGGTTCCCTGAGCTCCTGGAGAGCTGCAGACACTGATAACTGGTAAGGACACCCGCCAGGGGCATGACCTGGGGCTGGTGATCTGGTGTCTCCTTTCTGCTGCTGCTTTCTGCTGAAGATAACAGCCTGTTACCAAGGTCTTGTTGCTGAGCTGATAAATGGCTGGCGAGATTCCCTCCCTGGTTTTGTCTGCACAACTTTTTATGCTCAGCACCAGGAAGGACTGGGCCAGAATGGAAGCATTTAGGGTCTCATAGCTGAGGCTGAGACAGCCAGGCAGAGGAGCTGCTCCTGGCTGATGCAAACATTAGCCCTGTGCTGGCCAGGCCAGTGAGCCATAGTTATGGATCCATAGTTTTGGTGGTGTTGGGTATTCACTGGGAGAAGAGGAGGTGTAAAATGAAGCTCCCAAAGCTGGTTGGTGTCCTGGAAGCTGGTCAGACCCCACCTAACCACGGTGGTTGTTTGGCCAGCTGAGGTGATGGAATTTACTGGGCTGTGCAAGGACAGTTGTCTGTGGAAACATGAAGGACCTTCAGGAGGGATGAAATACGGGCTCATAGTAGAAAGAGCTGGGCTGAACACTCTTTATTCCAGCTACGAATCTTTCCTCTCAGGAGCAACAGATTCCACCTTTCATTAAACCAGAACTTTTTTGATTGTTGTTGTTATTTATTATTATTATTATTATTATTATTATTATTATTACTATTATTACTATTATTACTATTATTATTTTGAGGAACATAAAGGACCTTTCTTGTTTATTTTATTAGCATTTTAAGTCATCTTGTCACCTATTGCATGAGAAGCATGAAACATTAGATGTTACCAAAGTATGGCACCTGCAATGAGATGTAAATGCTTAATCTCCTTTTGGAGATGTGGGAGTCACAGGCTCAGGTTTTTAGTGACCAGCAGGAGATGGGAAACAGGCATTGCACATATACAGAAGGTAACAGACATCATGGCCAGAGCTTCCCTGTTGGGTAAAAGCAATTCTGCTTGTACATATTTTGATTTTAAAAACACAAAATGAGGCAAAGCCATGCTCTTGTGTTTTCTACCTTTGGCTTGATACAGGCTGGGACAGATTGTTTCCATGAGTATGTTGCACCCATTCCAGACTTCAGGCACCAATGCTGGTCCTCAGCAGATAAAACTCTGCTTTGTAGGAGGCATCACCACCTCAAATGGAATTTGGAGCAGAAGTGTTTGGTTTTAAGGCCTGGTCAGAGACAACCCTGCTGGGCAGCCCAGGGCTGGGAGAATCATCTGTGTCCTGCTGGGAAAGTGTGGTGGCAAGAAGGTGAAGGCAATTATGGAAACAAATCCAGTTTTGGGGAACACTTTGGTCATTTGGATTGAGATGGTCAATACAGAAAAAGTGGAGACCTCAGTGGATAAACCCCAGCAAGTGCCATCCTCTGCAGGTCCTGGATGATGTCAGCAGAATTTCCATGGAAACCCAGGGATGAGGCAAGCAAAAAGAGCATCCCAGTGACTACAAAGCTGCAGGTGCTCACTCCAGTATCACCTTGAGCCCAGGGGACCAACAAAGCCTCACCTGTGCCTGCTCCTGTGAACAGCCAGAAGCAGGGGCTGGACAAGGTCTTGGACCAGTTCAGCCCAGCTCTGTCTAACCCATCTGTACCCAGTCAAGAATAGGGTCCAACCCCAGGCTCAGCCTGTGTGATGTGGGAGAGATTTTAGCCTTGATCATCGCAAACACACTGTATGCTTTACATCCAGAAATGACCTGTGGATGGAGGATGAAGGACATGGACATGGCAGAAAACCCAAAAAAATCCACCATGCAGCACGAGACCTTTTGGTCTAAGCAGTGTGGCAAGGGACAAATCCAGCTCAGAGCTTCTCAGTCTATGCCTGTTGGTCTTCAGGAGGAGAATCAGGGTGAGGAAGGGGAGTGGGAGAAGATCTTCGTGTGCTGCCCTGGTGGCTGCTGGTGCAGGAAGTGATGGATGCTCATTCCCAGACCTCCCTCAGTGGAAGAGCCCAGGGGTGTTCCAGCACAGGCAGGGAGGCCCTGGCTACTTTGGGCAGCTGCCTGATTTCCCTGTGCCTTGAGCCGTCCCGGCTGGATGCTCTCAGCTCCGACATGGTCTGGAGGAGAGAAAACAAGAGACATTCCTGGTGTGTGAGGGGAGCACAGGGAGCAGAGCTGTCCCACAGCGCTGTACGTCACGTCCCGCTGACAGATCCTGGCCGCAGCAAAGAGGCTGCAACCCAAGAACAGCCCCTTCCCTCACACATGAAATGGACAGATGGGAAGGCCTACGTGCACCCACACCTCTGTGTCCTGTGCTGTGCCCCAGCAGAGGAGCATCAGGAAAGGGATGCTCACTGTGGCCTCCCAGGAATGGGGTGGATGTGGCAAGGCTGGTGCAAAGATGCCAGCCTGGTCTGCTCCTACATCTACCCACTGTATGTCCCAGCTCTTGGCCTGCAGCACCATGTGCATCTCCCATCTTCCACCACCTCTGGGGCCTGTCCCCATCATCTCAGAGAGCTTCTTCTCCTGGAAGGTGTTTGTAGTAAGTCCCATGTCATGTTTTACACATATTTTTGTCTTCACACTGATAGAGGGCAGGGTTAGATTAGATTTCAGGAAGAAATTCTTCCCTGTGAGGGTGGGGAGGCCCTGGCACAGGGTGCCCAGAGAAGCTGTGGCTGCCCCTGGATTCCTGGAAGTGTTTCAGGCCAGGTTGGATGGGGCTTGGGGCACCCTGGTCTAGTGGAAGGTGTCCCTGCCCACGGTAAGGGGTTGGAATGAGATGATCCTTCCAACCCAAATCATTCCATGATTATGATCTTAAGATTTTACGATTTTCTATCGTAGCACAGAGCAAAATGTCCCCATTAGGCTTGCTGGCATCTTCCTGTTGCTGTGCTGAAAGGTTGTTCCTGCTCTGCTTCTTCCCTTCATCTTCCTTGGAGGAAAACTGTCTTTTATTTCCTGCTGGAGAAAATGGAGACCACTTTTCATCCCCAGCCCTGAACACTGGGGAGTGGAACATAGGTGGTGGACTAATGCCATTAAAATTTCTTTGTCCCCATGCCTGTATCTCCATGTCTGCTCCCAGCCCAGGGGTGCTGGGTTTCCTCCTGGGTAGCAGTGCCCAGAGGGTGGAAAATTGGGGATGAATTGTTGAAAAGGCTCCGTTTGCAGCTCAAGTTGACGGCTCTGCTCTGAGGTCAAGGACCTGCTGCTTTTGCCAGCAAAAAGAGCCCAGATGTTTTTCAATTTACACAGGCGAGCTCGCCGAAGGCAGGTTAGCACTGTCATGCTGCACGTTTGGGAAGGACCCCTTCTTCTCCAAGTCCCTGGCATAAAATGCACTCTGTGAAACAGGAGGTCAGAGTGCTGAAGTGATTTAAGAGCCTTTGCTCTGACTCAAGGATTTTGAAGGGGTCTTCGTGTTTGTTGTGTTTCTGGATTCTAATATCAATGAGAGAATTAAATCATTATATTAAAACATCAAAACACTAATGCTTTGTTTTCATTGGCATGAACCAAAATGATCTAACTCAAAAGCCATGAAATATCAGCCTTTTTTTTGCTGATGAATAATAAGATCTCTGGCTGCATGTGATAGTAAATTTAATAATGTCAGTGATTTGAAAGGTTTGAGTCCTAAACGTGAAGAAATGTGTTTTACCCCCTCCACCCTCTACCTTTTTTCTCCCTTCCCCCTGCACTACTGTCAGGAAGTTTTGTGGTAAATAAGCCAAAATGTGTACATTAGAGCCCATCTCATGTACCAGGTGAGTGCCAAATTCCACATACCCAGTGCAAACCTCCATCTCCCAGGTGGTCTGAATTTGCTTATAGCTGGGTCCTGTAAGCAGATTTAATATTTCATAAGCACTGCTCCATCTCATGCCTATATTATTGACACCACATGGAAGTCAGGAAATTGGTTCTTTCTGGGAACAGTTTGCAGAAATATGCAGCCTGTCAGCTCCTTTCTCATGGGGTGCATTAACAGAGGGGCTCGCAATTACAAGTAATGAACCCTCTCCAGATGTCTGCAGCGACTCAGCTCCAACTTTATCTTCGACGGACGAGATGGACTTGACAAGATGGATTATTTGTGGATATAATGTAACAACTTTGCAAAACGTGGAATTCCCAATTATTGCAAGGCAAGGCGAAGTATTCGGTAGAAGCGAGAACGCCGAGGTTTATCCACTGGATAAACAACAACCCAAAAGGAAAGAAGCTGTGCCATTTCCCCCCTCTTGAAACCACCAATGTTCCCATGCTGTTTTAATTCTTCCTCTTTACGATGCCGTTTATGTTACACACATTAAAGTTAAGTCATGTCTTTAATAAGATGGAAACTGGAAGTGAGATTTTGAAGAAAAAGGAGCTCGGAGTCCTAAATTTACTCTGCGCTTGGAGGGAACAGAAAAAACAACAGAAAGGATGGGATATACCAAAGAAAGCAATTTTAATTGTCATCTTCCATGGAAAATTGAATCCAGTCGTTCCCCACCGCTGTGAGTGCCAACGTACTGTGCTATATATGGCTGGGTGCTTATTTTAGCAGTTCAGCTGCACAGAAAAAGTGCAACCAAAGTGAGATTTCTCGGGTAAAGTTCTGCCTGCAAATGATGCATGGGGTTTTCTGGGTTGTAAATTTAAAAGCAGGTATTTCAAGGCCTACACCAGATAATTGGGACAAATCTCTTTTACTTTGGGTTTGACTAAGAGCGATAATTTCATGCTAATTCCCTCTTAAGGAAAACTTGTCAGGTGTGGGTAAAGAGATGCTGAATTATCTTTCTTTCAAATCTGAGGTCTCCTGGTACCCGAGTTGTATGATGGGGATCTCCTTGGGGAAGTATTTGTAGATCTTCTCGGGCTGAGCTGCAGGTTTGTTTGATGTGGATCTTCAAGATAAAATTACTGTGCTCCAGATGTTCCAGTTTAAATGTTTGTACATAGGGATTTCCTTGGTTGTTGAAGAGAGGAGACTCAAAACAGATTTGATCATTCATGCATCTATTCCTAGCACATGTTTTGCTATGTTTGAGGAGGCAAATGTCAAGAGGAGCTTTTATAAACAGGCCTTTCTTTCTCAGAGCACGGTTTGTTTACCAGGTAATGTGCAGAGCAGGCTTCTGCAGTGCTAACAGCAAACTGTTGATTTAAACTATCACTCCTCTCCCACCAGCTCCAAAAATCATCCTTTCTGATCAGGATGAGAAAATAAAAGGAGAAATTCTGCTCCCTACCTGTTGCCTGCCAAGAGTGAGATGTGCTCTGCCTGCATCCCCACTGGCGGTTGGTGCATCTTCTGCAGTGCCTTTTTCCAGATGTGGGAAAGACTGAGCTCTGGGGATGCTGGACCCAGCTCAGCCCCAGGTGGTGTTGATCCATGAAACCCTGCTCCCATCCCTGCTGCAATCAGGCTCTTTTGTTCCCTCAGGGTCTCCTGGGGCTCAGGACATTAATGCTTTCTCAACAAGAAGAACTCACTCAATATTTGTGTCCTGCAGGACACAAACTCTGTTGGCACTTGGGAGTTTTGTCCCAGTTTAGGAAGGAGCAGAGACCTTTCCCATGTGGTTTAGTGCCAGGGAGGAGACAGTGGGCTTGCTTCCCTACCGTGACTCTTCATGGGTGTCCTCAGCAATTTGGGACAGTAACATGTCTCCAGGCAGCAGCAAACATCTGTGGAGACAAATGACTTCAAAGGGTGGCTGATAATTATCAAAAGGAAGAGCCAGCTCTTTGTAAATAATGAGACAACCCACTGCAGGATGGGGTCTATCCTGATGCCAATTCTGGTGGCATTACATGCAGCAGTGGGGGAGCAGGGCTGGTCCCCTCTTTTGGGTGTCTGCAGAAGTCAGTGTAGGGGGTTGTGCTGCTTGAGGGGGAGCCAGGGGCTGGCTCAGCAGTTCCTATTCTCATCTGGTCATTTGGGTTGGCCTTGACATCCCAAGTATGGCTTTGTCAGCCTGAGATGCAGAAGAGGGGTTTAATTCTTCACTTCCATGTATCCACAAGCCCCGGTTTTGACAATAATTCAGAAATTTGGGGAAGAACAGACAAATTAATTAAACAGTGTGGCAAAGCAGATGCAGAGACAGGGAGATGAGCAACAGGGTGGTGGAAAGGAGCCCTGCTCTGAGGCTGATCCAATCCTCTGTGCCCCTCGGCCAGGTGGGGAAGGGGCTGTAAAGCCCTGTTTGAGCTGAAAGCACGAAGCAACTGCAGTTCTCCCCATCTTCCGAGGGAAGCGAGCACCGCATGGATTTGCAAAACACAGCCCTGCCGCACCACACTCCCCTCTCCCTCCTTCTCCATGCGCGCAGCCCAGCGGCGGCCACAGGGCAAGGTCACCCTGCTTGCCTGCGCCCGACACAGGTGGCGATCTCCAGCCGGAGCATCTGGGGCTCAGGCTGCCTCTTTCCGGGCACCTCGTCGCTCTCCATCCGTGGTGGTGGTCTGGGATGAGCTGCGGCCGCACAGCGCAGCATCTGCCGGGCCCGGAGCAGCGCTGCCGGCCCGGGCTGCGAGCGGGCGGCCTCGGAGGATGTTTCCCAAGCGGCTCGAGGCGTTTGTAGTGAGGAAGGAATGTTCTTCCTGTCCCGCCCCATTCCCTTTCAAAGCCCTGCGTTTCCCAGTCAGCCCATATGATTCCCTTCCCAATATATTCTTCCCTTCAGCTGTATGTCACTGTTTTACGGGTTTCTCTAGCCTGTAGTAACATAGGCAGTCTTTATGCTGTCTTTGGGGAAACATTTCCCTGCAAGAGTCACCAGAGAAGAGCTCACCTCCTTGCCCAAGTGAGGATTCACCTGCAAAGTGCATGCAGACACTTCCATGACCTTTTTGGATACAGCTCTTGGAAGAGTTTGCCCAGAGAAGCTGTGGCTGCCCCTGGATCCCTGGAAGTGTCCAGGGCCAAGTTGGAAGGAGCTTGGAGCCACCTGGGATAGTGAGAGGTGGTGGAATGAGATGATCTTTAAGGTCCCTTCCCACCTAAACCATTCTGGGATTCTGTGATTTGTCCTTGCTTGGGCATGTCCCTGTGGACACCTGAGACTTGGGTTTTCATTCCACCCTTTCCCACTGGAGTGGCAGGAAATGTGCTGGCTTGGTGGTCTTTTAAGTGCTGCTGAAATCCAGACACAGCAGCCCTCACCCTGAAGAAAAGCAAGGCTGTTCCGTTTTCTTATTACTGCTGCTAGATTTTGGACCCTCATTCTCTGCAGCCAGAAAAAGAAACTCTTCACCCACTGAGTGGCCAGCACGGAGGGAAGCAGAGCAGCTGTGTGCTGGTGCCTGTCCTCTGGAAGGTGACACTGTGCAGGGTGACAGCCCTGCCCCAGTCCTTGTGAGCCAGTCCCTGGAGAGCTGCTCTGGGCATTGCCACAAGCTCCTGGAGTTTGGTCCAAGGTTTGTTGCAGTGCTATGCATGTCAAATCCTGCCTGGCTAGATGATGGCTTAATAAACTGAAGACCTAAGAATAATTAAAAAAAAAAAAAAAAAGAAATTAAGAAATAAAGAAGAAACAAGGAGCATAAGAAGGGGTTTAGCCCAGAGAAGTGATCTTTCCAAAGCTGGGCAAGGAAAGCTTCTTGATGCTGCAGGATCTTAGACTTACTTGTGGATGATAAGATGCATTTTTTTTTTTGGTTTAATTCTGACTTTAGCTTGCAGCATGTGATGATTTTTAAACCAAAAATATGCTGGAAACTGAGCTGCACTTTTGCTATCCTGCACAGGCTCTCTCCAAATCCTCTCTACAACATCACTCTGCAGCTCTCAGTAGTGCTGTTTTAGGCACAGAAACATTTGGTGTGTGCAGGTGCTGACAAAAACAGTGGGAAAGTCACAGGCTAGGCTCCAAAAACTTGAAAGCTCTGTTTTACAGTGATCACAGTGACCTCACATGGGTGAGAGAGAGGAGGTTTGAACCTCTTCAAAATATCCTCTTCAACTGCAGTTTCCCAAAGAGGAAGATCTTCCCTGGGAGACTCCCACAGGGTGAAATACTCTCGCTGCAGCTGAGGGCAGAGGTTGTGTTTAAACAGGAGGGTGAGGAGCAGGCGGAGCAGGCTCACTCAGCCATCCCATGTGCATGAAAAGCAGCTTCAGACCTTCTTGCCTGATTTTTCAGCAGCTCACGAGGCCATGGAGTTGCTGGATGTGTTTTTGTAACCCCCATCACCCAGAGCA
The DNA here is from genome assembly GCF_024509145.1 of Vidua macroura. Lineage (NCBI taxonomy): Eukaryota > Metazoa > Chordata > Aves > Passeriformes > Viduidae > Vidua > Vidua macroura. The sequence goes on from NC_071576.1 coordinate 2,900,089, forward strand.
TGAGCCCTCTGCCCATTTGGCAGAGAGAGCAAGTGACCAAGGCATCTGGTGGATCTTCAGGGTGAGCTTTGAGAGCAAAGCCCTTGGACACACACGCACACAAAAGTGGTGCCTGCCAGCAATAACCTTGGATTTTTTTAGTATGGGAAGATACATCTCAGCATTGCCTTGTTCCCACAACCTCAGCACAAACCCAGGGCAACACAGGGGAGTACTCTGAAAAGAATGGGCTTTGCATTTTTGACACCTCTCAAAGCTCATGCGAAGGATTCCCTGGGGAATGTACTCCTGGCTCCATCCATCCTGACTGCACAGTCACTGCTGGCATTGCCACAGCTTGCTTTGTCCAAGTGTGGATGTCTGTGGCTTTTGTGTCCCAAAGGGGACAGTCTTCCACTCCATAGCTGTCTTTTCTTCACTGAGTGGATTATTTGCTTCACTCCTGAGGTGAAAACTGGCATGCAGGCAAAATTGGTTTGGGGGATAGAATCAGCCAGGGAATGATGGGGTGGAATAATGGCAAAAACAGGCAGAAAACCAGCCTGACAGTATAAATATAATTCTTAGGGCTAAGAACCAGCAGGTGACAAACAGGTGCAGTTTTTCTGGGATAAAAGGATTTGTCCCGCTTCAAATAGCATTAAAAACTTGCCTGTGGCTGGGTCTCCATGGGCTGTGCCTCTCTCCCTTTAAGCCGTCCGTGTGGGAGACTGACACCACGAAGGACGGTCCCAGGTGTCCGTGTGCCTCGTGTCACTGTCCTTGGCTGGCCAGCTGTCCCCTTTGTGGCCTGGCATGTGGCACAGGGGGCTCAGACCCCGGCACGGCCGCGCAGCCGGAGCAGCAGGGCTCCCACTGCCCCGTCCCGGAACACTTTGTCCTTGGATGCCGCTCTCGGTGCGAGGACAAAGACCTACGAGCCAACATAAATCATCGTTTGAAGTCTGCAATGACAGCATGGAGAAACACTAATGGGATCATTTAATAAAATCCACATTGTTTCCTTCGGGAAGCTGTATAAACAGCGCTATCAGGAGCTGCCTCAGCCAGCCCTTGAAGGCCAGCAGTGCGTGCTGTTCGGATCGTGCTCCTTGCACGTGGAGGGAGGCAGGGAGCTGGATCGAAGGGTTGATTAATCAAACGGTAGTTTGGCTCTGGTTTGGCCCACATGGAAGCTGGGATGCTGCACAAACACACCCTTCCCTTCTGCGGTGAGCTGGCCACCTCCTCAGGCGCAGCTGTAGGTGAGGGATGCACAGAGGAATGTGTGACGCCTCTTGTTTGCATTCACCCTCACATCCAGGGAGGACCCCGTGTCCCTCTGTGGCTGGTCCTGGCTGAGAATCCCCCTCACTGCTCTTTCTGGGAAAAGCAGCTCAGTTAATCTGTGCCAGCTTCGTCTCTTCCTGCCCGCTGTTGTTTGGGGACTGCCAACCCCCTGCCCCTGCTTGACATGTTTGGAGTAAGGCTGGGTGTGGACATGTTCATGGAATCACAGGATCCCAGAATGGTTCAGGTTGGAAGGGATCTTCAAGCTCATCCAGCCCCACCCCCTGCCACAGGCAGGGACACCTTCCACTATCCCAGCATGCTCCAAGCCCATCCAGCCTGGCATTGAAAACTTCCAGGGATGGGGCAGCCACAACATCCACATCCACAAATATTAATGAGTTTTGGCCTTGAGCCAGCACCTAAATCCATCCCTCCTTTATTAACCTGATGCTAAGATGCCTTATGATCCAGAGGAATCAAGGAGGTCTCAGTTCTTGGAGTCATGTGACTGACAATTTCAGTGTTTGTTTAAAAACATTTCTCAAATAAGGTATGAAGCCTGAGATCACTTTCAAGACTCAAAATTTTGCTATCAAGACCAGAAAATTAGCTTTTAAAAAATGCTGTGGTATGAGCAAGTGTCACAGTTTCAGGGAGTTTCAGGTGAGGAGTCCACAGCCCCATCAATGCCAAGCCTTCCCTTCTCCTAATAACATTTTCCCCCCTTTTCCTCCTTTCCCACCTTAAAGAAGTAACTGAGGAAGCTGGAGCCAGTGCTGCTGTTGTCATCACTGCTTCTGGAATTTCCTTGGCAAGTATGGCTTTTCTCCTGTTTCTCCTGTTTCACTTCATCTTTTCAGCCCCTCTCCTACTTCTGGAGGTCTTGGTGGACTCCATCCTCCAAAACCTCAACTGGCCTTTTAGGAAATCTAACATTTCTTCCTGTGAGTCCTCAGTCGAAACCTTGTGGCCATTGCTCCTTTCAGTGAGACCAAAAACCTCAATTTATATCACTTCAACTCATTTCTGCCTCCCAAAATTAGTTTATCTTGCATTGATGACTGCCCATTCTGAGTCATGGATCTGTTGCTGTGACATTCACTGCATTGAGCTACACTCTGATTCCCAAGGGGTCTCCTGACTTTCCTTAGTGTTTGGGTTTGGACTCTGTCCTGGTGCATTTTTTCATCAGATTTGGACCAGAGGGTGCAGGACGCTGGAACAGACTCCCCAGGGAATGGTCACAGCCCCTGTGAATTCAAGGAGTGTTGGACAAGGCTCTCAGACATGTGGTGGGATGTCCTGTGCAGGGCCATGAGTCAGACTCATGCTCCTTGTGAGTCCCTTCCAGCTCAGGATATTCTTGGATTTGTTGGAGTCAGTCATGGATATGGACAGGCCACCTCAGGGTGGATCCCCTTCCCTGCTCTCTGGTATTCTGCTGTTTCCTGGCTATCTCCAAGAAAATTGCTCTGCACTAATCTTTTTTTATCAATTGCAGCAGCTTGCTGGGTTTTCTTCTAAATCTTCCAGATGTCTTTGATCAGCCATGCAAAACACTTTTTATTTTCTCCTGAACTTTGCTTTTCTCTTGAATAAAAAGTGCAGCCACGCTTGCTTAAGAGGCTTTCTTGAGACTGGACCACCTTCTTTTCTATCTTATGGACCATGTTTTGCCTTTTAATTTCCCCAAAGTGACACCTTGGTTGGTCAGGGTCAGGTGATTGCTGCAGGTGGGGCTAGGATTTCCAGCCCCTAAACTCCTTGGACTCTGGTACCAAAATTGGATCATAACATCACACAGCAACACACACACAAAAAAAAAAAAAAAAAAAAAAAAAAAAAAGAAAGCAATTTACTTCCTGGGTCCATCATTAAACCCAGACACAAATCCAGGGGATTTAGACAATGCTGTCAGCAAGGTGGAGGTTGTTCCTACCCTGCTCCACCTCCCCAGAGCTCTGGGAACAGCACACAGCAGAATAAGCTGATCTTTATGAGAATTTGCTGGTTGGTTTATTAACTGTTTGGCAGCCTTCATCTGCCCAAAATGACACTGTAACTTAGAAGAGCATAAAGGAAAACAGAAGAGAGAAAGAAAAATCGTTGTTGAATCTAATTAGTTGAATCTAATCAAGGGCTACAAACGCAACCATACTCGAATTATAACTGCGTCATTATTTCTTGACTGTAGGGCAGAGTTAAAGAAAGAATATCCTGAATGAGCACACCCTGGACTGGTTTGGATTTCTTTCCCATTGCAATTTAATTCTGATTTTTCTGACCCTAGCTCCTGGGGCTTGGGATGAGTCCAACATCTCTGTAATGGTGTTACTCCACCTGCAGCTTCCACTTCAGCCTGGATCTCTGTTTAAGACTGCTTATTTTTCAAAATTCCAACAAAAATATGGAATCACAGAACGGTTTGGCTTGGAAGGGACCATAAAGATCGTCTTGTTACAATCCGCCTACCACGGTCAAGGGTGCCACTCACTTGATCAAGCTGCTCAGGGCACCAGATTCCAAAGACCCGCTCCAGGACCAGACCCCACTGTGGCAGAATGGGCACACCTGCTCCCTTCAGTACCCTCTCTCTGCTTCATCCTTCTGCTCTCATGGTGACTTGGATCCCACTGCACCGTGCACATCCCCACCTGTCACTAAATCCCACTTTGTGCCTCTGCTCTGGATAAAAGTGGCAGCAGAAGGGTCAGTAGAGATAGCACTGAGGTCTTAGGATTCATTTAGGCCTGTGTCTAGGTTTGGGGACTGAGTAAGTCACACTGTGATCCATGAATATGATTTCTGGATACATAGAAGAACCTTTCTCATGATGAGGAGAGTCAACCATCGGCACGAGTGACCCAAGGAGGCCGTGCAGTCTCCATCCTTGGAAGTTCTTAAGACTGACTGGATAAAAGTCTGTGTTGAGCTCAGAGGTCAGATTAGGGACCTCCTGATGCTCCTTTCAGCCCAAGTGGACTTGTTTTTATCAGCTAATGGGTTGGACTTGATGGTCTTCAGGTATTTTCCAACCGAAAAGATTTTGTGGTTCCACAATTTTCCGGACCATGTACAGTTGATGGACCCTGTGACACCTTCAGCTTGATCCCTAAATGTGGGGGAGTCCAGCATAGCAAGTGCATGAACTTCATCTTGTGCCCTGATCCCAGCTGGGAACTTCCCTGGGCATCTGGGCCTAGAGATCAGGGCTCCCACCCAGTGGTGGCCATCCCATCACTCCTCCTTCACAGCTGTCTCAGGCCAGGACAGGCCTGAAGGGAAGAACAGACAGAATCCAAGAGGTCACCACATCCCAGGGCTGAAGGTAGTCCTTAAGATGTGTTGGCATGGCATGGAAAACACGGATGGGATGAGCACAGACTCAAAAATCAAGCCAGCATAGCATCCATAGCATCTCTCTGGGATTTGGGTACAACTGCACCAGGGAAGGAAACAAGGCCTGGGAGAATTCTCACCCTCTTGGGCCAAATCTTTTCGGGTTTTGAAGCAAAAAACTGGTTTGAGTTGGATGGGACCTTAAGACTATCTTGTTCCAACCCCCTGCCATGGGGCAGGGACACCTTCCACTGAACCAGGTTGCTCCAAGGAATGTTTGATGGGAATCCATGACATTATGCTTAAAGGCTGTCTTCCCTCCCTCAGCAGCAGCATGGCCCTGGAACACTCAAACCTCCAGGGATTGCTCCCACATTGCTGAAAGTGCCAAAGCTCAGCACAAGCAGCAAAAAGAGCCAAAAACTCTTCAATCAGAGAGGACCCTGCTGATAAGAACAGACCCTGTCTGGGGCTGGGGTGCACGGGAGGAGGGCGTGGGGTATCATGGGCTGAAGAGGAGCCAGCAGTGCTCTGCCTTTTGTGAGCAAAACACACATCAGGCTTGCAGGAAGTCATGCAAAGTTATCCATCTGCTCCACACAGCTCCAGGAAGACCTCGGCTGGATATTGAATCCAGCTTTTGGCACCACACTTGAGAAAAGATGCGGAATCCTTGGAGAGGATCCAGAGGGGAAGAACAAAGGGGAACAGCGCTCTAGAAAACATGACCTGTGAGGAGACACTGAGAAATTTGGGGTTGTTTAGTCTAGAAAACTGAGGGAAAATACGATAACAGCCTTCAAATAGTTTGGATTTCCCCACTGGATGGGAGATAGGAAGCAGTTTCCCTGTGTCTGCTGGGGCCAGGAGATAAAGTGATTAGGCTAAGAGCAAGGGTGACCAAGGTCAGACTTTGGAAAACATTTTCCAAGGGCGAGAACCAGGATTCCTGGTGTGGGAGGAGGTGGAAACTCCATCACTGGAGGTTTTCAAGAACAAGTTATTTAGCCATGTGTCTGGACAGACTGGTGGATGAGAAGACCTGCAGGGATTGGATCTCTTGAAGTCTCTCTGACCAACCCTGTCCCACACGAATTCCCTCTTGCTTTGTCCATGGGGACTTCTGAAAGTGCCGGGGGATCATCCTGTCCTCTGGAAATCACATCAACAGCTTCTTCCACTTCTCACATAAGTGCTACCCCAGCAGCTCTGAAGAAGGAGTGAGGACAGGGCTTCCCAAAGCACCAATCCTTGGGCCACCTGCAGTCAACATCTCCAGGCAGGAATGCTGAGGCTTGCAGGGAAGCTGGACGCTGCCGCTGCACAGACGGGTGTTGGAGGAAAACAGTCGTGTCAGGGACGGGAGGTGCTGTGGGTGGTTTCATTGTAGTTGTTTTTGTAATTTATGGCTGGTGAGCCTGGAGTCTGGGAGGAGTGTTCCTTTTTATGCTCTTTTGAATAAATCCAAATAAATAAATTCAGGGAGAATCTCTTAGGCAACCAGGGCCCGGCCAGCATATAGCTGTTAAGATTAATATCTGCCTCTTGGACTGCGCCAGAGGACCAGAGAGGGAGCTGGCAGGGATCTCAAAGCACTTTGTAGAATGTGTTGGAAATTCTGGCGAGTTATATGGTGCTCCGGTGGGAACTGAGGCGTTGGGCAAAACCGGTCCCAGTGGAGGGTGAAATATGGGACATTCCAGCCCAGAGTGTTTTCCTTGAGCAAAAGCTATGAGCATTTTTAAAAGCAGAGGACATCCCAGCTGGGAAAGTCACACTTTGGGCTCTGCTCAGCCCTTGAAATGCCACCATTATGTGGGGTGAGGGGAAATATCATCCCCCTCTGTCCCTTTGGATGTGCTGGGAAGGGGAGGGAGAGATAAACCGGGCAGTCCCAGGCTCATTGCATCCCCACCATGGTTTTAACAGATGGAGGAGGACACCAAGGGTTGAGCAGAACAGCCAAAAGACCAAATTCTTTTGGAGGGGAACAGGGTGCCGCCAGTAAAATGTCACCGCCCAGCTGAAGCAGTGACAGAATAATGGATAAGGGTGAGCCCTGAGGAAATTTTGGATCCTGAACGCTCTCAGACGCTGTGTTCAATAATTTTATGACACGGGTGTTCAGGGGAGTTTCTCCCGGAAACATTTGTTTTATAAATGGCTCATTTTCTAATTACATTCTGCAGGACTGAGCAGCAACAAGAAAAAGGAAGGGGAAAAAAAAAAAAAAAATAAAGGGAGGGCCACAAGTCCTGCCAAAGCTGACTTGACGCACGCTTGCTGCAGCTTTCACTTTGATGTGAATGAGAAACATCCCCCGAACGCAAGTGATAGCCCTGGAGGGAGATCTCCCACACAGGGACCCCTGCACCTGTGGGACCAGGAGCAGTGGGGTGGCCGAGATGGCTTTAACAGGGAGTGCCCGTGGTAGGGGGCCCTCGCTGCGGGCGGTCACGGCCGCTCTTCCCAGCGAGCCTGGTTCCCTCCCACACAAACCATCTCTGTGGTGTCTTGCTTTTGATTGAAGAGGGCATTTGCAAATGAATCCCATCATGGGGTGGTGAAGGAAGAGTTAACCACTTCCTTCCAAAGAAACCAAGGAAAAGGCCACCGTTTGCTGACATGGGGCAAGCTGAGCCCAGCCGAGCAGCAGGGGATGGCGGGGAGACCCTCGCCCATCCCCTTCAAAGGAGATGGGAGAGGTTAGAGCTGTGCTGGCCCCAACCACCTCCTTCCAGCCCTTTACAGAGGAGTTTTTGACTCGGTGCTGTGAGCCCAGGTATCCCGCAAAGCCGGGAAAGAGCAGCTTTAAAGGATGGGGGAAAGAAGGGAGGTGAAGGATGCGACCCGTCTTCCCACTGGAAGGGAATCTGGTGGCCACATGTATCCGCGTCCTCCGGCTTGATGATGATGATGAAAGATGTCATGCTAGGAAACTCTGGAGATCAGAGGCACGCGGACCACATACCGGCATTTCAACACGAGAACACAGCTCCCAGCGCCTGCCCAACCTCGGAATTTGCACCTTGTAACACTAGGAACGGACATCTGTAGACGAAAGGAAACCCCTGGTGTACACACGGGTTTTATGGAGCAAAGGGGGGGCTCTTTCATCCCTCCAACGCTGCCCTGCTGCCAGCTCTTCCCTGTTGGATGAGAAACCCAAGTTCCAGCAGCACTGGTGTGTGTGTTTGTGTGTGTGCCTACGTGCATGGGTGCACGCGCGTGTTATTCTGGGATTAGGAATCTTTTCCAGGCTCAACAACAAAGGGTGGCACATGGCAGCTATTGTCCTCGCTCAGCCAGGGTGAAGTCGGGGGAGGTCACAGATGTCCTGACCATATTTAGCTCTCAGAACAGGATTCGTTTAGTTTAGCTAATTTTTTTTTTCTTCTTCTTTTCTTCTTCTTCTTCTTCTTCTTCTTCTTCTTTTTTTTTTTTTTTTTTTTTTTTTTCCTCTAAGGAAGAAATTTCTGTCTGGCTGACAGGGAATGCAAGTCACAAGTTTCAGGACCAGTAAAGTTATTGCTCATCCTGGAGAAAGGCTCAAGAAGTGGTTGCTTCTCAGGGGAAGGGCAAGATCCTGGTGCTCACCGGAGCCAGTCTGGTTCACTGGTCACCTCTGATAATGAGGGAGCTGTTTCATACAAAATCAAGGATTTTAGCTGGGCCCTTTCTGAGCAAGCACTGCCATCTTCTCCTGACCCTCCATTCATGTGAGGGGACAGCATTCCCCAGAGCAATTCCTTCCACCAACTGTTTGCAAGCCTGCCCCCTTAATGAAAATATGAGGGAGGAAAAAATAATCCCCAACGCAGTGACCCTCCTTCTCCTCACCAGATGAGCTGTTCCTCAGAAACACCTGTCTGGTAAATTAGAGTGGGAATTGTAAACGCCAAGCACAGCATATTTTCCTTCGCCACCAATATATTGAAGTTGCATATGGTGCCCTGGGGGAAAGGGGATTGTTTCAAGTCAGATTTTCAAATCGTGAGCAAATCCTTGGGAGAGAGATTCGCTGATTTACAGAGGAGATTGAGAACATATCACCATCCCATGCTTCCAGTAAGGAAAACACAGAGCAGGAGCTGGGGGCATTCACCAGGACCAGGACCAGGACCAGGACCAGGACCAGGACCAGGATCACCTTTCTGGCCAGGTCAGTGCAGAGGAGGATGGTACCAAACAAGCGGAGGCTGGAATTAGAACTGGGGTGATTTCCAACTCAAACACATGTGAATTTTAATCATTATGAATTCAAAACCAGGAGGGGTCCCCTCTGCATTCAGATGTTCAGGTTTAAGGCCAGGGAATGGATTCAGCCACATGCAAATTGCCAACCCTGGTGGGAAGGGAAGTAGCAGAGAAACCAAGGGGTGGTTTAATGTCCCCCTTTTTGTCCCCTTTTTCCTGTCCCCATAAGTGATGAGTCTGATCAACCCCACCATCCTGGAGATGAGAATTTCCATCCAGGAGCCGTGCAGGAACACTTCATATAAATACAAAGTGACCGAGGCTTTCGGATCATTCCTGAATAAATGTTAATGCAAATAAAAAGCATTTAGGTAAGTGTTTTGTCGTTGGGTCCCTTCCTGGCTGGAGTAAGTGATTGTTCCAGATTTATGCACTACGTGTTGTTTTTCTTGGCACTTCGTGCAGCGCCGTGGTCTCTGAAGGCTTGCAATTTTAGGGATACTTTTTTGATATTTAAAGAGAGCCTTTTGGCTGAGTTCCACACACTGCCTACAGTCACAGATGCTAAAACTTCTTTCCAGTGACTGCCACTAATCAGGCAACACCTTTGTGCTTAACATCTTGCCCTGGAGTTGACCCAGGGACCAATGGATCCCCATTCCTGCACGCTGAGGTTGTGGCATCCCCAAAAAATGGTGTGTGGATAAGTCCGGTAAAGCTGGAGCAGCTGGAAAGCTGCTGCCTCTAACTGGCTGCAAGAATTCAATAAAAAATAATAATTATTCAATTTAAAAAATCGTTATAGGTTGTTCAGTGAAAAAGAGAGTAAATACCTATATATGTATTTATATATATTAAATGAGATTATTAATTTCTTTCTGACTATGGAACATTGGTGGGGTTCAGTGGAAGGGAATAATGGAAAAGCAACATGGAAATGTAGAATCATAGAATCTTCTAAGTTGGAAGAGCCCTCCAAGGTCGTTAAGTCCAACAATTAACCCAGCATGGCCAAGCCCACCACTAAACCATATCCCTAAGTAATAATACAATAATAATAATAATGCAATAACATAATAGAATATATTGGGAAGTATTATAATAATGCATAATAATATAATATAATATAGAACAATATGTACAGTGTAATAAAGGTAGGGAGGAATCAAGGGAAGGACAGGTATTTTCAGTTATTACCAAAAATGGTGTAGCAGATTATTTTTCAGATTTGAGTTTGTTAAAAGGACTTTGTATGTCAAGTTCAGGCATTTATATCTCTGCCAAAACCTCCAAGGGGAAGGAGCAAACATGGATGCTGCTCCCACCTATCCCAGCTCCCAGAGCCAGGCCACGCTGCTCCATCCACTCATTACCAACCCTGCTAATTTTGTTCCTGATTATTTATGTTTTTTCATGAGCGGCCATTAAATGTTCATTTGTTAAAGGCTTAACACATTCCATTACACCACAAAATTTATATTTGTAACAAAACGATGTCTCAGAGTGATTCAGAATTAAATTAATGTGACATGGACTATTTATCAATATGGCAGCTGGGCTGCTCAGGAACGAGGGATGATTTAGTGGCCTGGATGTGTGCAAACCTATGGGCTCTGCCCTGGTATTTCTCTCATACTGCAGAGAAACTGATAAAATAATCCTCCAAAGTACCTCGACATATGGTTTAGATCATCAAAGAGAAAAATACTTGTAAAAGCACAAAGAAGGAAACCAATAAACATGTACATCTTACCAGTTAACTCCCTCTGTAGGAAATGTAAACCATGAAGGATGGTGGGGTTTGAGTCAAATTCTGTCATTTGTGTATTTTTTTAATTACAGTAACATGCTGGCTTAAATTACAGCGTGTCCATGCAGACAATGGCAGTGCAGGGAGGAGGCAGGAGCTGGTGCAGATCAGCAGCTGATTTACACCAGCAAATGACTATTCCAAACCTGGAATAGAATGGTTTGGGTTGGGAGGCACTTCTAGAGGTCATCTGGTCCAAACCTGTGTGGGTTTGTCACTCTCTCAGACCTCACTGGGTTGTTTTTACTAAAAGAAGAAATTCACACCACAGTGCTAAGTTCTGCAGTCTTTTTATATTTTTAAATAAGCATGGTTTCCTTGTATGCAAGATTTAATGTTTCTTTTTAGAGGGGAGCAAGGCTAAATTCAACCTGTGGAGTGGCAGATTCACACCAACATGCATTTTATCAGCTTCCTATTTTTTAAAAGAAATTGGAAATCTTCATTTTCTTGTGATTTACTCTACCACCTACCAGACTTTAGGTAGTAATATAGACTAAGCATATTAAGATTATTATTAAAAAATAGATCCATTTTGGCTACACAGCATTAAGTCAGCAACCTGTTTTCAAGTGTGCTATGAGGTAAAAATAAAACTCTCCTTGCATTTATTCTCATATTCCAGCACCAAATTAAAGCAGGAAATTGAGTGAAGCACATCAAGACACCTGAGGCACTGCTACAGCACACTTGAATTAATAATACCCTGAATTTTCCAAAATAAGCTGGATGATTGCCAAACACTGACCAAATTTCAAGTGTCAGACAATGTTCTTAGTACAGATGAGTCCAGGAACAGATAAATCTTTCTTTTGGTGGAATTGTCTTTATTTTCCCATATCTTTTTAGCCACATGGAAATTATTCTCACCCTTGAATTTCAATGTGTTGGAAGATCTTCTTTGCCATGACATGTTTCAAATACTTTTTACTCTTTTGAAGGAGTATCTAGAATTCTTCATGGCTAAATCAGACATTTCCCACTGATTATTCTCTGGATCCTTTTATATTTTTTCATGTCAAACTTTTTGGTTATAGCAGTGCAGGACTTATTTATGGTTTCCCTGAACACTCTCCATTTCCTAGAAGACAATGTCTGTCACCTGCAGCAAGCAGAGAAATTTATGGAGAGCATCCCAAGCTCCATTTGGGATGATGTCACTCTCTCTAAATGGAATGACTCCTCCACCTATTGTCAATATTTCAAGTGGGAAGTACCAAGCTCAACCTTAAATGGATTCCACTTGGATTTCTTTCTCATCGATCACATAGATAAGCTCCATCATTTTGTTGTCCCACAATCTCAGTCTTCTGGAATAAAGAAATTGGATTCCTTCCAGCTCTGTTCTGCACACGTCAGTCTGAGCTCAGCCAAAAAATTTCTCCTTTGTACCCCTCCATTGCACCCCAAATCCCAGGACAGATCCAGGATGTGAGCCCAGACCTCACAGGGACCCCACCACATGTTTTAGCCTGGAGCAAAGGAGGCTCAGGGGGGACCTTGTGGCTCTGCACAGCTCCTGACAGGAGGGGACAGCCAGAGGTAGGTCAGGCTCTGCTCCCAGGGAACAGGGACAGGACAAGGGGAAACGGCCTCAAGTTGTGCCCGGGGAAGTTTAGATTGGCTATTAGGAAAAAAAATGTCATGGAAAGGGTCGTAAAACATTAAAACAGACCGGGCAGTGTTGCAGTCACTGTCCCTGGAAGTGTTCAAAACACATGTGGATGTGGCACTTGAGGACAGGGTTTAATTGTGAGCATGGGGGTGGTGCTGCACTGATGGCTGGACTTGATTATCCTAAAGGTTTTTTCCAACCTTAACAATTCTGTGAGTCTGTCTCTTGTTTGCTCATTTTAGTTACCTACTAAAGTAGGTAACTAAAGATGTTGCTTTTACATCACCTTTGTCTTTGATTTTATTATGGAATCCCAGAATGGATTGTGTTGGAAAGGACCTTAAATCCCATCTCATCTCACCCCTGCCATGGGCAGGGACACTTTCCACTATCCCAGGCTGCTCCAAGCCCTGTCCAACCTGGCCTTGGACACTTCCAGGGACCCAGGGGCAACCACAGGCCACAGCTTCTCTGGGCTCCCTGTGCCAGGGCCCCCCCCACCCTCACAGGGAAGATTATGTAACCTGCTGGTCTCTGAAGGAGATGGGAAATTCTTGGGCAATGAAAAGAAATATGACTGAGAAGTGTTTTTTAGCAGGAATATACAGTTTTGCCATCAAATCTACTGAAAAACATGGCTTTTATTTACCCAGGATAACGTTTAGAGATCCCAAACCGAGGCACAGAGCGAAGTTTGGCAGCGCAGTTTCTACGCTCAACGATTTCACACCAAAATGAGGAAAATCCATTAGCAGCTGGAAATCCTCCTGACCCAGGGATTTCACCTACAATTAGAGAAAGCCGACAACTGTGTTAACCATCTGCTATTTCTTTTCTAAGGACGATCAAACACTCGACAAAAATGCTCCTTTTGTAAAGTGTTGTCGGGGGAACAAGTGCATGACGTGGGTCCGTATTTATCTAGGAAAGCAAATAAACCGCTCGTCTCGCAAAGGGAATTAGCTGGAAACTCCCAAGGACAGAAATCATGTGTGAAGTCAGCTGCAAACCCCCTTTTGGGGTGTTCATGGCCTCAGCGTGTTGCTGTTGAGTTTTTCTTCAGCGCACACCTGATGGGACCAACGTCATTCAAAGGCTCTGCAGTTGCTCGTTCTCCAGCCAGGCCCCCACGTCAGGACGTGCACCTTGAAGTCTTTAAATCCTCAGTGCCTTCTCGTGTCTTAATTTTTGCTTTCTGCTCTTATCTTGGGGCAACTTCCTTTAGCAACTTATTTTTCTGGACAAAATTCACACAGTATTCCATGACTGCCAGTGCTTAACCATGGTGCTGTAAGAAAACTGGTGAACACTTGCTGGAAGAAAAAGGGGAGCATATGTTTGGGTTTTTTTTAACCCAAACACCAGATTTTTCATAAATTCTTTTTTCTTCTTTTTTATTTCTTTTTAATTTAAGATATTTATTTGTTCTCCTCTCCTCCCAGCTGCCTTCATCTGCCTGATGCTCCAGGCAGCCCCAGCTCCCAACAATGCAATTATGCAGCTTTTGTGTCCTCAGTCTGCTGTGGATAAAATCCCTTCTGGTGGTGTCTGAGATAATTCTTGCTCATTTTTTCTATGAAATGAGGCCTTTGGACTGGGGTTTCTTGCATTTCAGGTCTCTTTTGTGAAGACACAGAGCATCTTCCCTGGGTCAGGGACGGAGGGTAGTTGTTCCGCCCCCAGATTTGGGAAGAGATGGATTTCCTGCTAACATGAGCTTTTAATGATTTGCCTGGAAAGCCTGCAGGCATCACGAGCTTCCACACTCAACCCCAAGCCAGGAGCTCTTGCCATGCAGGCTGGTGGCATCTCCAGCCACCAGGGATTGCTTGAACAGTGGGTATCTCTCTCTAGCACTGCTCAAACTCCGGCTGCCTCCATGGGACATCACATCTCCTCAAAGAAGGACCTTACAACCCAAACACTGTGGGCAACAGGAGAGCGGGTGGGGTGCTCTACTGGGGGAAGCCATGGGCAGGTGGCCAAGGGACACCCCGTGGTAGCCCAGCTGTGTCCACACCACGTGGAGGTGAGTCTGGGTGTGTGTCTGGCCAAGCCAGAGGAGCACAGATGAAACCTCTTTCCAATACATAATAAAAGGAGAGTGAAGCCAGCTGGAATATCCTGTACATTAAGTGTGATGACTAACTGTAGCAGATGTTGGTGCATTTGTTAAAGTTTCCACCAGAGAAGGAGGGACTGGAATATGAGCATTTGAAAATCAAAGGTAGCCCATGAGGGAGGCGAAACGGGAGATGAAAGGGGAGCAGAGCTGAAGGGAGGGGCAGAAAGAAGATGGAGAAAATTGTGGTGTGGGGTGAGGGGCCAGGGGGAGCATGTGGGGCTGGGGCTGTGTGTGGGGCTCCTTCCCCAGGAGGGAAGAGCCACGGAGCCTCCTGCAGCAGGAGGATAAATGGCTGCATTCCCAAGGGTGGAAGAGATGGAAAATCAGACACACGGCTCTGGGCAGATGTGGAAAGCAGTGCTGGGGAGCTGTGCAGGCATCACCCACCCTGAGCCAGCCCCAAGGGAAGCTTTGAGGTCCCTTGTCACACCTGGAGCCCCAAGAACCTCCCTGGCAAGGAATCTCCTTTGCCTGCTGTGGAATTTCAGGTCCTCCTCCTTAACAGGGATATTCATCTTGGTGGAGTTACACTATTCCCAAGCGTGACCCCCAAAGTCACATCCTATTTACAGAAGAAAGGATAAAGTAATTCAGTCCATTTTATCACTATGTAAAGGTCATAAGTGTCCTTTCTTGTCAGTACAGTTTTCTGAGGAGAATCCATCCAGGAATTTGGATCCAACTTCTTAAAACACAACATGAGCTTTCCTGACCTTTCTTTCTGACAAAAAAAAAAAAGAAGAGTGGATTGTAGAGTTGCTCAAAAAAAGCAAAACCTGTTTCAAATAGGTGCTAAAAGACATATATTTTTTTGTACCTTAAAAGAGACCTACATAATGCTGTTTTATCTATTTTGTTATTTCCCCAACTCTGTCACAGAATCAATGTTCTGCTTCCAGAAAAAAAAAAAAAATTGTCTTGCAGAAAACTCAGTTCCCAGTGAGCAAAATTAGCCATGCAAAGAAAATCACAGTTTTATGGAGAGATTTGCAAACGCTTTATTTTTTCAAATTCTGTTTGTAATTTTTAAAAAAAGCTATAAGTGGTTTTTAAAACTGCTGAAGACCATAACCAGTTCTTGACTTCCCCCTTCCCTATTCACCAGTCAAATACTTTGCAAGCATAGGTGTGTTGGACAGTATTTCAGCAAAATTCAAAGAGAAGTCTTATCCCCTGAGGAAAGGCTAATGCAAATGGAGCAGGAAGCACCCAAAAATAATTTATTAATACGGCTGCACACCTATCCAAACTGATCTTTCCCCTTTTAATGTTAAAATAATTACAACATGATGTATCAACTGATGTATGAAGCAATTTCCCTCAATAATTAGTAATTGCCTGTTGCGGGTCTGATGTAACAGTTTGTCAGGTTTATTCAGCCAAGTGTTCCCCTCCACTCAGGGCAGCACAACCCAGAGTTTAAATTCCTTATACACAAAATTATAAATGGCAACGAGTAGAGAATGCATGTAACTGATCTACTTGTTCCTGAAAAAAAAAACCCCTTCTGGTTATTCCACAAAAAATAGATTTGTCTGTGTTACATGACACTGCTGGTGCTTATATATGAGTAGTTTCAGCAAGACCAAAAAACCCCAAATCTCTCAATTTAATTCTTTTTTTCTTTTTCTTTTTCTTTTTTTTTTTTTCAGAAACTAACCAGATCCAGCATTTTCAGTTCTTGTGTCACAGTTACCAAAGTTAAAAGGCAAGGTGGGTGTTTAGCTCTGGTTAAGACAAGTTCTTCTCTTAGACCAGTGCACTGCACTAATAAAATAATTTTCACATGGAATATAATGCAGTGGTGCCTTAGCCTTCCCTTGGCAAATGAGATGAACATCAGGGGAATAAAAAAACACAGCACCAAGGTTCTGCTTGGAAAAAATGGAATTTCTGGAAGAAAGATTAAAATAAATGAAATATCACTGGCTTGGCGAGCAGCAACTGGGGGAGAATGAAACAAATATTGGAATGACATAAATCCTGAGGAATTACAGTGTTATAAGGAAGGGCTGAAAGTGAAGAAGGTAAAATTTTGGCTGTCTAGCCACAGAAGTTTCCTGGTGCAGATATCCATTAGTGAAGTGGTCTCTACGAGGAAATAGTGAAGGATATATAACGTATGACATTTATAACCAGACTAAACAAAAACTGCACAGTCCTTCCTTCACAGACAAGTGGCCCACAAATCCACCTCTACATCCCATGGATCCCATGCACTGCATGAGCAGCCACATTCCACAGGAAGCACAACATGGAGCAGGGACTTTTTTAGTTTGAACCACAGCCCAGCCAAACCTGGGCTTTAAATGATGCTGGACTCTGATTAGAGTGGTTTGAGCTTGAACTTCAGTCAGAACCAGTCCTGAAGATAAATATCCCCTGGCTCAAGTTCCTCATACCAAGCCAGGGCTTGAGAGGAGGTCAATAAAACAGCAAGGGTGATTCCACCCCTTCTTGATACTTCTTGCACCAAAGATCTTTGATGATGTGTTGGTATGGCCGTGGGTTTGGGCTGTGCTGGAAAACCCTGTAAGCTTTGGGATTTAGGAAAGTCTTCTTCTGTCTCTGGCAAAGATTTAGGTTCTGCTACATTTAGGGTCTCATTAGACCCCGCTACCACCAGAGCTGAGCGTGCTCCAGGAACACAGCTCATGGGTGACCTTCCTTTCCCCACTCTCTGGTGGGGTCAGGAGGTCACTGGAGTGACACCATTTGCTCTGTGAGGGTCAAGGTGGGACACTTGCCCTGCCAGTTAGAAAGGTTAGAAATCTGCTTAATTCAGATTTGTCCTTGTTCTTCCACTGTCCACGGCCTGGAGAAGGTTTTATCCAAGGAGACCAACAGAAGTGTGATGTCCTCCTCATGGAACACTGAAGAGATCAGCTGGGAGAGATTCCTGCAGGGATAACCCAGCTCTCAGCCCCACATCCCTGGTGCTGGTGGTCTTCTACAAGTCTGCTCCTTGTTAAACATCCTGGAACAGCTTTTATTGTACCTCAAGGCCTAAATTTTTTTTTTTTTTTATCCAGAATTTGGAAGTAACTCTCCTCATTTTAGCCTGCTTCTTGGAGGTTTTCTTTACTTTAGAAACCAGAGACACACTTGCAGAGCAGGATGAAGCTCTTGGGAGCTATTTTTCTCTTCAGTTTTTCTGGCCTGTATGAAGCAAACTTGGCAAAAAGCTGAAGGGCAACATGCATGGTGTGACCATTTGGGAGAGGGATGCAAGCATGCAACCAGCTGGAATGGCTCCTCTGGAACTATTTGGATGCCAGGACAGTGTCATCTTGTGGTCATCGTGCAAGGACAGTGACCAAGACTGAGAAGGTGGGAAGGACAGGATTATAAAATCGTTAAGGTTGGAAAAGACCTCTGAGATTGAGCCCATCAAGTCCAGAGCTGCCAAACCCACCACTAAGCAGGCAAAGCTTCATCATCAACAGCAGCTTCATTTCCTTTCCCCTTTGTCAATGACTTTTCCATGAGGGAGAAAAATTCTGTCCCTCTGATAACCAAACCAGATAAGCACCCAGCAGTACAGCAAGCTGACCTTCACAGATTGTTCATGGCTAAAGTGAGGTTTCCACTTCCAAAATCATCCCTGGACACAAAGCAGAGGAGAATCCAGCTCTCTGTGACACAGCAAGAGAAGCCTCACACATCTTCCACACATGTCTCCTGAAAGCGAGGGGAGACAATGGGGCCCAGCTATTGTCTTGCAGTTGCTCAGGATTTTTTTTCTTCCCAGCCAGAAAAGAACTGCATTTTGTATGGTGACTCCTCTGCATCCCAAGGGGCAGCAGTGGGAGAAATGTTCTCATTCCTGGAATATTACTGCACTGAGGTTCCCTCTGCAGCCTGTGCTCCAAAGCTGGTGGGACATCTCTCCATGATGCTGGCAGTTCCACCTCCTCCAAGAATGGATGGGAAAAGATCTGTGCTGCTCCTCTCCACAGGAGTATTGTTAAATAAGAGTTAAACACAGAGCCAGGCTTACTGGCCTCTGGAGGAAGCCCTGACAGAGCTTTCAGACATCAGATGTGTTTCACATTCCCTCTGTGCCACAGGATCCTCAAACAGCATCTCTTAACGCTGATGGGGACAGCAGAGAGGCGTGATTTGGTTGAGTCCAGTTTCCACGTTCAGGAAAGCTCCTCATGGACTGAATTTTAGAAATCCAGTGTGTTTGTGTAGAGAAAAAGTGTTTGCATTAACATAGGAGGTATCTCAAATAAAATGTCAGTGGAAATTCCACTCTTGGTCAGCCACGCAAGCCAGAACTGGTGAGTTTGTCTTGCCTCTTGTTCCTACTCCAAAATGTCCCTTTTTGGGATCTCTTGCCACCACTTTATCAGAGGTCACCAGTATTGTGGCTGGTGGCACAAACATAACCCCCACGTGGGCTGATCACCTCCCCAAAAGCCACTCTCCTGGGGACCCCACATGTGATCACTGAGTCCATGATCCAGGTGGAAAGTCCTAGGAAGAAAACCATAATGCCCCTGTGGACACTGCCCAGGAGAGTTTTAGTCTGGGGCTGTGGTGTTCTCATAAACATGAAAAGCAGATAGTCCTGAAATTGATGGTTTTCTGGCAATTTGATCTGGACTCTCTGAGCTGAGTGACCACCAGTCTAAAGGTGAATATTGGGATAAGAGCAATTCTGGTCCCAGGCAGAAGCCCCTGCTGTCAGGATCTCCAGGGTGTTTCTTTAATGGGTGACCACTTTGTTCCTTAAAGGTTTCCTTCAGCGTGACAGAGAATTGCCAAGAATTAATGCCAGTGTTTGTCAGAGATGACTCAAGGCCAGCTGTCACTGTCTCTGTTACTGATGTTGCAGATGATGGCAGGATCCCAGAAGTCTGTCCTGCTCATCTGGGAAGTCCAAAGCAGAATGGTCAAATCATGGAATCACAGCATGGTTGGATTGTAAGGGACCTTAAAGCTCGTCCTATTCCAAATCCCTGCCATAGGCAGGGACACCTTCCACTGTCTCAGATGGCTCCAAGCTCCAACCAACCTTTCCTTGGACACTTCCAGGGATGGGGCAACAACAAATTTTCCAAAATTACCTTTCTAACACCAAGTCTTTTCTCCCTGTCTAGCCATTTCCACCCCACACTACAGGGAGAGGGCAGCATCCTGTGGCCTGGCATTCCCTGGAGTGCAGAGGGACAGGGAATTTAGCTGTTGGCATGGTTGGAGTGACAAACCCTTCCCTGCTTTCATTAGGCATCTGAATTGCTGACATTCCTGTCAAATGCTAAGTGGGGACCTTTTCAAGAGTGGCAGCTGGGTCAAGATGTGCAGCCTTAATGAGTTGATGCAATTTGTGCCTTGGCACAGAAATTACTTCTCTGTGGGGAGGTCTTTGGGTTGTTCCTCCAGAAAGGGGAGCATGGATCCAGCTGGGTGGAATGAGCACAGGAAGAATGTGAGGCAGCTGAAAACCAACCCCCTGTGGCCACAGTGTGTCATCTTCCCAAAGGGGATGGCTGGGCATGGGGGAAAGAACAAGGACACTGATGGCAAACATGGGGGTCTACCTGATCCTCGTGCAGTGGATGGAGGGAGTTTGGTGAAAAGTGAAATGAGACAGGCTGGGGAGGCAGTTCCCAAGACTTCTGCAGCTGTAGCTAAAAAGCAGAGTCGTGGCTCGGCCCCCTGTGTTATGGCAGGGTGGCTCTGGGGCACGGTGATGCCACAGGTGCCTCACAGAGGGCACACAGGCCAGGTGAGAGGTCCTGATGATTTCCAGCTCTGTTTCAGAACATTTACTTTGGACTTTTTCCTTTTTTTCTTTTTTCTTTCTGTCTTGACGATATAAATACCTCCTGAGAGCAGAACACTTTCCTTTCCTGGTAATCCTTCTTCTTGTAGTAATAGATTCAGCAAGGACTAGAGAGACAGAGGGAGCAGCTCCCAGCTGACTCTTAGGGATACAAAAGGTGATGGCAACTCAGGTGCTGGTGGCAGAAAGGTCTTGGATGCAGTGATGGGTGTCCTGGCCAACAAGATAAACTCATTGCACCCAGTCTCAATAGCTGTAGCATGAATAGAAGGAAGAACATAGCAAATCCCTTTGTTATCCTTTTTCCTTCCAGGCTCTGATGTCTGCAAAGCCTGAGCTGACTTGGGCATCAACTGAGAGACAGAAGTGTGAGGAGGTTTGGGGCTTTTCCACCATTATCTGGATTGAGACCTGGAAGAGTAGAGCTTAACGGGAGAGTTTTAAAAGGCTCTGAATTGCTGGAACAGCAATAAAACCCACTGGAGTCTATGTTATAGAGGCAGCTAATACACACCTCGGGTGGTGAGACGCAGTCAGGCCATTGCTGTGTGGATTAATGTCCCCATAAAACACGTCCCGTGGTGTGACATTGTTGTGAGGAGAATGGAGCAATAACTCTGCCCCAGCCCCAGCTCCGTGCCGGCACACGGATCCCCACCATGGGGCTGGAGGCTCTCGGGGCTAACACAAAACATTTGTTATGGAGCTGCCCCTGTCCTCCCATTGGAACAGCCCAGCCCAGCCCAGGGCCCCCTTCCCCGCCGGGTGCTCTTCCATCCATTCCTGCTGCACCTCCGGCATCGCTGGCTCCCGGGTCCCCATCTGGGGCTGCCTGCGTGGCCAGCTCCAGGCAATCCTTCAGCAGCCTGGACAAGCCCAGGCCATGGCAAACAACAGGTTTGGCAGGGCTGAGGGTGTAAATAAAAGAGCCTGACTCAGCCAGGGCTGCTGAGCGGCCGCCACCGAGAGCCTTGAAAACTGGAAAGTATTATTTCATTTATTAATAGGCATTTCTGTTACACTCCCCACCAGAGTGTGCGTGTCCCTGATGACAGAAGTGCTTACTGGTGCTAATGAGGCAGAACGGAGAGGAAAAAATGGCCCTGTGGGTCGGGGACTGGCTGGGGAGCCGGGAGATGTGAGCTCAGCTCCTGGCGCTGCCACCGCCTCCGCCGATGACCTTCCCCGGCTGCCTGAGCCGGTGCCTCCAGCCCTCCCTGCCAGCTGCAGGATGGGGATGCTCTGCCTTCACCTGTGGGTTTTGGGCTCTATAATTAATGGGGGGGAATGATTCCTGTGGATTTGATCACGAGCTGTGCTCTCTTCCCCCTCGCTTCTCTTGTAAGTATTTCTGGGACCAAAGTCTTCTCTGTCTTGGGCTTTGCACCACCACAGAAAGGTTTTTTCTGTAAAGGTGAGAATGCAAAATGCAAAGGGGAGACACATAAATGGGGGTTGGGAAAGGCAGACACTGTCTCTCAGCCATCCACCCTTTGGTTGCTCCCAGCTAACACAGGTTGATGGCTCAGCCCCAAAGGTGTATCCCAGGGATTTGCCTTTTCTTCCCAGGTGCCATTTGATAGATCAGACACCAAAATATCCCCTAGAAATACCCATCACCACTTCAGGGCTCCAGACCTGAACTGTGCCCAAGATGTGTCCAGAGCATACCAAGGAACAGTGACTCATGCACCTGGAAAGCTGGGAGGGAGTAATTGTTTTCTGGATGGGATCACAGATGTCTGTGGGGGATTTGTGGGTGTTATTTCAAGGCCTGATCCCAAGGCACCTTTTAGAATCTACAGAGAGCCCATTAGGATGGGATGAGATACTCCACATGGTGTGGAAAAGCAGGGCTGGGCTGTGTTTGTCCCACAATCCCTGCTCAGTCAGGTGCAGGGATTTCCTTGGAGAGGGATGCTCCAGGACACCCACTCTGGTCCACCCCAGGGCTACAGAAGCTCCTTCCTGTCTATCCCTCTGCTCTGGAGCTTCCTCAGTGGGTGCCAAGTTGGGACAGAGAACCTGGTGCAAGGTGGGACTTTCACCTCATGGACAAAATCCTCATGCAGTGCCCTGGGGAAAGCTGCAAGTGATGTGTGCGGGGTCTTAAAGAACCACAGTGCAGTTCCTTTGTTGCTGTTGGTTCTGGTGAGCTCCAGAACCACACAAGAAGATGTGAGGGCTTATTCCACAACCACCGGAGATATCCAGAGGCCAGGCTGGCACAGGCAGGCATGAGACTCATGTATTACATGCTGGGAAAGGCAAATAATGAGCAGGCTGCAGTGAATTTCCACATCTTTAATTTTCTCCCCTTCCTCAGAGTGGCAATGTCTGCTCAGCACATCTTGTGAGCAGAAAGCAGATGAAGTAGAGCAAAAATAAACTGGAGAGCTGAAACAGGAGAAGAGAGCACAGCTACAGCACAGCTTTGTGTAAAACTTCATTCCTTACTGGTAGTAAATAAAAATAGTTTTGTTTTTTTTTTTTTTCTCAGTGACTCACGGCACAGACATTGCATGGAAAGGGCACTAGAATCAACAGCCAGGGGAAAAAAAATAGAGAAATGGAAAAATGATCATCACAGTGCATTTTTCCCATTCCCCTTTCATCTCTTACACCTGTGTTTGACTTCAGCCAACCTTACATAAATCCTTTAAACATCTGTCTAAGACACTTATGAAATAAGCTGGAATGGCCTCAGCCAGGCTAACAGCTCGTTCTGCTGGATATCTGAGTGTTTAATCCCAAGCAGGGCTGTGGGGTTTGCCAAGCCAGACGGGCAGCAGGCTCTTCCCATCAAACCCTGCTCATTCAGAGTGTTCCACACTGTTTGTGCCAGGACTTGTGCAGGCACTGCCGTATGAAAGCCCCTATTTATAGCTGTGAACTGCAGACGGAGGCTCCGGGAGTGTGCCGGAGTGCAGCACCTGACCTCTGTAAAGTCACACAGGCTGAACGTGTGTTCACGTGCCCCTAGCAGGGGCTGGGGCCATGGGGTGGCCAAATGTGAGTCTGGGGTAATCTTGGGTAGAGTATCAGTGTCAGTGTCATCCTCGGAGGGGCAGGGGGTGGGATGGATGTGGCCCCACAGGAGGTCAGGGCACGGGGTTGTGACCGTGGTGGGGACTTTGTGCTGACAAAAGGCAGGGTTGTGCTGTTGCTCTTCCCCTTCTGTGTTTCAGGAGTGATTATTTCCTGGAATCACAAAATCCTTGAGGTTGGAAAAGGCCTCCAAGATCACAGAGTAGAACTTCTGGACAATCTCCACCTTGTTATCCAGCCCAGAACACTGAGTGCCACATCCAGTCATTCCTTGGACACCTCTGGGATGGTGACTCCTAGACCTCTCTGAACAGCCCATTCCAGTGCTTGACCACCCTTTCAGGGAAGGAATTCTTCCTGATGTCCAAGCTGAGCCTCCCCTGGCACACCTTGTGGCCGTTTCCCCTTGTCCTGTCCCTGTTCCCTGGAGCAGAGCCCGGCCCCCCCGGCTGTCCCCTCTTGTCAGGAGCTGTGCAGAGCCACAAGGTCCCCCCTGAGCCTCCTTTGCTCCAGGCTGAGCCCCTTCCCAGCTCCCTCAGCCTCTCCTGGGGCTCCAGACCCTTCCCCAACTCTGTTCCCTTCTCTGGACACACTCCAGCTCCTCAAAAGATATTTCATGATTCTGTAATTTCTTTCTTGCCATGAGGACCCCAAAACTGACCCCATTATTCAAGGTTCCTCATCAGTGCCCAGAACAGGGGGACAGTCACTGCTTGGTTCTGCTTCCACACTATTCCTGGTGTGATTCAGACCATTTGTGTGACCATACCTGAAAATCTCTTTGCAGCCACCAGTTCTGCTGCCTGGAGAAATTCATTGCATCTGGGAAGATGATTCCCTTCCTTTCCAGATTCTTGGCACTCCACTGAATGAGTCTCCACAGTGGAAGACAAGGAGTAACAGTTTGAGTTTGTATTTTGGGTCTTGACTTATCTTTTGGGCTCCTTGAGTTGTGAGAACTTCTGTTCTGGCATGGAGCTTGATCTGGAACTGGCCTGGCTCCCTGCCAGTGACTCAGTCACAGTCTATCTGGGGATTGATTTTATATTAAAATACATTGAAATCTGCTGCTGAGCAAGGTTAGTCCCTGGCTGGTGGGTGCTGGTGCTGCCAGGCTGGAGTCAGTGGGACCACAGGCAGTGTGGGGAGAGAGGCTCCTGGCCATGCCACCCACTTTGGGACCTTGGGCAGTGCCAGTCTGCTCCTCAAAATGCCCCTGGCACTGCATGGGCCTTGTGCAGAGCTGGTCCTGCTGCTTTGCACAAGCACAGGCCCCCCAAAAGCTGAGACCCCCCCCCCCCCCTGAGCAAAGAGAACGAGGACCAGCGGCTGCCAAGTTGAGATCTCCAGCTTGTCTTGATTTACTGGTGAGTTTAGAAGGAGCTGTAAGAGTTTTCTTTCAGGGACAAAATATATTTTTCCCTTGACACAAGTCAGGAATCACCAAAGGGATTTGTTTAAACACATCTGATAAAAGCCTTCCTTGGGCTGTGATCAAGGCAGGTCAAGCTCTGCTTTGGGTTTATCTCGGCTCGTGAATTTGAGCTGTCTGCTTGCCTCTGCATTGGTTTCTGCTTCTGCACCAGTACCTGCTGCTCTCCAGTATTTATTGTTGTTTGTGATGTGGGTTTTGCTGATCCCTTTGCTTTATTGTGTGTATTCACACCAGCGGCACTTCAAAAGCTGAGGATGTTTCTCTTCCCCTGAGTCAAGATGCTTTTCTGACCCACAATCCTATCAGGAGCTCCTCCCACACTTTAAAACTTATTTTATTCTGACCCACAATCCTAACAGGAGCTCCTCACTGGAGGATTCTTATTCTAGAAATCAGAAACCAGGCAAAATTCATATCACTTTCCTGATGCCAGGATGGGAAAGCTGCCAGCCAGCTGAGGGTCCAGGTGGGATCTCCAAAAGATCTTCAGCCAACAAGGAGAGCTGCAACATGAGCCACGGGTGGAAGGTGCATGGAATGGGTTGGGTTGGAAGAGATCTTCACCCCCCATGGCAGGGACACCTTTCACTATCTCAAGTTGCTCCAAACCCCATCCAGCCTGGCCTTGGACAATTCCAGGGATCCAGGAGCAGCCTCAGCTTCTCTGGGCACCCTGTGCCAGGGCCTGCCCACCCTCACAGGGAACAATTCCTTCCCAATATCCCATCTAACCCTGCCCTCTGGCAGTTTGAAGTCATTACCCCTCATTTTATCCCTACACACCCTGAAGGTTTGGGTATTCCCATGTGTCCTCTCCAGCACTGGGCTTTCCCAAGCTTTGCCTGTGTAACATCACAGCAGAAGGTGAGGTGGGGATCAGAGTCTGCAGGCAGTGAGTTTGATTATTGATAAGGTCACCCTGGGTTTGCTGATCCACCTCATAAATCTTGTTTAGTCCCTTCTGAAGACAACAGCACCTGCTCTGTGTGTCCTTGCAGAGGAGGTGGCTGGGATGTACCAACAATCAATTAACTTGCCAGACTTTTACCAGCAGGATGTTTCTCTTTGCTGGCATGTGAAGCTCGCTTTCCCTGGATGGGCAGAGCTGTGAAGGAATCTGGAATCAGACCATGATGAAAACACACAAAGCCTCAGTGTCCTGATTCCTTGCACAAAAAAAAAAAAAAAAAAAAAAGGCATGTTGGCCCTAAACTACCCAAAATCACATGAACTGAGGTGCCTACAGTTGTGTTGGGGGTGGGGATAAGCTTTGATATTAGGAAAATACGAAACATTTGGAAAAGGCTCTTTCCCCAGATGGTGGTTGGGTGGTTGGGCACTGCAACAGGCTCCCCAGGGAAGTGGCCACAGATCAAGACAGAGCTCAAGGAGCATTTGGACATTCAGGCACCTGCTCAACATTAAATGGGACATGGAATGGCAAAACCTGCCAGGCAGAGCAGTTATTCCTCAAGAGTTTTGTCATATTTTCCATGGGACCACCACAATGGCAAATTCCCTCAAGAGATGTGACACTGCAGGTGAAGTGCACAGCCTGGTGTGGCTGCTCCTGCAGGAGTTTGTGGAGATGCCTGGATCATCAGGAAGAGTTGCAAAGTTGGATAAGAAGCTGCAGTAAAATATAAAAATCTGTACAAAAATCAGAATTCCTTTTTTTTTTTTTTTTTTTTTTTTGAGACATCAGTAAATAGACTCCAGGGGAAAACAATGTCACTGTGGAACAACATCTGTTCCAGCTTTGCTGAGAACACCCTGGTCTCCTTGTTTTACCAAGCATCTGTTCCCAGCCACTTATCCATACTGTGCCTCTAAGAAGGATGTTGCATTCCTTGGGGATGAGATCACTGGTCCAAGGGAAAGGACTTTGTAGATTAAGGATGCAGAAGTTCAGAGATGTTTTGTTCTCAAGTCCTGAAGCAACTCAAGGTGAGGCATCACATCCTTCAGAACCTTGTCTTTCCTTGGTAGAGCAGAGATAGACTTTTTTGTCTTCTTTAAGTTTTTGACTGTGTTTTTTTGCTGCACTTCACACAGTGAAGAGGTGGATTATAGCTGGGAACACAGTAAATAAAAGAATAAAATAAGAAGTTCATGAGAGAAAGAAAGGGAAATTTAGCAGAGATGAGTTTGGGCACTTAGAGATATTCACTGGACTGAAGATTTTTAAATTGGCATTCCTATCAAAAGCAGTAACAGTAGCAAAAGCTCCTATTGGTAATGATTTTTTTATTCTTGAATTAGAATAATTCAAGGGGCTGCTGGAATGTGCCAAAAAATTAGACAGGACAGAATCCTGCAGTGCCACCAAGTATAAAACGGTGCATTGAACAGGTCACTTTAACAAGTCTGTGCCAGTTGGGTGCATGAAAAAAAGAAACCAAACATCTGGACAACAAAAATGGGCAAAACCCTGGTGTAGAAGCACAGTCACTGCCAAAACATCTCATCTCTACGGGATGACACCACAGGTAAGGCAGTCACCAACTGTCTGCCACCTTCTCCTGGGGTGCAGGAGAGGGCTGGAGCGTTTTGTGGCAGCTTTTCAGGGATGTGCACTTCAGGAACAGGGAGACAGACATGTTTGCTGGCTCAGCTGGGCCCCAGACAAGGCAGCCCTCTGGAAAAACCCTGAATGAACATCCAGGGCCTTGCTTTAGAAATATGCTTCTCCTCACAGCCCATCCATATCACAAAGTGATTTTTCAGCCCATCTGTTCAGTGATTAGGCCTTGCTGCTGATACAAAGGGCTCTGCCAAAACCATGAACCGAGTGCCTCGGTGTGGACAGACCTTTTCTGAATTCCACCACAATTTCCTTCTGTCCTAAAGCTCCCTTGATTGAATTACTTGGTGGCTCCAGTCCTGCAGCTCAGGAAGGTGCAGACTGCACTGCATCATCACCAGATGTGAGTTTCTGAGGTGTGACAGAGCTGGGCAGACTGCGGGGACACAAAAACCATTCCTCTCCCCGTGTGCTCAGGTGCCTGCCCATGATCTTGCCAGAGGTGGTGAGGGAATGATGACCCTGAGACATCAGCTGTGTCCTGCTGCAGGGGAAGGGACCACACGGCTCTCTGGTTTTCAGGGAGCAAAGGGAATGAAGAATCCCCTGAGTGAGAACCAGCAGATTGCCCAGAGACATTCCCTAAACAGGTTCAGCTGACAATGAGCATGGCCTGTCCCTGTCAGGAAAGCTTCTCCAGGGCTGGGAAGATGCCTGTTTAGGGCAAACAGCTCATAACAAAGTGTCAGTAGCTCACATCCACGGATCCTGGGGTTTGCAGCATGAAGAGCACTTCATTCCCTCCATGCTGATCTTTTCCATCTGCTCTTTACTGCCTGCAAGGTATTCCCATGTGGAAAGCAGCTCGAGCCTGCCGTTTCCGAGCCTCTTCCAAAAATTATGTCAAGCACGAGCATTTCATCATTAAGGGCACTAATACTTTGCACATACACAAAATTTGTCTTCTGATTATCCCCAGCTTGTATTACAATGCATTTTGTAGGCACTTAGCCAAACATTTTACCTTCAGTCAGATATATGACCTGCTGCTTTGGAGAGGCTGGAGGCTGGTCCAAAGCCTATTAGACCAGGGCAAACCTCTGTGCTGGTTTAGCAGAATTTGGATCAGTCCCTAAAGGCATCACAGATGATCTGAATTATCAGAAGTGATCCCAGGCAGTTGCAAGTAGGTAGGGATCAGCTTGCCAAGGTATCTGAAGAAGCTGTATCGGGTTGTTTTCAAATCATCTGATGAGAATTAGCTCAACTTAATCAAATCACAAGGCAGTTGGAAATTCAGTCTAGACTAGATGGAATAGGGTTGTAGGGTAGATGGAAAGCTAAATGCATTAGAAGAAAAACAATTAAACATAAACAAAAAAAAAGATTCATTTGCTGGAAAATGCAACTAAATAAATTTCTGACCAGAAACCAGGTGTGTATTTTTTCCATTTGCCTAAAGTGACATATTGTCAGCTATGCAGAGTTTTGATTTGACACTGAATGTCTTTTCAAAGGAGATCCTTTACACATTCATTTTGTCCTTACTGGCCTTACAATCTCTGATTTGCACAATGGTACTCAGTGGATCATGATTATTTCTTTTTAGGTTAAAAAGTTCAAGTTACAAGAATCTGAAGACAGTGAGTGTGAAAGAGGTAAAGCTGCTATTTTTAGAAGACCAAAGCTTTCCTGGGAGAAGCCAAGTACGTGCAGAACTTTGACATGGCACACGTTGAGCCAGTCACTTTGTCAGATGAAACCATTGATGGGTCTCACTCCAGTCACAGTTCATCCTCATCCAGTTAATATTTCCCCTAGAAATTTAGCCCATATGAAGGGCAGGTGATTGCCTAGATGGGTTCATCGTATCCAAATCATCCTACCTTGGTATAATTTCCTTTTAATCCAAAGGACTGTGATTACTGCCGTGTCTTTCATCCTGCCTGCTCCAGTTTTGCTCTCCGTGTCACCAGATACCTGTTGGAGAAGGGTGGCTTGCCATGCATTCCTGCCCTTTTTATAGGGAATTTGAAAGAATTACAGCAAGGTCATCTCTACCCTGAAGCAATATTTAAAAAGGTATCAGGTTTTACTTCCTTCATCTTCCCACCTTCCTCGACCCTGAGCGCCAGACCCAAATTTCCTGTGTAATTTGTGGCCCATTGATTTATTCTGCACAACTACATCTCTGCTATACCAGTTAAATCAGCTCACCTCTTGCCAAGTTAAATACGAGAGTTTTCCCATGTTTGGTGGTGAACTCTTGGAATCAGCACAGAGCCATGTGCCATTTGATGCCTGGTGGATGCTTTGCTCCTTGTCCCACTCTGGTGAAGCCCTACTTGGAGAGGTGCCTCTCTCTTCTTAGATTTTATTGTTCTGGCCACCGTTCAATACTTCCCCACAAATCCTTCTCATCTACATCCTCCCAAGCCTTACAGCCACCTACAGTGCTTGTGGTATGAAATAAATCCTCAGATGTTTTCCCGGGCAACCGGTGGTTTCTGTACTTCGGCTGCATTCCCTCCAAAAGGAGGCTGAGGTGACCGAGGCAGGGAAATGACAGGGAGCAGGACTTCAGGAGCAAACCTTTGGGTCATGCCATCAAATATCCTCCCTCTGGAAGTGACCAAAGCCTCTACAGGCCTGGGGAAGAGTATGAGATTTGTACAACCTCCCCGAAGAATCGGAGAATGTTAAGGGTTGGAAGGGAGCTTAAAGGTCATCCCTCCCTTCCATGGGCAGGGACACCTCTCTCTACACCAGGCTGAACCTATTCAGCTCCCAAATATTTGCAGATCAGGGACTTTCTGAGCCAGACATGGCTGCCTGTAGTTCCCTTTGGAGGGTTTCTGCTCCTGTGATCCTCTGGCACCCCATCTGCAACCTGGTCTTGGGACAGGAGTCCCCCTCTCCAGGCTGGCAATGGTGAGAGATGGAAAAGCTCTTCACCAGTGCGCTCTTCATTTACAGATTGGCCAAAATCCGTGCCCTCTCCATCAATCCTCCTTTCCACAGCAAATTCCTGAGTGTCTAATAAAGTTAAATCACATCCATTCTTCACCACCAGGCATCGACACGCATTGGCAGCCCCCCCTGCGTTTCAGAGGAAGCTGCTATAAATGGACTTCCTTCCTTCCTTCCTTCTCCCTGCTCTTCCCTCCTCCGGCTCTCCCCATCCCTTGCAGTAACCAGCCCCACAGCCATCATCATCAGCCCCACCCCTGCAGGCTTTCTGCAGGAAACCCGAGCTCCCTGCTCCCTGTGCAAGGCCTGAGGCTCTTCTCTCTCCCCTGCCTTTTGACCATCTGTGTGCATCCAGCAGCAGAAGTGCCACGCACTCACTCGCTCTCCCACCAACTCACCCTCAGCCCCTACCATCTGGAGATGATCTGTTTGTCTATTTAGACTCCAAGCTCTCCGGGGCAGGAACTGTCTCTAATTGCATGTTTGTACCGTACCTACAGCTGTGTTGGACTGAATACACCCACTGTCATCTTCTCTTGGAAACTCAGTTCCTCCTGGGAGTGTCCAGCACTGAAAAGTAAGACCACTTGGAAATCCAACTTGCTGGAGGCACATGCCAGAGTTCCTTGGTTGCACTTATATTAGACCACAGAAAAATTCTTCCAGTGGCTGCAATAATCATCCAGCCCAATTTTTACTGCCAAGCTGACAAAAAGGACTTAAAAGCAGTGAAAATGTTGCTTAGCATGGTGGAGCTCACATCTGGCTGAAGCTCCAAACGTGCCTTAAAAAATACTGTATTTCACCAGGGAAATGCCTGAGGAGCCCAGATTTGCCTGTGCCTTGTTTGGTGACCCCTGGCCAACGCCACCAGGGAGCCAGGTGGACAGAACAGGAGCCTCCCAGCCAGATTTCACAGCCTGAATTGATTTCATCTTCACTCCAGCACAGCAGGATGACCTCACCTGTACATACCTGCTGCTCACTGCCTCCCTGCTTTGGAAGATGAAGACCTAAGGTGTTTTTATTTGTAAAAAGTACAAAATTTAATTGTTTTTCTCCCCTTGCTATTTAACAGCTTTAATTAAAAACCTTCTGTAACTGAGTTTAGGCCTCTGAGCTCCAGTCTTTTCATAGCACCCCTTGTAACACATTTTTCAAGCTCTGTATTTTCACTGAAACAGGGCAGGTGGTAGAAAACGGAGGTGCTATCACAAAAAAAGTAGGTTTTTGAGAAAAGAAAAAAAGCTTAATAAAGTTTCCAGACTGATCCAAGAGAAAGAATGAATGTATCACCACAGTTAGCCTCCTGCAGATGGTGAAAAATATCCCAATTCAAGAATACAATAAAATTTAAAAGTGCATCTATATATTTTCCCATTTGGTTAACTCTGGAACACCATTTCTGCTTGTTTTGGCTGCTTTTTATTCCTGCCTTTGAGTGTAAAGAAACGGTAAGGAAGTTTATGAATGAGGTCCTGCTCACATTCCAGACTCTGCTATGTACATGGGCTGTTTTCTGCTGGGATCCTGGGATGAGATCATTCCAAAACCACCTCGTTTGCCCACTGTGCTCACTCAAAAAAGATTCAAATGGACAGTTTTGCACTTTCTGCAATGCAAACACACATACTGTAGTTTTCCTGCATGCCAGCATCCACCAAACTCCTGGAATAAATGAAAAATAAAAAAAGAAAAAAGGAAAAAAAAAACACCAAAAAACCAGTCCTTTTCCACTACCAAAGGCTGTTTATAAAATCAGTTTGATCAGCTCAGGAATGAGCTGAGATAATGTTTATCCACACAAACACTGAAGATCATGCAACTATCTTGACGTGCCAAGCTAAGATAACTACTGGGCTGAAAAAAAAGAGGTTAGAACAACAGGAAATTACTCATTTACTACCAGTTGCTTAGGTATTTTAAAGAGCTCCCAGAACATTTGCTTTTGTGTACCTAAGAGGAAAAAAAAAAGCCTCTGAGGGTGGGGGAAGCTCAGATGGGTAACATAAAAGTGACTTTCCTTGCTGAAAGAGCAAAGGCAGGAGAAGGGGGTTGTGACAAGAGGATATAAAATACCCTGCAATTCATCAGCAAGGAGAATCAAACTCTGCCGGAGCGATCGGCATTCCTGGGGATTATGGAAAGGATTACGGTGAGTTGTTAGCAGGGCGAGGGAGCCACTGAAAGATGGGCTTTCCTACTGCCCTGAAATAAATGGGACAATTAAGGCTTTGGGAAAGTTAATGAGGTTTTTTTTCCCCTTGAATTTTCAGAGCAGCTGGCCAGCCCGTGTGTAGGAAAAGCCATTTATTGAGGAGGAAAGAAAAATAGGCAGTGAAAATAAAAATGTTTGCGTTCCCTAAAAATATACTTCAAGCCTTCCGAGGGGGAAATCAATTATCCACAAGGCCATCCTGCTGTCGGGGAGAAAAATCTAAGGCATTTTCCAGCTCGGCTGCCCTGGGTTTAGCTGATCTCTCTGTCAGATGGGTCTCATCACCGCGGCATTTGGTGCCTCCGAGTCTTTCATGTGTTTAATCTCACAACCCACCTGTGAGAAGAGGAATTACAGTGAAGGAGCTGAGGAAAGGGCCCAGACTTTTAAAGGGATTTAGCTGCCCAATTACCTGGCTCAGGGTTAGGCTGGAAATCCCCAGGGGAGAAGGATGTTGCACCTGGGTCTGCCAAGAGCCGGGTCAGTGCAGTTCTCAGTAGCAATGCCCGCTTGGACCTGGGACAAGGGAGAGCTCAGTGCCCCCGTGAATGGGCCATTGTTTCTCCCTCGATTACTGTTGAGAAATATTTTGAGCCCGAAAGGAAATAAATGAATAATCAGAGTCTGAGTTCAGAGCATGAAGAGCAATTCTTTTTCCCGAGGCTGAGCAGGGTCTCACATCACTGGTGCTTGTGTTTATTCTCAGGGAGAGGATTTACAATTAACCTCCAAGCACCATGAAGAAGTAGAGCTCCTCTCCTGGGTCACGATTTTGCTGCCTCCTCATGCCCCAACACTGCTCACTACTCAGCCACCCCAGACCCCAGCAGAATCCTGCTAAGGGGGTCAGCGTAGGACACGTGCAAAAATCCATATTCATCTTTCTCCGTCGGTGAATCTCTGTTCGGCACATGCAAAAAGCCACCACGATCAGTTCTGGCTTCAGCAGAGGAATTTCAGCTGTGTGACAGCCCAGGGTCACACTGCAGGGCTGGCCCCTGGCAGGGGGTAGGACAGGTGGACATTCTCTGTGATCCCTCCTTTTGTAGGGTGATTGTGGTAAAAGATTCAAGCAGGAAAGGACAGATGACAAATAACAGAGATGACAAATAGCAGAGAGCTGTTGGCATCTTATGTGAACTTGCTTGAGTGTCAAGATGTATATTTGATTTTAATTGTTATAAATCATCATTCATTCATCTCAGGGTCTCCACATACTTCATTCTCTCTCATGTCTTAACTCAGGAAGTGCATTTCATCCTT
Organism: Vidua macroura; assembly: GCF_024509145.1. NCBI lineage: Eukaryota > Metazoa > Chordata > Aves > Passeriformes > Viduidae > Vidua > Vidua macroura. The sequence continues at coordinate 2,933,699 of NC_071576.1, forward strand.
CAGGAGCTCTGAGGCAACATCACAGCACTCTCTAGATCCTATTTTATAAGTCAGTTTTCCCCACGAAGGGCTGCCATGGGTGGTGCATTTTGACTTTTTGCCACGGCTTTGCTATCAGCTTCCGGCGAGCCACAAACCCCCTCCAAATTCCCCCAATCTGCAAATCTGCCTGACACAGAGCAGTCAGTGCCTTATAAATCCACACTGGCACTGAGGCAGCTCCCTCCCCATGCCCTGTTTCTTATTAACGAGATATCCATTGGCTGCTCACACATGCTGTGTTCCATAGCCAGGTATCCAGGCAACCTACTCAAAACTTGCCCGAGTCAACGGAAAGAGTCTGCTGTCCCTGCACCACCACTTTAAAATGCTTTGAAATGAGGTTGAACTCTTCTTTAGGAACCAGCAGGATTCTCCGTGCTATGCCAGCTACTTGCAGGTGCATGGAGCAGGGACTGAAGAGGAAAAGCATCCAGAAAGGGTAGAATGAGGGGGAATGGTTTTAAACTGAAAGAGGGGAGAATCAGATAGGTATGAAGAAGAAAATTTATGCAATGAGGGTGGTGAGGCCCTGGCAAAGAGGGGTGGTGGATGCCCCATCACTGGAAACAAAACATTCAGTGTCAGGCTGGATGGGGCTCTGAGGAACTTGGCCTAGTGGAAGAAGTCTCTGCTCTTTGTGGATGAGAAGGCCTTTAAAGCTCCCTTCCAACCCATTCTGTGATCCTGCAGTGTGAAAATTCCAGCAGGTCCGAGTAGTGAGCCCGCCTGAGTGCACGTGGCTGCTGTTCCCAGTGGGATTTCTCCCACTTTGCCCATGGCGAGCAGATCTGATCGGCAGCGGGGCCGGGCGCGGCCTGCGCCGGCTCCGCGGGCCAGGCCGGGCCGAGAGGTGGAGTTTGAGACAATCGGCACCCGCCTGCCAGCTGAAGTACAAAGCCTAATTGAAGAAAGCTGTTCTTTCATCCCCACAAAGCATAAACAGGCAGTGTTATGGTGACAAACTCCAGCAGCTCCGTAGCTGCCGCTCCGAGCGCTCGCGTACATCGATGCTGAAAGCACAAAAAAAAGGAAAGGCGACGTTCCTCCTTTTTGCAAATCTCCTCTGGCTGGTTCCAGAATGGGCTTGGGAGTTCACGCCCAAAATCTACACATCTGTGATGGTCCTGAATCATGTAGCAGATAATTCCTGCTTGGGAACTGTGGAAAAATTGCTCTTTTACATAAGCTCTTTATTTCCCACCATTATTAGATAAGGTTTTAGGGTTTCTTTTTTCCAAAATTTCTGCTGCTTTCTCCTCTTTCCTGATGGCTCCATGGACACTATACCTTGGCCAAAGCAATTCTCTGTCACAGACTGTCCCCTCAACAAGGGGCATTTCTCCAAACACCACCTCAAGCTCTCTCAAGGGGCTGACAGTACCACTTCCCCATTAAATGGACCTGATCCAGCAGGATCTGCTTCAACACTGGGATGCAGGAACCACTCTGAGGGGCTTTGTGTGACGATCCAAGACTCTATTTTTGGGTTTGGTGAGTGCTGGGAGGAGTGGCAGAAGGTTAGGCTTTTCCCATCACCTTCCTGCCAGAGATACGCCCGGCCCCGACACTCTGCGCTGTTGGCTGCTCATCACAAGGCCCCCTGTCAAAACCAGGATGGCTGATGAGCTACGAACAAGCTCACAGTTAGATAATAGATGAAAGAGCCTCAAGATAAATTAGGTGCCTCCAGAAAACCTGGCCAAATGTGTTTAAAACAGGAGATCCAACACCATTAATTCTCATCAAGCAGCTTTAAAAAAAGGCAACCCGGCACTTGACTTATGCTTAGAAAACGTTATCTTCCCTTTTAACAGGGGTTTTATAGTGTATTTTGAGAAGATGACAAACAATAGGGTTATTTTGAAGTCATGCCAAACACTACATTCGCCGGAGGGGAAGAACAATGTTACCTCCTATCTGTCAACTGACCCTGCAGCCATTAAGCCATTTCACCAACAAACAATATTAATAAAAAAAGGGAAAGTGATGTTCTTAACTTCCTTACAACCAGAGCTTGGGAGATGTCTTTGAATGAGATATTTGTTCCTTTCAGGAAAGATCGTTTTGTCGAAAGTGAAACATTTTAGAAGAGAGCTGCAAGAGGGACTTTAGACAAGGGCCTGAGGTGACAGGACGAGAGGGGAATGGCTTCCCACTGCCAGAGGGCAGGGATAGATGGGATATTGGGATGGAATTCTTGTCTGTGAGGGTGCTGAGGCCCTGGCACAGGTTGCCCAGAGAAGCTGTGGCTGCCTCATCTCTGGAATGTTCCAGGCCAGATTGGATGGAGCTTGGAGCAATGTGGGATAATGGAAGGTGTCCCTACCCATGGCAGGGAGTTGAAATAAGATTATCCTTAATATCTCTTCCAAACCAAACCATTCTATTAAAGCATTGGTTTCATTGCTTCTCTGGTAAAAAAAAAAAATAGAAATCCAAAAGAAATGTTTGCATAATTCCCATGGACTGTGCAACAAAGGTCAAGGCTTCATTTGTTGGTATTTTTTTCCCCCTACAATGTTCAGTTTCTCTGCCATATAAAATTGGAAAGAAATGGATGAACTCTGAGCCACCATTCAATGTTTGGGGAGCTGGGATAATTTAAAGCTTTTGGAGCAGGGACCATATTTTTGCTTTGTGCCACTCTGACTTGCTACTTTCACACAAATAAATTTATAGCAAAGAATAATAATAATAACAATAAATACATAACATGCTTTCACCAGTGGAAATCTTTCCCAAATTGTCCCCAGTCACAAACAGAGAAAAAAAAATATAAGGAGGACAGAAACAGCTATTTTACTTGAGCAATTGGCAAAATGAGCACCTGCTCCCAGCAGGACTGGGAGGTGCCTTATCAGAAAAAATGCTCTATCAACCCATTCAGAATACATCAACAAATTCATCTGAATATTTTCAAGGAGCAAATTCTTTGTGTTCTCTCGCAGTTGGAATAAGCTTCTTCTCACATGACACCTCTGGGTGTATTTGGGCTGCACTCCCCCAAAATGGCAAAAAGCCAAAGGAGCTGCTGGCACTGTGAAATTGGAGGTGTCTGAGGCAGCGGAATTAGGAGCTGGTAACAGCCACCACTCCGAAACAGAAACCAAACCTCACTTTTAATGCAAATTCGGGTGATAACGATGCTGTTTTCTTTATTGGCGCTTGTCATCTTGGATGCTCAGACCGCAAACTCGAACACATGGTGAAGAGGAGGGAAAACCAGCTTCTCCTGGCCCTGATCCGCTGTGTTTTCCCCACTCCCATCCCTGTTAAACTCCGGGCAGGTGCAGGGCTCCTCCGGGGAGAGCTCGGTGCCTTTGCAACCCGATCCTGCCGCGGGCAGGAGCCGCTTTCATGTGCTGCGTGTTTGGGCAGGTCCGTGTCCCGCGGCCGGCACAAAGAAATCCACCCTAAGAAAATAATTGGATGTTAATTTCCTCCAGCTTTGCCTTCATTAAGCACAATTTGAGAAAATAGCACCGCGCCAGGGGAGCGCAGTTGTCTTTTAAAGGTGCGCTTTGCTTGGGTACCTGCGGGGGAGGCTTTGCGAGCAGAACTGCGGCCAGGGTGCCCAAATTCCTTGTAAAACCTGGGATTTTAGGGTGGGAGGCATCACAACCCCCCGGGGAGGCGCTTGCCGGGTTCTGTCCTCACCCCCAAGGGCACCATCCCAGCTGAGGTCGTGCTATCCCCACCTTCACCTGGCAAGAGCCCCCGGGGATGGCAGCTCCCGTGCTGCTCCTGCTTGGGCTGAGAGGGGATTACTTAATTAACAATGCAGCAGTGCCAGGTGAAAGTTTATCTACCCAGAGAGAACGTGCCCCGGTTCCCCGGCGTTGTACACATGTGGTATCGTTTTTCCATTATTTGGAACATACAGGACTAAATTAATAACAGTTCCTACAAGGCCCTGGGGCTCTCCGTGGAAGAATTTTGATCTCCTTAGGAAAGGCTCACCATTTCTCATAGGAGAGATGCACTTGACTCCTGACCTCTTTTCAAAGGCACCTGTGTGAGCTTTTAAAATCCACTACCACCAATTATCCACTTTTAACCTGAAGTGTTTAAACCTCGGACCACATTAACTGAGCTTAGCACATAGCCATGTCATTGCAGACTTCCTGATGTGAGGAGATGCCTTGACACGGCTGAAAGAGAGTTTAGGGATGAGGCATGAGATTATCAGCTTCTCCTCCTGACAGCTTCAAACAAAGGAGCCTTTTAGCCACCTGGTTTGTGTCTCCCACACCTGCATTAAGATTGGGAGACAAACCTTTGTACTGCTGCCTTGATCCTATTATTTGCATGTACCTGTCCACAGTCACCCTGCATCACTTAATAGCCTTCAGAGAGACCAAAGGGAAGAAGGTGCACATCTACTATTTCTCTTTCAGGTTTAATACCTTTTCTTTCTTTTTTTTTTTTTTTTTTTTTTTTTCCCTCTCCAAGGCTGCAAGACTTTTAGGACACTACGGCATTTATTTAAACTCTAAGGAGATTTATTTGGCATGGGGGATGGAGGGGGGGAGGCTGTGAGAAGGCTGAGGATGTGGATGAGGGATGAAAAGGGAGAGGAGGCCGTTTTAAGGGTTTCTGGCTGGGCTGCAGAGAGCAAAGCCCAGTTCCTGCTCCCAGCATCAGGCAGGCGTTTGGCTTTGGGACTCCTCCACTCCCTGCTTTGGTTTGACACTGAGGCCACCTCTGTCCCCTTGTCCCTGTGAAGAGTCACCTGCAGCTCTCCCTGCTGCTGCCTCCAAGTCCAGACAGTGAGGGATGCTGGCACTCGAGTGCTTCACCTGCACCCCAGGCACCTGCTCCCTTCTCAGCCCCTCATTCCTCCCCCAAAATGGCCCTGCTTCCTTACACCCATGGGCTCAAGTGTCCCAAAATTCAGCTCCCAGGCCAGACTCAGCCAGGATGCAGAGCTCAGGATGTGCCCCGCTTCCATCTCCCTCTGCCTGTTGGTGAAATTAGCTTTGTGTTCTCTGTTCCAGAGCTGAAGGCATGTCTAGATTTTAAATTAAATTCATATTCTCTTTCCCACGAAGGACAGAACATGATTAACCTCCTGGACCCAGCCCTGGATGACAAGGTGTCCATGCAAGAGGAGGTTTCATCCATAGCCTGTGCATATACATTGCTGCATTTCAGCCTCAGCCAGCTCCTTGACTCATCAATGTAACTCAGGAAGGTAGAAATATTAGAGTTGCATTCATATTCCAGGCCTGGTTTAAATCACCAGCATTGTGGAAAGCTCTGGATAGGTCCAAAAAAAAAAAAAAAAAAAAAAAAAAAAAGGAGGGAAGAAAAGAGTTTTCTGGTTCTAGTTTTTCATATTTTCTTTTCCCCTCTGAAAAGTGAAACCCTCCAGCTGCCCAGCATTGCACAATGGCCCAAATGCTGCGAGTTCCAGCCCTAATCCCAGCCGGCTCCGCACGCCAGGCCCAGCAGGGCTCGGCAAAGTGCCCCACTGCCACCCTGCCTCCCAAGCCCGTCCCTCCCAGAAGTGTCCCTTCTTCCTGGGGTCACAGCAAGGGGCTTGTCCCCATCACCAGGCTGTGCATTTGACCTCTGACCTTGTCCAGCAGCTGGAAGAAACACAGGAGGACAAAGAGCAGGGTCAGCTCCCTTGGCCATCCTGGGATTTGTGCTGCCACCGGAAGCAAAGTGAGGGGAAATCTCCAGATTTTGGCTGTGTGTTGGGCATGTTTTCCATTATGGTCAAAGGAGTGCTGCCAGTGTTCCAGCAGCACGCCAGGTGGGAGGAAACCAAGCCCAAATGTCTTCCCCAGCTACCAGATGATGGATAAACTCCTTGTTCTCTTTCTGTCTCTGCAGAGGTGGCACTGCCAGGGATGCTGTGATCCATTGCAGGATCTGTCCAATCCTGGGTGCAGGTTCCAGTCGTCCAAGGAAAGCCCCTGAGATCCAGGTATGATAAAAACTGTTGTTTTTATCATTAATATTATTATTATTATTACTGTGTCAGTGGCCAAGCCTAAGATCTCTGCCAACATTACCTACACTGACATAGAGAAATATTTCATCAGGACTCTGGGTGTCTCCAGGAGGGATTGATAGGAAAAGAATGTATCGTGCATTATGCCCATGTGCCAGGGGATGAAGTGGATGAACCAGCCAAAGCCCACTCCAATAAGGAGCCTGATCCTCAGCAAATAATCCTGCACCAAGTGCCATCCCCAAGTGAAGAGCAAAGATTCGGCCAGAAGTCAGTAACACCACAGGGAAAGGATGGTTTGTGGTTAAAGACATGTGCTGAGCCTTCCAAGAGGGATGGATTTAGTTCCTCTTTTTGGCTTAATGTTCCCATGATCCTGACGTCAAACAAATCACTTCATCTTTTGCCACCTCAGTGCCCCATCTGTTAAAGCGTATTTTTAGTATTTTTCTTTTTTCTCTTGCCCTTTGTCTTTTCTTTTCTGAAGTCCTTAGAGCAAGGTTGTGTCTTGCTACACAAGGTCCACCAGAAGAGGGCCCTGACCTGAGTTCTTCCTGTTGAAACACAGATTTTATCTAGATCATAATGCAGTGCCTTCCATGTTTATGACACTGGTTGAGAAATTCTCATTACTATGCATGGAAAATTTTGATTTCAATGAAAATGTTGAGTGGTTTGTTTGCAGAAGGAGAACCCCGAGCACGGTTTCCATTCTTCCCAGAAAAAAAACTCTGAAGAAAGTTTACAAACCCCAGAAATTCTTGTGAAATCAAAAAAGCATTCATTAATCAGCGTTGCAGAGTCAAACAAAAGACAATATCGTCTGTCCCACGGGCGGATTTCCTTCCTCTCTGCAAGGAGCTGGAAACCCTTCTCTGCCACCCAGCCTTGGTCAGGGCTCTCATTCCAGAGGAATCTTCTGCGCTTGTGTGTCAGGGAAAAATCTGTTTCCAATAGGCGTGGAAGGTCTGTGCATCGTGCTCCTGTTTCACACAGAGCACTCCCAGCCCTGCACTGGCAGAGCCTCACAGGGTGTCTCGTGCTGTTCCACCACCTCCAGAGCTGTGCCAGGTCTGGAATGCCCAGTGTGGCCCAACCCCAGCCTGTGGGAAGGATTTGTCCATCAGCACCATGCTCTGCCCCTCTCGATCCAGCCAGCCCTTCCTGCAGCTCCCCCTCTCCTCCCAGGAGCTGCTGGGGATGGAGATGGACGAATCAAGTGGTTTTCACCTTGCTTTATCTCCTTTGAGAAGCTGAGGTTTCCCACCAGCTCAGCCAGCAGGTCCTTGGGAAGGGCTAAAGCTGCCCACGTGCAATCTTTTCTTCCTGCATTTCTAAATCTGAAATTCCAAAGAACACTCCAGTGTGCAAATTCATAACTCGGTACCTGCAGGTGGCAAAACAGTTCAGGGACCATCAGCCAGTCTGTCTTAAATTCAGCTACAGGACAGGATTGCACCTTTCTCCAAGTAGAGGAGGTGGGTTTGTGTAGAAAACATGTCCACAGGTTTCTCCCCATCACAGACTAGGCTGTGTTCTCACCTGCCAACCCTATTGCCCCCCAGGCAAGGAGCACAGCAAAGATTTGTTCTGGAGGGGGTCCTGCTGTCCCCATGAGGTAGAGCTGCAGAAGTGATGGGGGAGATCCAGAGTGCTTTCTCCTCCAGCTTTGTGCCCCATTTCCCCCAGGATGTGCTGCTCACACCATGGTCTTGTCCCCATCCCACTTCCTGGAGGGGTGTCCACCAGGCAAGGCCCTGTTTGCAAGGATTCAAGAGCTTTTTCATCACCCAGTGTCGTAAAGTTCCTCAAGTCTGGGCAAGAATTTGTTTCATGTCTCCATCCTCAGGAAGCCAGAGCATCACCAGAGGAGGTCAGGGTGGATTCCCAAAAATGTGACCCATCCTCTCAGCAATGTGAGCATAATTTAGAGCGTGCCGTGGGCTCACTGGCAGCTCTGGAGGTTGCTGCCATGACTCCACAAAGCGCTGCCCTCCCACCAAGAAGAGCAATCCAAAGAGGAGGAGCCCAGTGGTGCTTCTGCTGCCCTCAGACAGCGGGGGCTCGTGGTTGTGCAATGTTTACATGAGCACAGAGCTCACCATGGCTACACAGACCTCAGGAACAGCAGCTCCAGGCTCAGAGAAGGCTCAGAGGAGAGCAGCCCGACTCCCCTGGAACCAGAGGAGCCTGTGCTGGCCTGGAAAAGGAGCTGAGTGCTGCAGGGGGAGCTGGAGAAGTGTCACGCACCCTCACGTTGGTGTTCTCCATCTCAGAGCTACAGCTTCCAAAGGGGTTGTTTGTACAACTGGAGTTTCTGCAATGGCCTCATCCTTCCCCTCTCATCCCGGGTCCATCCCTCTCATCCCATCGCTGCTGCATTCTGGGAGGATGCTGGGGTGTGCATGTTCTCTGAGCTCTCTGCCTCACAGCAGCACCAGCAGCGAGCAGAGGAGGAGGGGACAGGACCTGCTGGTGTGGCCACCTGCAAATGGCAGGTGCCAAAGGTTCAAACACTCTGCACAGCATTGCAAAGGAACACTTCAGTCTCACAGGGTGTGCACAATGAATGGTTTGTGTTGGAAGGGACCTTAAAGATCATCTCCTTACAACCCCCTGACATGGGCAGGGACACCCTCCACTATTCCAGGTGCTCCAAGCCCCGTCCAACTTGGCCTTGGACACTTCCAGGAATAAGGCAACCGTAGCTTCTCTGGGCAACCTGTGGCAGTGTGGGTTCAAGGCTTTAAGGGACAACCTTATGAGGTCCTTGCTCGGCTCCAGAGTCCAGCTTGCTCTTGGCACAGTCATGTCTCTCCTCCATATTCCAGGAAAACACAGATTCATTAATATATGTTTTCCCAACTGCTTATTGAGCTTCCTTTTCTCCCTTCCCATCCTCTGAGTTCCCCCGTTTGCAGTCAGCCTTGCCCAGTTTCTCTTACCAAGGTGGCACAGCAGTGATCTAGGAATGCTTTGGGATGCATGCAACCATCCTGTTTACAGTCCACAGGTGACAATCTTTGAGACAGGTCAGGTGGATTTCCAGCTGAGGAATGGAAAAGGAGGGTAGATCCAGGCTTTGCAAAGGGTGAGCCAGAGCTGAAGCATTTGTAGTGCAGAGAGAGCCTGGAGACACTTGGTTCCTTGTAGGATGGAGGCCTAAACAGCAACTTAGGTCTGTTCTTGAATTTTCCATGCATTTCTTGATCCCATCCTTATTGCCTGCCACCACATCTCCACCACTGCCATGTGTTATTCCCATTTGGAACGTAGAAACGTGCCTCTGTATGGATAAGGTGACATGAAGTAGCTTTCAGAAAGTTACGGGCCTGTGAAGCATTTACAGTAAATGAGGGCAGGTTTCCTGGCTGTCCAGGCAGACCAAGCTCCACATCCAGCCATGCCTGGGCAGCTGCTGAGCTGACAGTCTGTGCTGGTGCCCACAAGCTTTGGCATTCCAGCCAGGAAAAGGACAGAGCTGTATCCAAACTCCCCAGCCAGAGCATCTCTGGTGTTCGTGCAGACAAACTCCTGAGTGATCTCGATCCAGTGGAGATTATGGGATTGACTTGATGTAGAACAACTTCTGATGGCAAACATGGGAGTGGGGTGTGCTGGCCAGTTGGAAGCTGTTTTCTTTGGTTTGGTTGTTGTTAGTTTTTTGTGAAGATCTTTCTCAAAGTGTTTAGTGCTGGTACCTTTTTGAGCTCCAAATTTGGATGAATAAATGTCCTGGTGAACAAACCCCAAATCTTTGCCAAACCACATCTGCTGGGAAGGAAGGGGGTCAGCCCCTGAGACAGCCCCTGGGGAGCTTTATGGGGACAAGTTGTACATGCTGGCATCCAGAGGCCCTTTTCTCTAATTACCCTGAACTCAAACTCTCACAGAACCTTCCTCTGTGTCATGGGGCCTCCTTTTTTATAGTTTTGGGAGAGGATTTGAAAGCTGATAGGACTTTTCAGGGTCTCCCAGACCCTCAGACCTGAAGGGACAGTGGTTTTCCTGATGGGCCATGACTGGACTTTTTCAGGGTGTTTAACCCTGGTGCATGACAGCCCAGGCTCTGGTGGTGATGGGGACGTGTGGCCATTTCCCTTCTTCCATGTGGCATGGTCTGGGGAGAAAAAAAAGCAGCACAAAAGATTTGGAGAAGTTTTCAATGCCTGAAGACCACACAGGTGAAGGGTAAATTCCAGAGATGGAGTTCACAGAAAACAAAAGTTTTGTCTACGTGGCTTTTTCATGGGGCAGGGGAGCACCCAGGACAGCTGTTCCTGAGACAGCATTCGGAATTTTGCTGGCTGAGGAAGCTTAAATCAGGAAGAAGACTACTTGGAATGAGTGTCCAAAGCCTCCGGGCTTTTTTCACACTTCAAATGCCCAAACTAGGCTGATAAAAACTCACACAGAGCCATGGAGAGCCCTGAGTACCACTCCGTGCTGGCTACGCTGGTCAGACTCTTCACCTGGCACTCAGGGCACTAAAACAAGGAGGGAAAACACATTAGAAATAAAAAAAAGAAGAAGAAGAAGGAGAAAGTGCCATGGGGACCATCCACCACCCACATGGAGAGCTCCAGATGTTCCCAGCACCAGCCCAGCAGCCACCAGCCCATTAGATGCTCATTAACAAGTGTAGACATTGGCAGCAGCAAATGTGGGGGCCCACAAAAGTGCCCCTCTCTTCCCTCCCCAGCCCTTGCTTTGAAGATCCCCAACCTCCTGCTGACACACATCATGAGGAGAAGCCTCTAAGTGAGAAGTTCCTCAGCACCACCCCGTGCACTGAGGGTACAGCCTCTGAGGATGGATGGTATCCAAATGTTTGGCAGAATTTCCAACTTTCCTTACTTTTAGGCGTATCTGTGGCTTTTTGATACTGTAAACAACTGACATAGGCATGGAAGAATAGTGTATCTGAAACAGTTTATACAAAAGAATTCCATCTGTCAGTCTGTTTACAGTTCACATGTGAAAAGGCAAAAATCTTTAAAAGGAAAACCCCGAGGGGAAAAACATTTATATATATAAATATGTGTATATATACCCCATATATATATATAGGCTATGCTACAAATAATTGTTGAAGTGGAACAGTATCAGTGTGCATTTTCTTTTTCTCTTGAATGAAGTATTCTTTTTTTTTCCCTGGTGTAAATTAAATTTTCCCAGTTTGCTTTCTAACTTATTCAAAACAGTACAAAGAAAGCAGACTGGAATTAACAGGGTGGTTTGAATTCTTTTTTCTTTTAGTTTTTTTTTTTTTTTTTAACAAAACACTTTCCAGTCTTAAAGTTGTCCTAAAGCTTCTTGAAACTTCATGCACAAGATCATGGTATTGCAGTAAAGAAGAAATACTGCTATTACACCCTTGAGAATAACCTTGAAACCCAGCTGCTGTGTTATCTGAAAGGGGATTTTAGAAATTGCTGTGAGAGCTTGAACTTCTGCTTGGACAGACACCAAGGAAAGCCAGAAACGATCCAGGTTTCGTGTCTTTTCTCAAGGGAAGGAAAAATGCTGCACAATTATCCACCTCGCTCCTAAATGCCAGAAGGCAGAACCCTGGAGACAAACATGGCCAAGCCTGATTTTGTAATATTTGTGCTGAGCTGAACCAAACCTGGATAATGCACAAGCTCATGCATAGGTGTCACACGGGTTACAGGCACAAGCAACCTGCACAGAGCTGGCTTTAGCTCTGTTTTTCCCCCTTTTGGATCCAATCCTGTGGGTGCAAACTGGATTAAAATGATTTGGTGCCGATGAGGGGTGAGGGATTTGTCCTTGGCCGAGAGGAGCACTGTAGAGAATCACAGAATCCCCTGAACTGGAAGGGACCCACAGGGATCATTACTGGCTGACACGTGCTGAGGACCAGGGCTCTTCTGGATACATCACCAGGGAGGATGTTTCAGAGACCAAACATGGGTTTTCCACCTCGGGAGCATGAATTTTCCATGGACGTGTGTGGCAGTCCCTTTGACATCATGCTCAGGGAAGCTGGGAAGGCTGTGGAAAAGGGTATTCTCACAAGGACACCCTCAAGGGCAGGACCAGCACCATTCCATGAGCTGGAATGGATCCAAAATCCAGCAAAAGTCCCATCCTGGGCTCCCCCCGCCCTCCTGGCCTTGCTGGCTTGGTTGCTGCACATCCCAGGCCCTGCTCTAATGGCCAGGGCTGTGTTTTGCTGTTTGTTTCTTGGAGCCCCACAGATGAAGCAAGATGGGTAACAACACAAATATTTACATGTGGCAACCGTTTGTTTTAATTGCATGGGATGAAATCAAGGTTTTCTGTTGCCCCTGCAGCAAGGGGAGGAAGCGGGGGGTGTTTTTATGGGCATTCCAGAGCCCAGCCAGCCTTGGGAGGTGAAGGAACAACGTTGCCCACCAGCTTGACCAAACATGTGCTCCTCATATTCCTCCACCATGAAACAGCTCTTTTTTATTGTGTCTTGGCAGGGCTGTGAGCCTGCAGTCCTGGTACCATAACGTCCCACTCCTGCGAAATTCCACGGGGCCAAATTCCGCCTGTCGTGTCTCCCAGGGAGCAGGAACAAGTGTGGAGCAGGAACACACCTGTGCCCACCCTCCTGCAGATGTTATGAGCTCTGGGAGACCCTCTCTCTGCTCCATCTCACACAAAGGGCAGCCCCAAAGAGCAGGGGAAATAATAAATACGAGGTTTCTAATGGGAGGTTGTTGCCAGTATGTTGAAGCTTTATGGGACAGTTGGGGCTGGTGCTGGCTGTGATTTTTCCCAAGAGATTTGCCCAAGCTGAAAACCCAGAGCAGAAAAAGGTCACCTTTTTGGAATGTTGCGTTTGCCAAATCACCTCCTATCTCCTTACCCAAGCTGTGCGTGATCAAAACTGTTCAGTTGCTGAGAAACAATGAAATATTGAAGGAAAGATGCTGATTTTTTAACATTAAGAAAGAAGAACATAAAAAAACCAAAACAACCAGAAACAAACATTTTTAGGGGAAAGTTCATCATAATTATGTTCCCACTGTTTGCCAGCCTGTGCCTTATTTTACATCCTATGAAGAGCTGTGTTGAAGTGATATTTCAGAATCTTCAAGACCAGGGATATTTCTTAAAGGAAAAGGTTTCTTTCAGAAATATGGATATCTGTATTTTTATCTTCCTGTTTTGGAAGATGCTGTCACAGTCTCACAGTCTCTGGGGACAGCACAGATCTGATGGGAGCAGCCAAAGGCAGGAAATGGAAATTATACTTTTAAACTGATATTTTCAATTTTTATTAGTTCCACCTGGAAAGGTAAGAAAGTGGTTTTCACCAGAGATACCCTTCCTGGGTAGAGCTACTGGAACAAGTTCAGCTTAATTTTAGGAGAAGCTTATTCTTGGACTATGCCGTGCTGCCAGATGTGGATCCCAAATAACTTCCCTGATGAGAAGCAGCTATGCTGCCATCCCTGAGGAGGCCTGGCCTGTGCCACCACCATGTCTGGACATTTGATGGGTCAAATGGGTGCCTTTGTACACAAAAGATCCACCAGACATTCCCGAGGCAACCTGGCTTCACCCAAAGACAGCTGGGAGCCAGTCTTGCTGCTAATTAGAGAATGGCAGTTTTATTTGGCTTTTTAATTTATTTGGCACTTGAAGGCTCAATTCCCTTTCTTTTGCCATCCAGCCCCTGCTTAAGGGTGTGTTCTGTGCAGCTGTCCCCATTTTTTAATATGGTGCTGGGAGCTGGTGATTTATGGGTCGTTTATTTTTGCTTAAACGGGAGCCCCAGAATTTCAAGGGCTTCATGGTACCTGTGTTTTAGGAAAAAGGAGATGGTGTGGGACCTCAGTTAGTACTGCAGGACAAGAGAGAGGGATGCATCACCCATGGTGTGGACACCCAGACAGATGCTGAGGTCAGCCTGTGAAATATTTTGGGTGTTTATGGCTCCTGTCTGGGACTAACAGAGAGCTTTGAAACACCATTTGGCATGAGGCAAAGCCAATGGATGAAGGTTGGTTTTTCCCTAGTCAGAATTCCCATTGAAATGGGGGACAAAATCCCCAGACAAAAAGAAGGCACAGACCCCCTTATCTTGTCCACAGATAAAACTGTGAGGCAGGACAAGCAAAGCAGGTAAAGGGAGGTTGTTTCTTTCCCTTGTGAATTGGAAACATATTATTTAACAGCGTGGAGCAGCCTTGACCAAGGCAGATAAAAAGTGTAGGTAAATCCAACTTGCCTTGTTTGCTGGCATCCTGGGATGGAGCCATCCCATAGAGCTGTAGGAGTTAGGAGCATGGGATCCCTTCTGAATCAACACCAACACCTCAGCCACTGGGTAGTTCAGGTCTGAAACAGTCACATGGTTAAAAACTGAATAATTATCATGATCAGCCTGACTGTCCTGGCACATCTCCCATCTTTCCATCACAAACCACCTGCCCAGGAGAAATAACACCAGTGGTCTCCTCACAGTTTTCCAGCAGTGACAAGTGGCACCCAGCCCTCCCATCCTACTTGTGGTTGCAGCCAGGTGAGAGCAGCTGAAGGCCCGTGAGTCCCCCAGCCCCAGCTGGGGGTGACCCTTGGGCAGTCCATGGTCAGGGGACAGGTTGTGCATTGAGATGGCCCTACAGGGACAGAGACCATGGAAGGCAAGGACTGGGTGGGAATGCCAAGGATATGATGCCTTGAGAAGGCTGACCTAGAACAGAGACTAGATGGAGCAAAAGAATAAAATAGGGATTTATTAAAAGGATCTCCTCCATGGATCCACCTTGGGCAGCACAAGAGCCCAGCCAGGGTTATACTCAAGATGAACCAAAATGGTCACAAAATGCACGACCGCTCAGGGGGTCTCACATTTTTGTAAGTTTTGGTCCATTAGCATATTGGAGTTAATTGTCCAATTCCAGCTTTAGCCCATGCAGTGCCATCCTGCTTGTTTTTCTCTCTCCAGCCCACGCTGTTTGTGCTCCTGGGCCTGAGATTTGGATCATTTGTCCTTGGTGCCCAGCTGGAGCAGGAATTGTTTTGTCTCCCTGCTCTGTGCAGAGAGCTCACCATCCCCTGATATAAAGCTCAGACCCACACACTAAAGCCAGCACAGAATGTGAAAAATATGAAAGCTAAAACCTGAGGCATCAGATACGCAGCGTGGAAGCAGGAGCTCAGAGCCTTCAAATTTCCCTGCATAGCCGACATCCCCTCCCTCTTTGCTGTGGAGGAGCTTTGCCATCCTGGCTTGGGATGGCCGGACGCAGTTGGGATGGCCGGACACACGCACGCCTTGGTGATCTCCACAAACACAGCCGGCCGGGCCATTACATCAGCCCTGGGTGGGGTGGCCCGGCCGGAACGGCCTCCAGACAGCGCAGGATGTGACCCGCTCCGCCAGTCCGGGCTCTGCATCCCGGGATTGCACACAGACAGCTCCCGGCCTCCAATTTCCCTCCCCTCCCTCCCTCTCTTCTTTTAACCTCTTGTTTCTAAAGTGGTTTCTAAAATAAGCCCGAGTCTCGGCAGCTGCGAAAGGCGTTTGCTGTCAGAATTGGCCCCTGTGCAGACGGACTGGATATTGCAGGCGCTTGTTTTGCATTTTAAGCCTAAACATTCCCCCCCCCCCCCCCCCCCCCCCCCCCTTCCCCTGCTTTTTGCAGTTCAGCTCTTAGTTTTTAATAGTCCTTGTCATGATGGAAAGTGCCAGACTCCAGCTGTTCTTCCCAAACCTCTGGGAGAGGCCTGGTTACATCTAGTTCTCATAAATCTTGAATCCAGTTCTAGCAAGTCTTTGAGCCTGACCACTACGCTGCCTGGGCAGTCCGTGATTGAAAACAGGAGCTGAGGAAGAAAAGAGGAAAGTGGAGAAATAGAGAAAAGACTTCACACTTGTAGACTGTTTCAGGAAAAGCCACCAAAAGGCACAGCATGTAAGTCACACTGAGATGTGAGTCAGGGTATTCTCTAGAGCCACCTTATAAACAACTTGTGGCATCAGAGAAAAGGGTGGTGGAGACAGATTGCTTGCAAAAACAAAGGTAGGATTCACCTGGCTTCCCCCCAAAAAAAGGCTTGGAAAATATCCTTGGGTCAGGAACTTTGAGGGCCTGCATAAATGAGATGCAGAGATCCTAAAGCTCTCTGAAGGATCTTCAACTGGGACAAACTGGTCTGGGCTCTCCACATCTGACTTATGACTGTTGTGGATTTGGCCTTCAGGGTTGAAAAAGAGCAAAGAGAAAAAGGAAAGAAAAGAAAAGGAATGTAAGAGTACCCTCTCATTTAGGAAATAAGGTACCCATTAGTGTAAATCCATCTTCCCCAGTGTTTGGTGAGAGAGTTTAATCACACAGAGCATTGACATCTCTGAGCTGGGTTATTCCTTAAGCTGTGAAGCCCTGGAAGTCCTGTGGGATCCAGGCACTCACCATGCTCAGGGATGGGTTGGAGTAACCAGCATTGGTGGAGACCTGCAAAAGGCTCCTCTTCAGTTTGAAGAAGGAGCTTCTTAAATCTGTGGGTGGGATTATGTTTTAAATCCCTTCCTGATGCTCTGGGAAGCTGTTCCAGGCCTCTGCAGTCTTTGCTACAGATGCGTCAAGAGGCAAGGGACAATGAAGGTGTTGCTATGTGTCCTTCCCTCCCCATGGCATGGAAGAGGAAAAAAGGAATCCTACATTTCTTGGGAATAAGACAGAAAATACCAATAGCACATAAAATACCCAGGACAGGGCACACTGGATTTCACACAGTGGGAAGGATTGAAATCTTGGCCAAATTCATCATCATCATCATCATTAATGGAAACTTTTGCTGTTTGCATCCACGTGTGAGACTTTGGGAACCATCACAGAGAGAAGCACAAGGAAAAAAAGGTACAGCAAACTGAACATAAACACACAGCCTTCAACCTTCTCTTAGTTGCTAGACAGAGATCCCTTCCAGCAAGGAACAGAGAGATCAGCCAGTAGCATTGAAACAGGCACGTGTTTGGATCATGGAAAACCAGTAACTCGGGGGAAATGTGGAAGTCAAGTGCCCTGTGATGGATGGATGGGCAATGGCTTTTTAAGTACCTGCATTTCAAAGGAGCATAAACACCAGATTCTGCAAGTGCAGCTTAACCTCGCCTGACTCCAGGGACACCTTTCCACTGCCTCCAGTGACTGTTGGATGGGGCCTGTCAGAGGCACGAGTTTCCACGGAGAAGCCATGCACTCAAGCAGCTACATATTTAAATACTCTAGATGAGCCTCCTTCCTGGATTTCCCAACATCTGTGCTTCCTTGCCTTGGAAGCCATCCCCCTCTTGGATCTGGACACTCGGAGTGTGCGGAAATGAGCGGGAGCAGCTGAGGACAGCAGTTGTGCAGTGGAGCAGAGCTCTCCGCAGCGATGCAGGGGAGCACCTGCGGGTGCTCTGCGAGAGCTGCAGCCCAAATTCCTTCATCGCTGCCTCAGCATTGATTGGGGCATCCCTCGCAAGGCAGGAGGGATGCTGGGAGCCCACAGGATGAGGCAGAATGCTCTTCTTCTCTTGTCCCTTCTGTCTGTAGCCCGTGCCAGGGCTGTCTTCCCCTTTGTGGAAGAGCCAGGCTGATGCCAAAGGTGGTTTTGCTGCGTGGCTCATTTCTTACCACAGACACGTTTCCAGTGCTGCTATAAAGCTTATCTCCTCCTGTTATTTCCCAATATCAAATCACAGTAAGAAAACAGATTTCCCTTTGCTGAACACAGGTAGTATTACACTGGGGAGTGTTAATGGCTTAAGCAAAGATTTTTCCACCTACAGGCGAGTGACTGATGGTTTATCCATCTGCTGCATAAAACCAATGCTTAAATCCCAGCTTTAATGGGTCATATCACCTGTGGTTTCAAAATAACTCTGGATTTTTCCCCTGAAGGAAGATGCAAAATAATGAAAATTAGTACTTGGAAGTGAAAGGGATTTTTTTTCAGTTCAACAAACAACCGGGAGCCCATCACTTTTTCAAGTCAAATTGTCTTGAGTGATTTTGTCGGAGGTCAGAGGGAGGTCAGACAAGTTAGGTTTGGTCTTTTTCCTGCGTTGTCATCTCTCAGCAGGAGGAGGAAGTTCACCTCAGCAGGTGTCATAAACACCAATTTCCCAAAATTTCATAATCATTTAGATCTAATTACAAGACACACATGGTTTTTGACTTTCCCCAGGAAGACTTTGGGGAGTGTCCACCACTAAACCAAATAAGAAGGAATTTGCAGTGATTTTGCTGCAGTCAATGGGTTTGCATTTTTAATCCAGGAAATTCAGTTTAATTCCAGAAATTTATTTTAACAGGCTGTATTGCTCCAGGTCGGTTCACTTACTGCAGCATCACAGAGACAGGGAAGGAGATGACTTCTGCACTTTTATTCAGTGTGTCCATCAGGAAAAGACACACCAATAAACTGGGTTGTAGACAGTGTGGACACTTGTGCTGCTGCCTCAATCTCTGCCTCCTACAACAGAAATTCCCCTGCTCAATAGCAATTTGATCCAAATCTAAAAGGCTGAGAGAAACCTGAGTAGTGCCAGCTTTGAGTTCTCAGTTTGTTTTAAGAAGGTGAAGGGTGTCAGGAAGCCAAGAATTCTGTTTTCTCTGGAGGTCACCAAAAGTCCATTGAGTGATGGCACCACGTATCTCATGGTAGACTCCTCATGACACTGCCTGAGCTTTTTATGTTCTTCAGGGGTGATTAAGACTGGGTCACTTACTTAAAAATCCCATTTTAGATATTGGCTGGTGGTGTTTGTCCCCCTACACTCCACCTTCCAGAGATGCAGCTCTGTGCTGGTGCTACCTGTCCCTCTGGAGGCCATGCTGTGGTGTTTGTCCTCATGGGTCTCCATGGTCCCCCTCTGTTCTTCAGCCTGAGGGGACAATTCAGTGTCTGCAACCCTTAGGTAGGTGCTGGTGAGTAACTCAAGAGCAATTTGCCTTAATGGAGTGGCACAGGACAGGCACACCTGATTTACTTCATCTCTGGCACCATAATTTACTTCATCTCTGGCTGCCCCTTCCGAGGCAGCTAAGCCAGCACAGAGAGGGAGCACTGCTAATGTGGACACTACAGTTATCCTTATCTCAGCTTTCTGTCTTTGCTGATCATTAAATTATCCCACAGCTTATCACAGACAGGCCTGCAACATCCACAGCTCTATTAATAAACCTTCTGCAGCAGTAAATCCCCGGGTCTGACTGCAGACTGTCAGTACCTCCTCTGATTTATTCCCCATTTACCCACCATTAGCTTCAGGGATAAAATGGAGCAGCCACCAGTTCTGCTCTCTCTGTGGCCCCTCAGTGACAGCAGTGACAGCCTTGGGGAGAAGGTGCTGAGGCCCCCCATGGTTTGTGATCATTTGCCAAAAAAAAAAACAAAAACCAAAAAAACAAACAAACAAACAAAAAAAATTTAAAAAATCTTCATGTGGAGATGCCCAAATGCAGACTCGCATCTGTGGGCCCAGACCCACCTGTCAGCCTAGAACGGTGGAAGAAATTTTTTCCTGACCCTTTTTGAAGTTCACGAATCATCTTTGCCACAAACATGGCCAACACCACCATGAATTTGGGCAAGGCTGCTGCAAGCATGGCCAGTGCTGCTTCAAACACATCCATGAGGACACTCAGGACTCACCACACGCATGACCTCCATGGGCAGGGAGAGGCCAGGACAACTTTTTACCTGGGCATGTGCAGCTGGGCCTCCAGGGAAATCCAGGGAGATTGCAGGGGAGCAGCTGAATGTGAGCCCAGTGTGTGCCCAGGTGGGCAAGAGGTCAGTGGCCCTTGGCCTGTGTCAGCAATAGTGTGGCAGCAGGACCAGGGCAGTGACTGTCCCCCTGTGCTGGGCACTGGTGAGGCCACCCCGTGCTGTGTCCAGCTCTGGGCTCCTCAGTTCAGGAAGGACATCGAGGGGCTGGAGCGTGTCTGGAGAAGGGAACAGAGCTGGGGAAGGGTCTGGAGCTCCAGGAGAGGCTGAGGGAGCTGGGAAGGGGCTGAGCCTGGAGAAAAGGAGGCTCAGGGGGGACCTTGTGGCTCTGCACAGCTCCTGACAGGAGGGGACAGCCGGGGGGTCGGGCTCTGCTCCAGGGAACAGGGACAGGAGGAGAGGGAACGGCCTCAGGCTGGGCCAGGGGAGGGTAAGTTTGGACATCAGGAAGAATTTTTTCATGGAAAGTGTTGTTAAGCATTGGAAGGAGCTGCCCAGGGAGGTGATGGAGTCTCCATCCCTGGAGTTATCCAAGGAATGCCTGGATGTGGCACTCAGTGCTCTGGGCTGGGGATGAGGTAGGAATCAGTCACAGGCTGGAACTCGCTGATCCTGGAGGTCTTTTCCAATCTCAGTGATTCTGGGATTCTATGATTAAAGGGACTGTGAAAGCCAAGGAGAATTTAAGGAGGGATGGTCCTGGCCAGGAGGTGACTCTATCCCAGAGCACCAGATGTGCATCCTGGGCCTCTGGGGCTTCCCAAGGGAAACTGGGTGAGCAGGAGGCTGCTGACCTGTGCTCTGGGGTCCTGACCATGGCAGGGCAGAATGGCCCCACTTTCTGCTGTTCACAACTGACTTGTCCCTGTGGGGAGAAGCTTAATTGCCTGTCTTGGCCTGGACAATACTTAAACTCATTTTCTGGACTCCAGAGGGATTGTGGTTGGACTGTAACAGCCCCAAACACACTTTGATTCATTTTATTTCCTGGACTCCTAAAGGGATCCTTTTTTTTTGGCCTGTTTTGGCCCCAAGCCCTGTTTGATTCACTTATTTCCTAGACTCCCAAGGGAGTGTGGTTGGCCTGCTTTGGCCCTGTCTTGCTGTCACTTTTCCATGCTGGTATGCAATGCATCTGCACGCTTTAGATTCCTCTACTGCTTGTGCTCTCACCGTAGGCCAAGGCTGGATGTATTTTGCAATATTTCGGGAAATATAAACACATTTGGTCTGTCTCCATGCAATCACCTTGCTGAGATTTTCCTGCAGCCTTTCACTGCCTTGTCTTTCCAGTATTGTTGCATGGCAAGAGGCACTGTGAGCTCAGCATGGCCAGCCTCTTGCTGGAGAGGGGATGTCCCCGTGGGATTTGCAGCAGGAGCACCCCAAGAGAGAAAGGGAAGGACCCCAAGAGGAGGGAAGGTGGAGAAAAGCTACAATATACCTGGCTGCTGTCCCTATTAAAGGTGATTTCATGGTTGTGTAGCTTTGTCACCGAGCCTGCCTGCTGCTTTCCCACCACAAGGAAACCGCAGCTGTGAGGAGATGTCCCTGGTCACGCCAATCCAGGTAGCATGGCTGACACACGGGGCAAGCTGAGATGTGGGACTGGCTCTGTCATCATCCCCCAGGTGACCTTATTGCACAGCCATCCCTCCAGAGCCATGAACTAAGGAGCTGCCACAGCTGGTGGCCCCTGCTCAGCACACACAGAGCATAAAGCATAATCCCCACCCCTGCTCTGGCACCACTGCCTGCCCTGTGTCACCTTGTACAGCCCCTGAATGGCCATGGGCTGGTCCCTGCTTGGTGCATGTTGTGATGGAGCACAAATCCTTCCTCTCCACACAATCACAACTGAGCAGGAAGCTAAGAGGCAGATGGCCTCCACTCCATGGAGAAAATGTGCAGAGAAAAAAAATTCTTCATACTGTCTTTGAGAAAAAAAACATTTTTTTCCTAAGATTTTACTTACCTCTACTGCAACAAGTTGAATGGTGACTTCCCAGTCCCAAACCAGTCTGACACTGGGAATAGTGGCAGAACAAGCTGAAGAGGTGATGGATATTGCTATTCTCCTCCCTCTCCTTGAACACCTCTTGGACTTCTCCAGCCACCTCTTGATCTGTGTCTGCTCACACTGAACTCAGCCTGTACCAGTCTCCCTTGTCCCGGCAGAATGTGCTGCCAGCACACAGAATGTGAGCACTGGGAGAAAAAACAGCTGGAGGTCTGGCTTCCCAGTTAGAAGCCCAGCTCTGCTTTGGAGAGCCTGTGACAGTGTCCAACACTGACATCTGTAACTCTACAATAGCACTTTGCTCTTTGCTCCTGAAATTTCAAAGGAATTTTTCAGAATATTGATAGGTTTGTTCCCCTTAAAAGTCCTGAAGCGTAAAGTTGCCTGGGGCAGAGTCCCAGGCCAGACCCATGCAGGCCAGAGCACATGTGAGAATAAAGTCTTGCTTTCAGTAACAATATTGTCCCAGCACTGCAGCAACAGACCTATTTTATTTCTTTTATAATTTACAAATATCACCACAGTGCAAACTCATTCCATATCCCACCAGAACAGCATTGCTTTCCATATAGACTGTCTGGAGATAAATGTTTCATCACAGAATTTATTGTTTACAGAGCTTACTCATTTACTGTGCAACTCCTTTTTATCAAGATCTCATTTCAGAGCCCGAGCAAGAAAGAAATCCAATAAATCCAAGAGCCTGTTAATGCTGTGAGGAGAAAGCAGCTCTTTACTGAGTGAGCAAGTTTCATTGTCCAATTGTCCCAGGAAATTTAAAGCAGAATGTGTTTTTGACAGCTTCGTTAATGGGACTTTTTTTTCCCCTTGCCAGAAATTCAGGCATAATTGAGACATAGTGTTGAACTTCAAATGTTTCCCTGAAACTGGAATAGAGGACTTGATGAAGCATGTAATATGGCATAACCTCCCAATTATTCACACGTTTAGATAACCATAATCACACAACGCCCATCACAGCCAGGAGGTTATTCCAGGCAGATATTGGCAGGGGCTAATGGACAGCATATTGCGAGGGCAAGGAGGCTTTGGGAGGAAACATTAATCAGAATTTGGTAGCAAAGTCATCAATCACAGCTTAACAAAGCTGTCACTCACCGCTGCAGTCCCGGGACCTCGATCAACTCAGAGTTCAACTCATCAGTGTCCAAGAGCAGAACTCAGCAAGGGAGAATGGCATTGCCTCAGTGTGACTGTCCCCAGGACACCCAGCCCTTGGCAGCGTGGCTTCTCCGGGGAAGAAGCAACAGAAATCATCGCCAGGATTTGTAATAATTGGGTTGTGTATTTTTCAGTCGAACAACGCCACTTTTGATTATCACTATTTGATGTTTTCTTGCTTTGGGTTTGGGAAATGCAACTGCATTCTGCAATTGGAAATTATTCCAACCAGGAGCTTTTCTAACTGCTTGCTGAGACACCCATGGCAAATTGTGACATGTGAGAAATGTACAGCAGGAGCACAGCAAGCAGATGAGAGGCTGTGACTATTCCCATTTCCCAGGGACCATTAGATCTTGTCTGGGATGCAGTGTCCAGGTTTGTGTCCCCAGCACAAGCAAAAAGCCAATAAACTGGACTGAGTTTAGTTTAGAAATGGCTACCATGAGGGGCTGGATGGTCCTACAGGGAAGTGCAGAAGGATCAGATCTTGTTCAGTCTGGGAAGTGGAAGTTCATAAGGGGGTTTAATACCAGTCAGGAATTTGGAGAGTGAAAACCTGGAGGTTTTCTAGATATGACTAAAAAAGCTCTGAGCAAAATGATCTGACTTCAGTTCTAACCCTGAATTCCAAACCTGCCAAGTCCATCCCAGCATGAACAGTGTTGCATTTCCGTGGCTGAAGGAAAAATTCTCTGTTTTCCACCCTTTCAGGAGGTGGAACATGGGACAAGTGTTCAAATAGCAGCACAGAAGACTGAACTTTGGGATCAGGATGTGCAACACCTTTGCCCAAGACCTGCCTGGGAGGTTTCACCATGTCTCATTCATGGGCTCCAGAGCATCTGGGAGGGCTGTTGTCTTTGTCCAGGTGCCTTCCCCAGATCTTTAGTCAAGTCCCTCACCCTAGATTAAGGCCAGCCAGCACTAGTCCTGACGCTGCTCCTGCAAAAAGGCAATTTTCCCGAGAGAGGATGTTTGCACTTCACCTTTTGCCACAAACACTTTGTGCAGAGTCACAGAATCACAGAATATTCTGATTTGGTAGTGACCCACAAGGATCATCGAGTCCAACTCTCAGCCCTGCACAGGACAGCCCAGGAGTCACCATGTGAGTCCACACAGCTTCTTTCCAAACAAGGCTTTCTTATAATCTGCTCTTCTGCTTTTAGGCCCTGCCTCTTGCACTGTCTTACCTAAGCCCATCCTGTATTTTGTCACATTTTGTACCCACCATCCTGCCAATTTCAGTTGTTTTACCTCTGTCCAGGCCCTCCCCCAGGGCACAGCTGCAAAGCAGTGCAGGAGTGGGGCTTTTCTTTCATCCTCCAGAGATGCCTTCAGTCTGCACTCTGTGCATTAAAGGGCAGGAGGTGAGAGGTCTCTGAGTGCCTAAGGAATGAGGGAGCTGCTGCAAATGAGTTCCTGAAGACTCAAACTTTCTGTGCCCTCCTTGCACCGTCCCGTGTTGGCTGAGACACTGCTTTTTGACAGCACTGGAGCACATGGAAACCTTGATCCACCCAGCACATTATCCTGAAAAACTTCATGCTTTGGGTACATAAAGTTTTCCACATAAACAGGTGGGAGTCTGGCGTGGCCGGCACGATTTGAGGCCAGTGCATGGTGTTTTTAACACTGTGTGGAAAACTTTTGGGTGCTGGCTGTCTTGTGAGGGGTCAAGTGAGTCATTATTTTCATTGGCTTTCGCCTGGCCAGGGTGTCCCTAAGAGGTTTGTACGAGGTTCCCCTTGCTCCTCTGGCAGAGCTGAGGAACTCCCTCCTGATGCTGCCATGCAAAGATGTTAAGGGACATTTCCAGGGGAGGTGGGGGAGGACTCCAGCAGTGCCAGTCTCCTCTGGATGAAGGACCAGGAGCAGAAAATTTACCATCATGGTTGGTTTTGTCCATCACCAAATTGCCAAGATATGGTGTCACCTATTTCTTAGGAACTGGGACCCTCAGTGGTACTTGAGTGGCTCTAAAAGAGAAACCCAAGAGGATGGTGGGTCGGTATCTGTCCTGGGTGGGCTGAAGGGTGGCTTTGAAGAAGTGAGACATCATTGCTGACAAATTATGGGAAGGAAAAAAAAAAAACACCCGAGGGTTTTTTCATATCCCGCTTCTGCCATGTGTCTTGTGTGCTGCAGGGTGTCCTCCCCCAAAAGAAGGTAAACCCAAAATCTCCTGAGAGGAAGTTGCACATTTTCCATTTTCTTTCAGGATGGACTGGTGACTTCAGGGCTTTCTCTGGCTGCTATGCTGATTTTGTTTGTACCTGTCAGCCTGTGGTGAGAGGGAAGCTGCCTGAGGGACTCTGGAGACAGAGAGCCTGCAGTTGGTGACATTGCCATGAGGAGCTAACAATCTTTTTTGGCTGAGGTCTTGTGTTCAGGTAGAAGGAGAACCTCACATGAAATGGTCACATTTGGCTCCAGAAAACTGGAAGCACTAGAAGGCACTCCAGAGAAGAGCAATAACAATATGGGAAAGGTGGAAAAACCCTGGGTCATTTGCAAGTCCAAGTGCCTAAATCTTTCACTGGGGCTGCAGTGAGTGGTTTGAACGTGGCCCAAAGCCTGCTGTGTGCTGTGGTTGGACGGGAGCTGCCGGGATTCCGTTGGATGTGGAGCTGTCCCGGTGGCCCAGAGCCAAGAGCCACTCAGTGTGCCCAGAGAAGGATGCAGTGAAGGCTTCCCAGCCTGGGGCTTGCCAGGCTGTGTGGCCAGCAGCATCCAAGGGAGGGACCTGGTCATGATCCCATTTGGTCTCCTTGAACCTCTGGGCCAAAGGGACAGATACCACTGGCAGCCAGGTCAAGTAGGGACAGCTTTTACCAGGAGCCAAAGCTCCTCCTTACACCTTCTTGAGTGGAAATGAGACTGTTCTCCCACCACACCCATGAGGGGAAGGGAGGGGACAGGGTGGGGAATCGTTATTTTAGTCATTAGCTGATGGGGAATTTACCAAGGAAGACTGACCTCAAAATCCCACGGTTTTCTCATTGTAGAAGTAGCCAGTGTGAGGAAAATGTCACGTACTGCAGGACTGGGACAGAGAGAAGAAATCCCTCTGCTTTGGAGATTCTGCCAGGATGAGCTCCCATGTCCCATAAACAGATTGTGTTCCCACTCTCTGGACCTTTTTTTTTTTGTCATCACCTGCAGGCCTTGGCTGAATTCTGTTCCTATGGCTGATGGACCTAAATAATCTCTCTTGTGGAAAGATACCAAACCTGGGCAGGAGGCTGCATCACAACCTCAGGGGTGCAAAAGGAGAGTGCTTGCAAACACATTTTTTGGGGATGACCCCCTCCATTGCCTTAACAACAGTAAGAATTAGACCTCAAATCTATGCTTGGAAACAATGTTCATGTGTGCTTTTGCTTAGAACTTACTTTGGGCCTGAAGAATCTTCCACCCAAAGCATTTTTATTTGGTGCTTTACAGGTGGTGGCCATGGGAAGCCCTTTTGCTCATTGGGTGGCAGACTGGGGACACGTCCCATCCAACCTGCAGCACGAGCCACCAGCGCCCAACCCTCCTTCTCTTTGTTGATCCATCCCAGAGGAGCCGTGTGAGTGGCTCCTACTCTGATATTGTCCCAGGGCTCATGATGGAGTGTAACATTACATGAAACCTGGGCAGTTTATTTAAACAGAGAGGGTCCCATCAGGGTCACAAAGTGACGTTGCATTTCCCACCCTCCTGACAGAGCTGTGGGGACACCAGAGGGATTGTGTTTGGGATGCTTTCATATCCCACACAGCAGGCAGAGAGGGAAAGCTGATTTCAAGGGGGTTATTTAGCAAGAACAAAGTCAAGCCATTCTTATTACATCAGGCCCATCTTGGGAAAACGACTCCTGATGGTATAAGCTGC
Organism: Vidua macroura; assembly: GCF_024509145.1. Classification (NCBI taxonomy): domain Eukaryota; kingdom Metazoa; phylum Chordata; class Aves; order Passeriformes; family Viduidae; genus Vidua; species Vidua macroura. The sequence continues at coordinate 2,960,512 of NC_071576.1, forward strand.
AGATCAAGGCAATTAGATGGAGAAAGAGAGTGTGAAAAGCTATTAAAACCCTTTTAAAATCTGTCATAAAATAGTAATAAAAAGCCTTTGGCCAACATTCTGGCTGACACACTGATCTAGAGTCTTGGAGGTCACATGTACGAGCTGATTTACCCCAAAGGAAGGTCTGCTCCATCTGCTGGCCTCAGCATTAAATGATGAATTTCCTTTCCCAAAGCACCCTCAGAGGAAGCAAGACACATAAAAAAGGGGGCCAAACATGGATCATAGATTCATTTGGCTTGGAAAAGGACCTTTAAGGTCATTGAGTCCAAAGAGTTAAAGCAGCGCTGCCAAGCCTGCCACTAAACCATGCTAGTAACCAGGCCTTGCATGGCAAGCTGTGATCCCATTGCAGTGCAGGGCTGTGTCCCAGTGACAGAGACACTCCAGCTCCCCCTTGGGTGACCCCACCACTGCATCCAACCCACACCTGCGTCCTGCCGTGCTCCACGTGACACGGAAGACTCCATGGTACATGGAAGAGCTCCCAAGAGGTGCCACAAAAACAGGCATAGAAAAAATTCTTGGCCATGAGGGTGGTGAGGCCCAGGCACAGGGTGCCCAAACCCAAAGAAGCTGTGGCTGCCCCATCCCTGGAAGTGTACTAGGCCATGTTGGATGAGGCTTGGAGCAACCTGGGATAGTGGAAGTTGTTGGGTTAGAATTCGGTGATCTTGAAGGTCCCTTCCAAACCAAACCATTCCATGATTCTGCGTGTCCAAGAGAAGGAAATGTTCATCAGCAGGTGGCCGCAGGCCAGACCCTGAGCAGGATCCTATGTGAGCCTCTGCCTTGGATGTGCTTGAGCTTGGATGTGATGACTCCTGATCCCTGTGTCTCCCTCACCCCTTGCCCTGCCGTGGATGTTTTTGGAGCAGCCCTTCCCTGGCTGGCTGTTTGTACAGTGACTTGCATAACTAGAGCATGATGATTTTAGCTCGGGGCTCTCGGTCCCATGATACAGAATGGGATAATTGAATGCAGCAAGTGCTGTGACAGAAACCAAACAGGAGTGTAAAAAGGAGAGCTCCCTGTTCAAGAGAAGGGAGGAAAAGCTTCCTGATTTTCTTGTCATGAAGTTTGTCCTGGGTTTGCATAGAGGAAAGGCAGGGGAGGGGGACCTGCCAGCAGAGGTTGCGTTACTGGCTCACGCAGGGAGGGGACAACTCTGTGCTTTGTGTGTGTGTCTGGGTTCAACAAGCAAAGAAAGCAAAGATTTCTTTAAAGATACCAAGCCCAAGCACACCACAGCTGGGAAGCACACATGAGCAATAGCTTTCACATGCTAACAAATAAAAGAGCCTTGCAAAACAGATGCTGAGGTTTGTGGGGCTGGCACAGGCTTGCTGCTGGCAAGGAGTTAACTCACAGAAAGCTGAAAGGCTCAGCGATGGAAGAGTATCCAGAGACTGTTTGTTCATAAACACAGCTGAGGGCCAGCAACCTGCTTTATCCCCTGCCTGAGCTGCACTGCCCCAGTCATTCCTTGCAGGGTTCCTGCAGGAGAGAAGGCAGATATGCAATTCTTCTGCAGCCCACGCTCTAGAGAAATAATTAAACAGTTTTTCTTAACCTCTTGAACTTTTCATTTATTATTGCCATCCATTATGTCTACCTTCTCAAATAGCAGGATCCTGAAAGCCAGCTCCAGAGGTCAAGGGTTTATTGTTTAATGGAGATAGAACATTCTGTAAATTGCACAAAGTCACAATGTTTAGAAGAGAAGCTTCTGGTGTACTGAATCTTTTCAATTTAACAAACAGTGAGCTTTGACATATGTTCTTCCTCCATAGCAGGAAATTTGGGATAAGTGCAGTACTGGCATGGACATGTTACCAAATCCTTCCTGTAAACCAAATGACATCTGCATTCAAATAAAAACATTCCTTGCACCAAATACCAGGAAATACTAAAAGTATCACTATTCTTCTAAGGTCATGCTAAAATGAAGTTTTTGGCTTTCAGAACACAAAGTAAGTTTGTACAGGGCCAAGACGTTTTGTTCAACACACATTTGCTGTTACAAATCCCAAGAGACATCCTTCTGGGTCAAATATGTGCATGTGTCTGTAGAATTTTGCAAGCATTTAATCTTCTTCATATGAAAAAAGAATAAATATTTTAGGAGCGTGGACTTACGTTAACAAATATTGCTGTTGCCTTTGTTTTTACTAGTGCTCTGCTTTTCAAAGGCAGAAAAAAGATTTGCTTAAAACAAAGCAAGCATCCTCAAAATGCACCATGCCAAAATAATCAAGGGAATAAATACCTGGGATTTACAAAATATGAATATTCTTCAGTAAATAAACTGAAGCAAGAGCAGGCAGGGAGAGGAGGCTGCTGCAGTGATGGGGAGGGAGTGCTGAGTGTAAACACTTTCATCTCATAGATGGCAAATCAAGAACATTTAAAGAAAATAAATGTATGCAGAGCAGATTCTTCCTTCTCATGTTACTTTCGGGGGATTTTACTGCTGATAGTTAACGCCACATAAAACCTTTGGAATATTATGCCAGCAGATGAAAAACTACAATGGCAGAAAGAGTTTCCCATGGATGATTAGCATAAATATCTGCTTAAAGCTGAGTAATTTGTTCACTGTGCAGGCTGTACCTCAGCAGTTTTATGGGCAAAAAAACACAGGGAATGTTTTGAATGACTTACATTTGAAACAGCACAGGCAGATACCAGGGTCTGTTCAGAGACTACCACACAAAAAAAGTCTGCTCTGAGTGAATGAATGCCCGTTCCCACCAAGCTCAGGGCCAGACATCCCTAGGAGGCTTCACCCAGACACATCCCTGCAGCTTCCCACTCAAAGGAACATTTTTGTTTAATGGGAGGACCAGAGGATCCAGACTTTGGAAATGGAAAAGAAAAAAAAGGAAAAAAAAAATAAAAGAAAAAAAAAGGAAAAAAAAAAAAAGAAAGAAAGAGAGAATGAGAGGAAAAAATGAAAATGGAGGGAAAAAATAAAATAAAAATCAGCATTTTCCAATGTCCTTATTAAAAAAAAATAAATTAAAAAAACCCCACTGTTTCCAAATGGTGATCTTTTCCAAAAGGTCATTTGGAAAAAAGGTAATTTTTCATCTTTTACCAGATGTTTTGTTTGACAAGTGTGGCTTCTTGAGGAAGCTGCTGGGAAGGTGGCACTGGCTCAGGTGTTGGTCACTTCCACTTCCAGCACTCCTTCAGGCTTCCTCAGAGCACCCCTCTCCTCCAGGCCAGAAGCTGGGGGTTGTATGGTCTGTGTTTCCATTGGCATCTCCAACATCCCCTGCTCCTGCCAAAGGAGGCAAAAGAGAGAGTGAAAGGAGCAAAAATACTCCATGGGAACAACCTGAAAGGGACCTAATGCAGTCCAAGACCTGGAAAAGACCCTGAAAAGGATCTGATCATTAAATGGTGACTGGAAGATAACCCAGCCTTGCAGCCCATGGGACAGTCCAGCTGAAAAGACACAAATATTCAGATTTTAATGGTGACACCAACCCACTAAGAAGGCTGCTCATTTCAGCAGATTCCCCTCCCGGCCTTTAATTTGCCTGTGATGCTCCCAGGTTCAGCTGTGCTTTCTCTGAGTGATATCCCTGCCCTGGAATATCCCAGCAGGGCATAAGCAATTCCACAGCATCCAGAGAGAGCTGAAAGAATAAAAAATTAATATACCCTGGCTGCATACAGCATTCACTGATTTACACTGGCCCCAGCTGCTGCTGAACTCACCAGGACCTTTATTTTCTTCTGATACCTGTACAAGACTGGGCTGTAATCCTTGTGGTTTCCATCCTGGACCCTGTGGCAAGACCTGAGGGAGTGGAACTGTATGTGCTCAAATGGGAAAAAAAAAAAACAAAACACTTCTGATGTCAAGGTTGTATTTTTCATTTATCTTTAATAATTAATTAATAATTAATAATTAATAATTTTTTTTAAATTGTTGTTGTAATCCAAGCAGTGAGAAAGGTAACTGGAAATGCCCAATGTAGGCAGTAACACTGGTCTCTTCACTGCTGATGTAGAGTCATCTATTAATCTTTTGGAGAAAATTGATAAGGATGCAGGTTGGCACCTTTGGGATCTGATCAAAATCACCCCACAGCCAGGTGGGGAACCCTCAGGGAAGGCTCAGAGCTCAGCAGTGGTTGCTCAGCTGCCTGTAAATCCCCTCAGTGCCCCAGTCCACCCAGACAAGGATCCCAGCTCCTGCCTGGTTTTGCTCCATTTGTTATCCCAACAAAAGTCTCCCTCTGGCTTGGATGCAGCAAAAGGTGTTGCTGGAAGCCTGGGCTGGCCCCACACGGTTGCCCACGTGCTGCAGCCCCCATGGAGCAGCTCAGCTTCCCGGGAAAGCCCCATCCAGGATGCAATCCTGAGGCGCTGCCGGAGGCAATCATCCCCCTGCTGAGCTAAACCCCAGCCCTGGGCTGCAGCTTTCCTTCCAAGTGAGAGTTGGAGCTGCTATTCAGACCTTATATTTAGAAAAATGTGGGAAAAGAACTAGATCCATTTCAGGGTTTGTATTTTTGTTGGCAGGATATCTGGTATCATTATGGAGAGCAAACCCAGGGTATTTCTTTTCTTTTCTTTTCTTCTTTTTTTCTTTTAATTTTTTTTTTTCAAAGTATGCATTTTCTTGCCAGAATCATATAGAAGAAGTGGGATCTGATGAGGGGAATTTGTGGCTGAGAAGCCTGAGGGAGCAGCAAAATCATTTCATCATCACATCTTTTGCATGCACAGATGTGTGCGTCTGGGAGCACTCCAGAGGTCTCCTCCTCCATCCTCCTGCCCTGTGGCAGAACCAGCTCAACCTGGTGATGGAGACATCACATCCTCCCCAGGTACTCCCATCCTGACTTTTTTATCCTGCCTGTTAGAAAGTTCCTTGGGTTTGTGGCAAGATACCTGCAGGGTGGTTTGTCCTGTCAACAATGGATGCAGGGACAGATTATTCCCTCCCTTTGCTGCCATGTGTGACCCCAGGCAGCTGAAGAGCACGGTAGGGAACTCCTGAAGGGTTTCCAGAGCAAACCAGGCCTGCCTGAACACTCTGAGTGGGCCAGTGAGGTGTGATTCATTCTGAGGGCTGATCTTTGCAGCAGTCTGGTGTTTTATGCATTCTCAGCAGAGCAGGGGATGTCACCACCAGCACATTTAAGGACAAGCCCCTGGCAGGCGCTCTGACACACATCCTCTGGCAGACACACTTGCGTGTCACTCTTGAGGAGCCTGCAGGACATCTGCTCTGCCAGAAGTCGTGGCAGGGCTCTGGCAGATGGGTCAGCGGACGGCGGGGATGGAAAAACACAACGATCCCGAGAAAACGACACCCGCCCTTTTCCTCTCTTAAAGAATTCACAAAATCGCCACCAAAATACAGGACCATGGGCTTAAAAGGCAGACAGGGGAACCTCTGGGAAAAGCCTCCAGCAACAGGGACACGACATGTGCTGCCTGCTCAGCTGTCAAGTTAAGGACTTGTCCTGCTATCGCTCAGTCCTCAGAAGGTCAACGATTGGCTTTGCTTATCTCCCAGAAGCACTTTACTCTGGTTAATTGGCACCCCTGGTGACAGGGTGGATTGATGGGTTCCCATCAGGTCTTGCACAGCCAACCTGGCAGGACAAAGCTTCTCCTCACCCCTGCCTACTCGTGTTTTACGGTGTTTCCCAAGGAAGTACACGGAAGGACTCACTCGTGGGGAATGGATGGGTGGGATGGCACTGATGTCAAGGCCGAATGCTGTGAGAGGAGGGTGGGAGAGCACCCTCACTTGCCATCCCTGGATGCCACTGTGCAGCCTGGAGATTGGGCTCATTGCCTTGTCCTGGCCCTGTAACACTGGTGACAGCAACAGAACAGAATTTGTTCCTTTTAGGCAGCACTTTGTCACTTGAAGGCAGCTCAAGTGCCTCCATGGGGTACTCCTCACTGGAGCACAGATGGATTGAGTGTCCTCTAGGGTGATCAAGGCCATATCTCCAGGCCTGATGTCTTTCTCTTGCAGTGTGGAGATGTTAGGACTAGAAGGAGGCATGAAAGCAATATCTCCAAACCTCACTTCCCTACTTGCATCTCCTGTTGTGCTGAAGGAAAGGCTCCTCTGGACACTTTCCCTCTCCAGAGAAAGCCTCTTTCTACTGGTGATCCCTGAAAAGGACCAGGGGTTACCTTTTAGTTCCCTATTGTCTCTAATCTCCTTCCTTCCTTGATCCCAACTTTACTTAAAAGAAGCCCCATATTTATTTAGCTCCTCTTGGATGTTTCTCGGGGAAGGTTCAGCTATTTCTACTCCCTTTTTGATTTCCCAAGGCACATGCCCATTGGCATGGCAGGAGGAAAACGAGCCTTAACCCCTCCCAGAGCTGGGGGCAGGTTTCTGCAGGGGGGATTTGGTGAGTAAATTGCTGTGCCGTGCCATCCTGTGGCTCCACTGGGGTGGGCAATCCCAACAGCCTCAAGGGCTCTTCTTTGCCCTCTGAAAGCCAAACTTCCAATGTCTGCCCAAAGCTTTCCCTTGTTTTCACAAATATCTTCACTTTTGCACTCTCAAAATCTGTTGTTTTCTGGGTAGGGCCAGTGGGGCTGTAACTTGTACCCACTTGGCAAGAGTTCCTCAGGCTTGGGACTAATCCCACATCTATCCACCTCTTCCATGTTCATTCTGGCTTGCAGAGCCACCATTCCATGCCTGAGCCCTGACATCCCAAGCTCACAGCTCACACGTGGTGCTGGTGACCAGGATCCACCATCTGTGCCGGCAGAGTGCCGCAAAGCCGGAGTCAGAACCTGTTTTTAAGCAAACAGAAATGTGCAGGACATACCAGACTCCTTGCTGGAAATCAGAGCCATATTCTTCAAAACTCTGACCCTTTGTTCAGACGCCCTTTGGAGACCTCCCGCAAATACCTCACTTGGACTTCCAGATGCAAGAAATTAATTTTATTTTTTTAATTCTGTGCCACAAATCCTTAATTTTGGAATGTGCACTTTTCCTGTGCGGTCCCTGGCTCCTAGAGACTGCAAATACATGTGAAATTGCAACAGACGTTGATAACAAAAGTTTGAGGGTAACCCAACAGCTTTTCAAAGCCTTCTCTAGATAATTTATCCTAGACTGGCGAGTAGCCACAAGCTCCATGGTGGGGAAGGAGGCTGCTTTTGATTTAGCTGATGTTTAGGTGTGAATGAGGAGGAGAGATATACGATTAATCACTGGAAGCAGGGAGATGGTATTATTTTGATTCATACTTGACAAGTTTTCTAGGAATGCTGAACTCGAGTAGAAGTGCATGGTGGACCCAGCTGTTCAAACAGTGTGATTAATTAAACTGATTCCATGTGAAAAACAACACTGACTCTCACTCTCAAATTGCAAATCATTTTCAATATATTGGGGAAGGGCCAGCCCGAGTTTTTATTAATTGCTCTGGAGGTGATGAATCAGGGTTGTCTACAGAGACCCACACAGGCGCACATTCCTGAGGGCGTACGTGATGGTGGGCTGGTTTCTCGGCTGCTTGGAGCAGCAAGAGTTGCTTTCCCGGAGATGCTGCCACTTGCACACGAGGCAGGGATGAATCCCTGGGGTGCACAAGTTTGGATGAGCCTTCCCCTCCCAACCCTGCTCTGAGAGAGTTGCAAAACTGCAACGGAGCCGGCGCTTGTCCTTCGAGCAGCGCTAATAATAAACCCTCCTCTCCCCTCGTTCACCTGCCAAACCACGGCTCTCTCAAAATATCAGCACGCTGAGAGCGGGCCGTGCACTGTATGATTTGCCCAAGACCACACAGGAAGCCTGTGGCCAAGCTGGAAATTGAGCCCAAGGCTCCCAGCTCCAGGACTGGGGCTCGGCTGCCCATCCTGGGACCCTTCCCCAAGCAGTGCTGGGGCAACGCAGGGAGATGGGTTGGACAAAAGCACCTTGCCTGCACATATTCAAACCCAGCCTGGCGTTGGGATGCCCTTGCAGCAGGTGCTCAGTGGGATTTATGCACCCCCAGGTGAGCACGCTGGGGACTCGGCCCCATGAAAAGGTCCGGAAAAAATCCTGCCCTGCAGTGGAGGCTTTTGATTTATATTTTCTCCGCCAGCTTGTCTGTTTTACTCATGCTGCTGACAAGGAGAGGGATATTTGATCCGTGCTGAGGGGCAGATGTTGAGCACCGCAGAGCAGGAGGCAGGGCTGCTCCTCAGGTGTAAACCTTCTGATGGCCATAAAACGACTTACAGGGGGGGTGGGAGGGAAAGAAATAGATTAATCTGCCTGGTGCTCACAGATGTGGAAAAATACCCTTGAAACAGCTCGGCTGGATGTTTGTCACCGCAGCTGCCACAGAGGGAGAGTGGCAGCCCAGCAGCAAGTGCACCTTTCAACTCCACCAAGTCCCGCAGGGCACCCCCGATACCAGGCAGTGACCCTGTGCTAACTGGTTTCAAATGTAACGTTTGAAATACCTCGCAAATACACATCTGAGCCAAGGTTTCCACCCTGAGCCTGGTGGGGAGGCTCTGAAAGCTTATTGCAAGCACCTGTCTGGTCTTCAGAAGCATTGATCTCCTACTGAGGTCAACAAGAGGAATTAGAGGGGCTGGTGGTTGCCGCTCTTTCTGCAAAGCCCTGATCACGATCCCAAAATTCGCTACCCAGGGAGCCCCGTTCTGACCCCTCGTATTTGATCCCAGCAGGAGAAGTCATGTGCATTGAGATGTGTCCCAGACACCTCACGTTGGTGGAGCCCATGTGGCTCCGACCAGCCTTCCTCAGGGGCACGGCAGCTGGCTGATTCCTGGAAAATATTGCTTTGTCCACCCTCTTCAGACCTTGCAGGCTGCTGTTTCTCCAAAACAGCTGAGTGATAGTTAAAAAATGCCTGCCCTCTTTCCCCTCTCTCTGAAAGGAATGGGAGTCTCTACGGACCCATTTATATTGCTGGCTCAACTGAAGTTAATAGGAATATCCCCCTTCTTCTCCACAGGGGCCACATTTTTCCCTCGGGAGATCTGCAGGGCCATTTACTAATTTCACAGACATCTCAGCAATTCTCTCTTGTCAACCTGAGCTTCTTAGAAATGGAGAATGTGATCCCCTCTCTGTCTCTGGGTGATTGTGACGCCCTTGCCTTCATGCTCGTGCTGCTCCAAACAACACATTTTCTGAGCACACTGTGTTTGTCTGAAAATACACCAGGAGGGCTGCCCAATTTGGAAATGACTTGAATTACAAAAAAAGCACAGCTGTCTTTAACAGCTCTCGAAGCTCATGCAACTAGTCTGCAATTTATTGACTAGGATTAGATGCTTATTGTCTATGACACTTTAAATACCATTACATTGAAGTTTATACAAGAAAGTCCAAGTTTTCAAACTGGAATCTTAGCAATAACAGCTGGACCATTTGTTTATATGATAGACAGAAAAGAATGACTTCTGTAATCTGTGTATTTGGCTTTAGGATTTTCTACGACATGGGGAGACAGAAACCTACCCCATCCCTAATTGAGGATTGTGAGACAGAGCTGAGCAGCACTGGCTAATTTGTCCCTGATGTTGAGACTGCAGCCAAAGCTGGGGTTGAGTCCTTCCCTCACACCTGACGGAGAAGCACTTGAAACCCTCTAGCCCACCTCTGACAGGCAGGGCTAAGTCTCCCGTCTCTCTCCCCCAAGGCTGCTCACATTCCGCATTTTGTTTCTAGCATGAAAGACTTTGTTTTAAATCATAATAGTAACCAGGCTGTAATCACATTATAGCACACATGGAGAACTCGCAAAAAGTCATGTGCTTTGGATTTGACATTCTGATTTATGGTTGTGCGCTCCAGTTACACAGCTGCAATCTCATTTTCGACAAAGATGTTTTCTATTTTTCTATTACTTTGCTTCACCCTGTCTTTATGTTGAAGAAAATGAAAGCCACCAGGTGAAGCCGGCACAAGAGGACAAATGTTTGCATGTTCTGGATCAAAACCATGATCAAATATTTTATGCTCTCCTTTCATAAACAGCTTTCTACAGGCACATGTGGAGGGGGTGTAGATTCTTCATTTTGAGCCATTTGAAGTTTAAAAAAAAAATTAAATTCCAGACTTTTATTTATTCAGAAACTATATCAGCCTATGAAATTCACATCCCAGCCACTTGATCACGGTGACTTCACCAAAGAGGGAAGACGTTGCAGAATTACTCCTCAGACTGCTGAACAGCCTCTCTGCTTACTGGGACACGAAGTTGCTCCTTGAGTAAATTTTACTCCTGGGCAAAGCCCAGCAGAGGTGGCAAAGCCTTTCCCCACTCAGTTAATTGTAGATTGCCATCATCAGCCCTTCCCTCTGTCAGTAACCCGTTGGCTTTGCATTCCTAGGAAGAGTAGCAGCATTCCAGCTTAATTAAAAAAGTGAGCACTTTTGCAGTAAATTGCATTAACGTTGGAGAGGGGCCAGAGCTTATGTTTTACATGAACCTCTCTTGTCTAGAGCGGAGTAAAGAAAAGAAAATGTCATCAACATTCTTTTCACAATTTAAACACTGATGATCTATCTTTAGGGCCAATGCTGGCTGAGCATTACAGAGAGCACAAAACCACCACTGAGTCCCTCACCAGGGGTAAATTACGCGTTGCAAACTCATAAACCTTCAAGTGTGGCGTAAAATTTTACTCAGGCCATCATTTACAGTATGGCTTAGGAAGGGCCTAGATGGAAAACATATTTCTGGTGGTTCTAGAGCATGTGTTAAGGAGCTGAAAACAAACACTGGTGGAGCTTCCATGGGTCAGACATTGACCACAAGTCCTCACTGCAACAAGGCTTTGACTGGAGACCCGCTGGGCCAAGCAGCCCCTTGGTCTCAACAATAAGTTCTTTTATCTACTCTGTAAATTCTGTAGGCTCCAAATGAGTGAAGTTTCTGTCTTCAGGACAGTGCTAATCTAAGTTAACAACTAAACACTGAGCTGGGACTCAGCAGATTTGAGCCTTGAAATGGCAAGTCAGGCTGTTGAAAATGCCCCATGGAAGGAAAATTCCAGAAATTCTGTGTACATCAAGAGGACCAGAATTTTTTGAAAGTCACTTTTTCTTTTTTTTTTTCCCCCAGACCAGAAATTCCCAAATATAGGGGACTCGGTTCAACCGCAGCCTTCAACTGCTTCTGCAGGGACAAGTATCAGTGAAACTGAGACAAGACACTGCCCTGAGCCACGGTGTAAAAGGGACCTTGGTGACAATATCTGCTGCTCAGCAATAGCTCATTTCTGGGGGTAATGAAGCTGTTCAGTGCTGGACCTACTGGGTAGCAAGAAAATGAAAAGTTCAAAGATCTTGGGTTTTTCAGGTGAAAACTACAGAGTGGAAACTTCCTCTCTTGCTCCACAGAACTTTGATGGGAAAAAAAAAAAATCTATAATTTGAGAAAGGGACAGTCATTTGTTTATCACTATTGGCTAAATCCCAACATTCTGGCTGTGCTGATAAGATTGATCTGTTGATCAAAGTAGCAGGTCTGAATGTGCCTGAAATGGGCAGGGACACAATGGAGTGCAAGATCTGCTGCCCCTAAGCCAAGCAGAGCAGGATTTCTTTTTCCAGAGAGGTGAGATAATCCCAGAGGGTCTCTGGGTTACTGTCAGGGTTGGTCCCTCAGCAGAGTGAAGAGCAGAGCAGGTCAGTGGGACTCTAACTCTGTAAGAGGGTGCTCCTGGCTGTGTGTGGCTGTTCACGTCCCATTCCCAGCTCCCCTCCTGTCCCACAGATCCAGAGATGGACGGAGTAGGACTGAGCAGAACGACTCAAGCAGGAATCCACAGCAGTTCCTTCTCCTGCGCTCACCCTCCACTTCCGTCCCTGGCTCAGCCAGTCAAAATATTTTTGACCAAGAGGTTTCCCACTGGAAAATGCTGTTCCTTCTGAAATCAAGCAGGAACTTGTCCAAATGTCAATGACACTCCTTGGTCAGGAAAAAGTCAAAACATTGCATTTTGATAGTGTAGTTTGAATTTGTGACATTTTGACTTTTCTATCATAATACAATCCTGTTCTATTAGAGCAGATTATGTCGTTCTACATGTTCAGCTACACTTAACAGTTGATACAATGTAAAAGTCAAAACAAATTACCTCCTTCAACACAGTCTAACAAAACATCCCAATCCCCTTTCAGATTTTTTATCCTGAAGGCAATTGTGACTTCTAGCTTATAATTCTAAATGGGAATGAGTCTCATTTTACAAAACAATGGAAGCCCTGGCAGAATAGAAACTCCTGCTCCTGGCCAGTATTGAACATATGGCTGGTTGGTACTCCAGAATCATCTTTTAAAACTCATTAAATGATGGAATTAATTAAGAAGTGTCACCACAGCATTCACATGCCCATCTGCCCTGGAAAACCCTTGATCAACTTAAAAAGTGTTATCTTTTAATTTTGTTGTCAATGCCATGGGTATCTTCACCTGAGCAATTCACCCCAAGATTTTCTTTATATTGGGTGGGAAAAAAGACCACCTTTCCCATGGGGTTTTCCTGGCAAAGTGTGGGCATTTACTTTAGTTTGAGGTGGATGGATATTCCCACGGCCATCCATGTGCTCTAAACCCTGTATTGATCAGACCTCTGTTGCCTGTGGAGGAATGTAGAGTGGGTAGCTCAGATGGAGACTTTGTTTTGTTGAACTGTCAGGTGAACTCTGTCCCTGGTGCCTCCAGTAAACATATTTTATTTTCTCTCTATGGTATCTCTGGTTAGTGCAATTGGGAAATCTCTCACCATGTGCTTCTTGGGACTGGCCAAAGCTGGAGTGTCTTGGAGGACTCATACAGCTGCAGATTGACTAGAAAGAAAAATTTGGAAGTAATATCAAAACAATTCCCCCTCCATGCTGGCTTTGTTTGTTTGGTTTGGTTTGGTTTTGATTTTGGTTTTTTTTAAATTTTGTTGTTGTTGTTTTAGGGGGTTTTTGGTGATAAACATTTCCCTTGAGAAATTCTATTTATTTGTTTTACAGTAAAATTCTGAGTACTACTGAAGTTCAAAGTTGCCTGTGTCTGGTATGGTGCACTTAAAGATTTCTCTTCACTAGAAAGGCCTTGTTTCTACAACAAAATTCCTGAGAAAAAAATTTCTAACATCACTGAGACATCTCTGAAGCTCTACCATTTTTCCACAAACTATGTAAACAAAATCATGAGCTGAAATGATGTTTGTAATTCTCCATGTCACAGACAGCTGTTCAGCCATGCACTTGCTAAAGACAGGATTCCAAGCACATGATAATTGAAAAAAAAAAAAAAAAGTAAAAAAAAAAATCAAACCCAAAAACTTCTGTGCATTTTTGAGGGGAAAAAAATGTTTGTGGAAAAATGGCTAAAATTAATTGCCAGGAAAACGGGCCCAACCAGCCCTTGCAAAGTGAAAACATTTGGAGTATTTTGCACAAAACCATCTTCCCACTTCCTTTGCCAGGGGTTGGTGCAGGTGCAGAGGGATTTGTCTGGGAAGAGGTGACTCATGGTTCCCTTGGGAAAACGAGAAGATCCAGGCCCTTGCCCTGCAGGCGGGTGGGACGTCGGGGTCAGGCCCTGTGCAGATGGTGGAACAGGATCCCTGAGGCTGTGCCAGGCCATACCAGGCCGTGCTAGGTCATACCAGGCCATACCAGGCCGTGCTAGGCCATACCAGGCCGTGCTAGGCCATGCCAGGCTACGCCAGGCCACGCCAGGCCGTGTCAGGCCACATCAGGCCATACCAGGCCGTGCCAAGCCACTACAGGCCATGCTAGGCTATACCAGGCTGTGCCAGGCATGCCAGGCCACACCAGGCCGTGCCAGGCCATGTCAGGCCGCACCAGGCCATACCAGGCCATACCAGGCCATGCCAGGCCATTCCAGGCCGTGCTAGGCCATACCAAGCCACACCAGGCTGTGCCAGGCCATGCTAGGCCACACCAGGCCACACCAGGCAGCTCTGTTCACTCTCGCCAGGGATGGATGGCTCCGGCCTCCTCAGGAAGGCTGAGATGTGCCACAAGCTCCTGGAGAGTGCCAGGGCTCCCTTAAGCACCTTCACCTGCTCCAGCATGATTTTATTTCCCGTTAGCTGGTGCAAACCCGTGGAGAGAAGAGGCACTGACCATGATCACATGAGCCAGGCCAGGCTGGGAGCCAGGGATGGTATTGCACAAGCTGGATAAACAATTCTTCCCGAAGCTTCACGGAGCCTGCCTGCCATGGGCAAAGGCTTTGCAGAGCCGCTACACTCCATACCTTGCAAAAAGACCCTGGAAGGGAGATTATGTTTTCACATTGTTTCCCAAATTACTTTAAATGTCAACTTAAAAGGCTTTTAAGGTTTTTATTTCAAACGGAAGTATTAACTGGAACTGCCAGGGGCAGTTAGCTTGAGCAAAGCAATACCGTGCATCTTAAACAGGGTAGAAATTTTTATGACCCAAATTCTTCATTTATTATACACAGATGGTGGGAGAAGGCTGCTGTCCCCAGTGCCCAGCAGTGAAACAGGTCTGACCAAGCTCTCCTACAGACAAATGGTGCCTGCTCAGAGCTCCCTGAATGTCAAATGATGCTTTTCTCCTTGTTCCTTCTGTGCAGGGTGACACAAGGACTGAGCCTGATTGGTGGGGCTGGTGAAACCCATCGTGTTCCTGCCGTATTTTAGGCAGAAAGTGAAGCAGAATGGGGGGACAGCACTTTCCCGTTGCCAAGCATGAGTGTGGGCTCTGGCTGACACATGCCTGGAGGGTGGCCACACTCACCAGTGGTGGTCACATCGTGCCGTGTGGTTCTGCAGGTGCACAGAGACACCCACCTGCCCCTACACTCTCATTGGCTTTACCTGAAAGGTTTGTGCAAGAACCCAGTTAAGCCTGGGGTGAAAACACAGCTCCAGGGGGGCAGCTGGAGCCCTCAGCCTCAGCAGAAAAGGTGTTAACAGGAGATGAAAGAGATGGCCGTGGAGAGAAAGATAAGGAGCACTTCTGTTCCTTTATTTTGACATCCTGAGAAGGAATCTCGGCCAAAGTGGGTTGATCAATTAATCATTGAGCCAATGGATCAATCAAAGTTAGCTCCTGGGAGGGTGAGTGTGTTTATTTGGTTTATTCTTCTCCTTCTGTTCTCACTGACAGCACCTCATCAAAAAGAGTGTTCAACACCTTAAGATTGTTAGAGCTTTGTTACACTCACTATTGCTACAGTGAAAACAGGTGAATAAATTCCTCTGTGTAATGCAGCAAGTTCAGCAAAAATTCACCCAAATAAAGTGCAAAAGTCATTCTGACCTGTGGACAGGTGAGCAATTTCTATTCACTCAATTTTGTGATGTTACTTCTTCCAGCCCAGGGGAAGGGCAAAAACCTCACAGCTGAGCTCTCCAGACAGGAGTTTAGAAAACCTCAAAAACTGCAGTGTGGCACAGAAAGAGAACAGGAGAGATCAAGCTTGGTCCATGCTGGAGAATAAATTATGCCATGGGAAAATGGAAGTGGCCCATGATGCATCCTGTGGGAGAAGTAGGACTCCCAACCATAATTGACTAATTAAGTGGGAAGAAAATTTGTACTTGAGCACAGATCTGCCAATGCTTTTATAACAGAGGCAGTGGTCAAGGCCCATCTGAGGAGCATCTTGGTGTTGTGGTCACCAGCTCTGCCTGGGACCAGTCTCTAGGCTTTAGGGAAAGGCAAGAAAACAAATCCAGAAGTGAGATTGCACAAGGAGCAGGAAAGGAGCTATGGTGAGGAAATAATGCTCATCCCCTGCAAGAGGCAGGAAGTTCCAAAGGCTGTGATTAATTTAATGTGCTGTAAATGCTCTATGACAAACACGAGCATCAGCTGTTCTTCTAATCCCACTTGGAAATTCCAGACAGTCAGACACCCAGCACATCATACCACAAGCTTTCATTTCCACTCCCAGGATTGTGCCTACCGGCGTGACACGAGAAGCTCTGGGCTCTTCCTGCCCTGAGTTTGGTGAGGTGGCCAGACTCCCACGTCTCTCAGGATCTAATTCCTCCTGATTTTCAGCCTAAACATGTCTGTGACCAACATATCAGCTATTTTTGTGCTGGTGGTCCTTGTTCAGCCCACAAAGGAGGAGTGTAGCCTTCTGTCCCATCTTCTGCACTTCCAAACCACTGCTGTCCGATCCAGGGAATGGCTCTGGCTTGCACTTGACCGTGCATTTGTGTGGCCAAGTGTCTTCCACTCCACCAGATTACTTTGGCTGCCTCTTTGGTATGGCTCAGGTTTGACAGTAGCACCCAAAGTTGTGGTGCTTTTATTTCTCACTCCTTTAACAGGTTCTTAATATGTCAGGTCACTCTCCAAAAAAAAAAAAAGAATATTTTTCTTTGCCTTGCTGCTCTGCCGAAGGTACAAGGTGTTTCTAGTGTAATCCCCACTTATTTTTTATTCAAACCCAATACTAAGTTGTTTGGGGCCAGATTTGGAACATGAGTTCCCCTTGCCAAAGGAGTCAGCTATCTTAATGAATATCTGTGGTTACACATTGAGTCAGAGCAACACAATCTGTCCTTAACAAAACCACGTGGGATTTTCTGCATCTCACATGCTCCCACTGCCCCCTTGTAGCAAACTCTGCTCTCAGACCCTCCAGAAAAATGATGGACATGATGTGGCCATGAGCATCCTGCCCTCCTTACCTCACTTGTGTGAGTTTAGGCATTAGTTTTTCCTTCTCCAGTCCCAGGACAGTGGCTTCCAGTTGACAGATTCATTATCTTTCCTTGCTACTGAAGCTGCAGTTCCATGTGCTGGTGCTTTTTAGTACCCTCAGCGTTACCCGTTCGCTTAAACACCAATTATTCCTGGGTTCAGCACAGGGCTAAGCAGGCAAAACTCTGCAGCCTGCACTATACAGGTCACAGCAGATGATCTAATGATCCCCTTGGCCTCAGGGACTCCAAATGTTAAAAGCATTAAATGGCACATCCTTTAAAAAGCTGGATATTTTTGGCACTGTCCCCTTTCTCACTGTGATCTTATCAGCCCTCACAAGCTGAACGCTGTTGAAATTTATTGGTTACTTCACATGAGTGGAGGGCATCAAGAAATGCTCTGGGGAGTGTTGCAGATGATTCATTTGTGGGAAACCTTTCCCAAGCTGGATTTCTGTGCAGGATGTGGGAGAAGAGCAGCTCCATGCAGCTCCAAATAAACAAAAGGAGGTGTTTCCCCCATGGTGGGGAAGGGACCGCTGAAAATCTTTGCTTATGGGTGTCAAAAGCTTACCTGGGATCCCAGAGGGATGGGACAATTACTTGGAGGAGCACTCCAGGTGGGATTATTAGGAAAATGGGTCACATCAGGCTAAGGAAATCCTCCTTAGCCTGGAGGAGCTGGAGGTAGTGGGATTTTTGGGAGAAACACCACGTGCACCCCTCCCTTTGTGTCGTCTTCCTGTTGGAGACAGCACCTGGACTGCATGAACCAGGTTCAGAACATGTTATGCCTAAAATGCAGCCTTGCAGCTGAAAAGGGAGCCTGAGGCCATCCCAACCACATTCCCACTAAGGTCCTACACCCTTGTGCAGAAGATGAGGGTCTCTCCATCTATCAACACATAAATAAACAGGACTTGTCTTTGAAATTTGTGGACTTACCTTCCCAGGGCACACACTGTTGGGTATAACTTCATTGTCAACAAGTCAGAAAACAGGGATTTTTTTTCCCATGGAGAAAGTTAATTTAAAAAATGCATAGGTATGTTTTTGTATTGACAAATTTAAATTAGAGGAGGCGGGCAAAAAATAATATTATTTTTATCAAGAAATTACCAGAGCGATGGAGCATCTCTGCCCTGGAGTCAGGCTGGGAGAGCTGGGAGTGTTCAGCCTGGAGGAGAGAAGGCTCCAGAGAGAACTGAAAGCCCCTTCCAGGGCCTGAAGGGGCGCCAGGAGAGCTGGAGAGGGACTTGGGACAAGGCATGGAGGGACAGGACACAGGGAATGGCTTCCACTGCCAGAGGGCAGGGATGGATGGGAGATTGGGAATTGGGAATTCCTGGCTGGGAGGGCAGTGAGGTCCTGGCACAGGGTGCCCAGAGCAGCTGTGGCTGCCCCAGGATCCCTGGCAGTGCCCAAGGCCAGGTTGGACAGGGCTTGGAGCCAACTGGGACAGGGGAAGGTGTCCCTGCCCATGGCAGGGGGTGGGATTGGATGAGCTTTAAAGATCCCTTCCAACCCAAACCATTCCATGATTTTACAATTCTGCAATGAGAGGTCTTTTCCAGTGTTTGATGTTCAGGCAAGCATATTTCCATTTAAACAAATTTTGAAAATAACTTTTCATTTAGGGAAACAAAAAAGAAAAAAAAAAGAAAAAAAATAATAAAAAGTTTTGTGTTTTTTTTTCACGAGCTCTACTGATCTAATTCCAGGATGGATAATTGTGTTCTGACTGATTATTGTAGGACTGGAGCTCCAGTCGGGTAGAACATTCTTTTTATTGGAAAGCATTATGTGATGCTGGTTTCCATTAAGGAGGCAACCCCAAGTCTCCACTTTTCTTGCCCTGCTCCTGCAAGAGAAACATTTTCCATAATCCACGGAAAAACATACAGGAGAATGGTTTTTAAAACTGATAAATATTCTGAAAAAATAACATTTCCTATGCTGGTCACATAGTTATTTTACCTTGCAGAGAGATTTTCCTAAAACCATGTTTTGAAATCCTCATCACTTCTGAGCTGGGCAAAAATCTTACAAGTTTACATAGATCAAAAGTGACTTATTTTTCATTCTTTATTTACATAAATTTCCATTAATGGAAAAAACAAAGGTTTAATTTTTAAAAATACTGTAAATCAATAGCTATATAAACATAAAAGCACAGGGTCTTAGTTAAGGATTTGTTCATGAATTGCTTTTTAAAGTTGATCTGGCAAAAAAAAGAGTATATGATGAAAAGAGTTGCAGGATTTATTTTCCACATTTTAAAAGGAAAAAGAGAGGAAATAAGCAAAACTGATTTTTTTTTTCCCTGATAAAAACAAAATACATGTTTAAAAGTTTACTTTGCTCCTTACAGAACTGGCCACTTCAAGCCTTTCATTCGTGTATTTCAAAGAACTGCGTTTCTGTTAAAATATCTTCCTCATCAGAAAAACGAACCCAAATTATTTCTGTCCATGAGCAGAGCACAGGTCTGACTGCTCTGTGTTACAGATGGACCCTAATGAGCAAATGATGGCTGTGAAGGACCACATCAGGCACCAAAGTGAGTAACCATTTGCAAAACTGCCTGTTAAATTTTTATTAACCCTTTATAAACTTCAGCTATGATGTGTGACCAATGTAACTTGGCTTTTCCTTCCATAAACCTCAATGCACTTTATGGGTTGTGATCGGTGCCCTGGGGGAAGCTCAGTGATTCAGCTTTTTCTGCTGGGGTGTAAAAACCCTGCAGGTGAAAGCAACTGAGTGGGAAATGGAGTTATCTTCATGGCAGGTCTTTCAGAGGTATTCAAAGACCAGAGACCTTGAAATCTATCACTCAGATATCACCTCTAGATGGAGGTTTTGCTGCTTTCTATTGAGCTTTTTTTGCTCTGCCAACAAACAGCAGCATAATCCCACTGCAGTGAATCCCTTAGGTCTCAGTGCTGAAACAAATCATAGGAACAGAGACACAGACCAAGGAATGGTTTGGGTTGGAAGGGACCTGAAAACTCTTCTTGTTCCAACCCCCTGCCATGGGCAGGGACACCTTCCACTATCCCAGGGTGCTCCAAGCCCTGTCCCTGTCCTTGGACACTTCCAGGGATCCAGGGGCAGCCACAGCTGCTCTGGGCACCCTGTGCCAGGGCCTCCCCGCCCTCTGAGCCAGGAATTCCTTCCCACTATCCCATCTATCCCTGCCCTCTGGCAGTGGGAAGCCATTCCCCCTTTTCCTGTCACTCCAGGCCCTTGTCCAAGATCCTCTCCAGCTCTCCTGGAGTCTCTTTATGCTTTAAGGTCTCTCTGGAGCCTTCTGTCCTCCAGGTGAGCACCCCCAGCTCTCCCTGCCTGAGCAGAGGGGCTCCAGCCCTTGAAGCATCTCCATGGCCCTTGATGAAATGCATGGCTGCATATCATTAGACAGCTGGGGAATTGGAGTTATTGGCCATTCAGGACTTAAATTATGCCTACAGCACCCTGAAGGTACAAATTCAAATGGTTCCTCTCCTCCTCTGATTCCCCCGTTATCTCTGGTGGGGTTTTCCCCATAGATACATTCCCACAGTGGCCTTTTGTTTGATTAGCAAGAGCCAGGCTTTGCCAGAGCTGCCTCCCCAGACAGCAGACCCCAAGGATAGATGGTTTGTATAATGCTCAAAATTAATGCAGCATTTGCTGAGAGGTTGTTTTTTCATTGTGATGCTTGAAGGACTCCAGAGGTGCCCCATGGCAGAGGTACAGGGAGCAGATGGGGCTAACAGCCTCCCCCATGCTCTCCAGATCCTTCCAGGTCTACTTCAAAAAACAGGTTTATTTTCCTGTGCAAGTACCACTTTTCCATATGCCAAACCCCAGCACCTGGAAAGGAGGCCAATTAACACAAAAATATGGACGACCACATGTCTTCCAAGAGAGCCCCTGTGATAGAGGCTGTTTGCTCACCTTCCCACAGATCCCAGAGGTCTTTTACATGGGGTCCCAGCCTGGCTCCTGCCTGGCAAGGACTCAGCATCATTCCCCAAATAGCAGCGAGATTTCTTGGAAAGCTCCACGCTTTCCTGCTGCTCTGCCTCCTCCTGCCCCACAGTTCCCCTTCCCACCCGCCCTGGCTGCTGCACCTCCATGCCCAGCCAGGGGATGCCACAATTTAACAGCACTCACACTGGCAGCAGGAGCTTTCAGAGCAGTTTCCCTGCTCCAGCACACATCTGCAAATGCAGGAGCATCCTGCATCCCCCGTCAGAACCAGGGCCCCTTGGCACGAGGCGTGCAGTGGAGGCATGTGAAGACATGGTTTCCTGCCTCGGAGAAATTCCCTCCCCAGAAATGAGAGCCTGCAGAGCAAAACACAGCTGCAAATGGCACTCAGAGCCTCAGGAGGCCAGGCTTTAAGAATAAGCAGGCACCTTGGGCTGGGAAGGTCCTAGTACATTTTTGCAGCTATGTAAACAACAGTAAACTGCTCCTCTTGGCCGAGCTGGAGGTTGATGGCATAACAGGAAATTCTGGTGGATGATTTTCTTTTTTGGAAACCACATGAAAGTTAACCAAACTTTCCCAAAACAGATGAAAGATTCTGACCAGGAGCAGTCAGAGGACGAAGCGGGAGTTTTGAGGGCAGTTGTAATCCAGTCTAACCCCAGGCACGGCCGTGCTGGCAGGTTCCTGCCATGGAAAACAGGCTACTGCTCCTGGGCTGCTCCAGGAAAACTCCTCTCCACCAGCTCATGGCCACGGTGGGTGATGCAGCCAGAAGTGGGATACCAAGGAAAGGCTGCTCTGGGGGTTACCAGGGTGAAGACAGCAGAGCAGAAGTGGCTGTCCTGCCATGCCTTTATCCAAGCCTGGTGGTGTTGTTCCAAGGAAGCTGTGGACCTGAGAAGCAGAAGAATGTTTGAGTTTCAGGGACTGCACATGGCTTTTCTTTTACAAGCCAGAGCCTTTTTGAGGGGACTCAGTCCAGGTCTCCAAACCAGTTGATGAGGCAAGCCAAGGTGGTTCTGTTGTTACCTCCATTAATTCTCACCCTGCACAAAAGGCATCAGGATCTGCTCAGCCCTGAGTAGGTTGGTGGCTCCCAGTGCTCCTCTTGGCCTGGTTAGAGGATCAGCGAGGGGAAAAAAAATTTAAAAGAAAAAAGAAAAAAGTTTTTTTTGTAAAGCCAGTAGTGCCCAGCCAAGAGGCTTCCACACACAAGTGGCTTCTGAAACACGAACCAACCACAGAGGTCTCAGCTCTTCTCACAGCGCAAGTGTGTGGGCTCGGCTGGAAACCCTGCTCCAGGGAAGGCTCTGCCTACTGAACTCGGGCCAGCAAGTGGAGCAGCCCAGCACTAGACCCTGGGAAGGAGGCACACTGGGTCTCCCAGGCCACTTCCCAGAGCCCCGTGGCTTCATATGGGGTCAGGGTGGGCAGGGAAAGGGAACGGAGTCTCTGGGAAGGGAGCAGGCACCGCAGCTGTGAGCGAGGACATCCTCTCCAGCTGCAGAGACCCTTGGACCCAGGAAGTTTCCATGGGTCAGGACTTTGCAGGCTGTTCCTCAGTGTTTATTTGGGTTGGCTCAGGAGCTTCCCAGTGCATGTGTTTACTGGGGTGGACACAGCCCTGCAGGGCTGGAGAGGTGCCCTGGATGTCTCTGTCCCAGGGGCAGCTCGCCATTAGGAAGTGGGGGTCCCCATGATGCATTCACATTTAACCGACATTGATTGAAGTCTTAAACAAATCCAGCCACAACCCTGGAAACTTTCTTTGGAGGAGCAGATCCTGTCTCCAAAGTGCAGCATTCGGCAAGCTGAAGGGAATGGGCTAGGCTGGGTTGTAAGACATGAGCTAACTGCCAGCTTCTATTTCCATCTGGGAGAGCGATGGAGCCAAAATCAATAAATCATCATCATTGCCACCAAGAGTTTGGTTTTATTGGATGATAATATATTTCCTACTGGTGAGACCATGTACCAGCAGCTGGAAGAGGAACAAATGACTATTTACATTGCAGAGCAGGGGAAGACAGAGGAAAGAAAGAAGTAAACATATCACATATGTTATATGGAGATTACTGCGGGGTTAGTCTCCCTCATGACATCTACCTCGGAGGGGAGGGGCAGAGGAAGGTGACTCATAAATGTCCCAGTACTAAGTGAATTATTCCATCACTTCACTGCCCTGTATCTCCCATGTACATGGATCCCTTCTCCCCTCTTCTGCAAACACAGCTCATGGGCCAAGTGTGTAATTAGCAGACCTTTGGGTGCTGCAGAGGCTTTGCTGAAGCACAGAGCTGTTGAGACCCCCACAACAGGGGGACTAAGGGCATTATGTTGTCCCTTTGAGAAGCCCTTGCCTTCAGAAGTCCTTCAATCCCACCCCACAAAGATGGGGCACCCACAGAGGTGCTGCAAACAGCACGGGGGGCTGGTGGGAGGGGTGCCATGGGAACAGCTTCAAAGCCACTGAGTCTGCAGGGAATATCTGTGCTCAGCCCTGTGCTCACCATGTGCTCCAGGCCTCCAGATTGCTCCTTCTCATCTGCCAGGCTGAGGTTTCTCTTGCTCATCTTTGGTCTGCAGGGTCCACGCTGCCTTCTTCCCTCAGGCAGGATGTGCTGGGAGGCTGTCACCAAAGCATCTGTTACAGAAACCAAGAACTTCCCTGCTGGAATTGAAGCTATACCAAAGCCTTCCAGGGGACAGGGAATTTTTGTTTGATAAAAAATGCCATTCCAATCAGCTCTTCTTTTTCCTTTTTTTTTTTTTTTTTTTTTTTTTTTTTAAATAGAAAGCCTAATATAAATATAATACAATGTGCAGCCAAGACATCTCAATGCTCAAAATGTATTATCCACCCCTTTTAATACCAAGGCCTTCCCAGGAGATAACCCCATCCTCCCCAAGTGCAGTTCCAAGATCCCTGTGCCACGAGTAGAGCTGAGATCCACACAGTGGGGAGAGCTGGTGCTGGCTGCTCCGTCCTTGCTGCACCAGGAACCAGTCCCATTTCCATTTCTGCCTCTCCTGCTTCTGACCATTAGGTCTTGGCCTCCTAAAAGGGCTTTCATCACCCAATTAGAAACAGAGCAACCTCCTGCTACTCAGTTATATTTGGCACAGGGAGTGCACACAGGGAAATAATCCATAGTGCTCTGCCTGGACCGGCACGTGCCCCGGAGCAAGGTTTGGCTGCCTGGCCCTCCAGCCATGTCCCCCTTCTGCACTCAGCCACCTCCAGTGGTCACTGGTCACCAGCAGCTCCTCAAAGCCTGTTCAGAGCCAGGGGACAGCTGATGTCACCCATGTCCTGCTGGGCTCCAGGAGACCCCAGCTTTGGAATTCCCTCCTGGTAAAAAAGGGGCTGGAAGAGGGTGCATATCCCACTGTGTGAAGTGGATCTCGAGGCAAGAAAAGGAGCTGTTTTCTGAACATTTGTGGTGCCCCCCCCCCCCAGTTGACATCCTAAAGTTTGCTGTTCCAGCTTTCTGAAATCTCAGGATTCTGCAGAGCTCCTCCAGCTCCAGCTGATGCTGCAGGATTTATGGGATCACAAGACACCTCCTTACACCTGGATAGGGACCAAGGCACAGCCAGACCTGCATTTCTACTAACACCAGGATGTGGTGGCATCTTCCACCCTTCCCCAGTGAGGAGACACGGATGTGGAGGGTTAAGCAGAGCTGTCTGATGGGGAATTTCTAGTCTGCACTGTGCTGGGGCTGTGGAGCATGCCTGGATCTGTCTGTGGTGAGACCACAAGGTTTGCTTCTCCCCAGATCCCTGTGGGTTGGTGTGGCCTGGCTCAGGGATGAAGATTCAGGCAAATCAGCACAGATTGAGGAAAGCTGCTGGGCTCTTTTCGTGCTCCCTCCAGTCCTTGGAAGGAGCCAGTGCTGGCCACATCCATCCCCTAAGAAGCAGAACCCAAGAGCCAGCAGCCACCTGGACCCTGGAGAGCTGCCAGTCTCGTGTATCCCAGGGTGGAGGAGGCTGTGGCCATGAGGTGACAAGGAGAGCAATGCCTCTGGCACTGTACTGCTCCACAGCACACACTCCCACAGTCATCCCATCCCGTGTCCAGTGTAACATCTCCTGATTAAATCCAAATCACAGTGGAAAGCAAGGGGGGGGTGGGTGCAGGTTCCATCCCCACAGCAGGTGCAAGGCTGAGCACGCTGAGCTGTACTGCATTGCTCTGGTTATTGGGGAAAAACAAAGCAGCAATTATAAAATCTTCTGGAGAAAGCAGATCACAAGGCTCCAGGGACCCTGAGGAGCTGTAAGAAGGCAGGCAGTTAAAAACCAGACCTGGGAATAACCCTTATTGAGGTGAAGCAGGTCATGGGGAACGAACCAGCTGCAGCACCTGATGGGCACAAAGGCATCCAGCACCTTGGGAGCACCCAAGAGCCCCTCTGCAAGGGATTTTTGCAACTTGGGTACAAAATTCTGCCTAAATGCGATTTTAGGCACCTATGCCCATTTCTGGGCCTCCCAAACCCAGAATTTTTATAGCTACTGTGCACAGGGGGATATACACACCATCAATCTCTTGCAAATAGCTTCTAACCCGCTGATGATTTCAGCTCAATTTGGCAGAGGAGTAAAACTTTCAAAAAGAATTTGTCTTCTGGAAGTTTTGTGGAAATGGTTGGAGGAGAGAGATATTATTTCTAGCCTGGGTGAGGGAAAGACTCATCAGAGAGTCCACACTGCCACTGCTCAGGGCATTTGGGCTCTTGTAACTACTCTCCCTTCCAGACCCACCTGACCAGACACAGCAGCACGGGGCAGGACAGAAGGAGGGAACAGCAGCGTTGCATGTTAATGAAGTTGGGTAATAATAATTGTTTTATTTATAAGCATCCCCCACCCCTGTTGAATCGCTCAGGGCTCTGCACAACAACCACAAAAACAATTGCTCATTAATTAAAACCACACCAACCTCCCTGAGATTGCAAACAGATGGATAAACACATCAGATGATATAATATCCCAGGAACTGGGAATGGGAAGGGACCACCTGTACCAGCCAGCTTGGGCAGGCAGAGGTTTGGCCTGTGCCTCCCTGGAGTCCCAGCCTCAGAGCACTCACCAGGACACCAGAAAACCTCAGGATCCTACAGGCTGCAATGCATCCCCAGAAAAAGTCAGGAGAGCCCTACTCATGTCCTAAAGCCCTGCAGTATCCTAGAAATACCCAGAGATCTTGGAGGAACAGTATCAGTTCTTCCCACAAAGACTAAATAAAAAAAACCTGTTCTTCCTACCAATCCTTCTGCCTGAGCTGGGATGGAAATGCCCCTGCTTCAGCTCTGAGAACAACACCATCCTCATCCTCAGGGCCATCCATCAGCCGGGCACTGTCCATGCTGGAGGCTCTCTGAGGCTGCAAAGTGCTCTGGGAGGGAAAACCCAGAGGAGGTCCACAGGTGAACTGCTCATTGTGGAGTCTGCTGGGTCCTGTAAGTGCCTCCAGCTCGGGGCTGAGAGAAATACAGCACATGGACTTAACAAGTCCCTTCCCAGCCCTTCAGCTCCACACGTGTTTTTCATCTCAGCATCTCCAGCCACTCGCAAGCACCAGTTACCTCTGGATCATCTGCACTAAATAAGGAAAGCACCATTCAATCCATCCACCCCAATAAGCCCAGGAATCACCGAGCCAGGCTTGGTTGTTTGCGATTTAATCAACGAGACAGCAGTGGAGTAAGAAAAGTGACTGAAAAATCCATGATCCCCAAAATCCATCTTCTCTCCCTGGAGAACAAAGTCCCGTGGCAGCAAGGACTGAGCCTCCCACCTGCCCTCCTTCCCCACACCTTTTCCACACTGCAAACCTCGTTTGAGAACACATTCCTGCAGCTGTGTCCCTGGGGGCCCACGAGGGGCTGCCAATATTTCCAGAAAGGTGAGGACGGGCCGAGCCGGCGCTCCTGACTCACGGAGGCAGCTGGAGACTCTCCCCGGCCAGCTGGAGGGTGGGAACAGCTCGTGGGGAGGATGGGGACACAGGGTGTGGGCTGAGCATCACCAGGGATCAGCCACATGTGGGGAGGAGCCGTGGGGCTGCAGCTCAGACACGGCTCCTCGCAGCATCGGGAAGCGACGGGTGCCGATCTCACATCCCTGGGAAGGCACCTTTGAGAAGAGGGTGAGGAAAGGCCTCTGCCTTCGTATCTGCTGCAGGGTTGCAGCCCAGCTGGGGCTCTAGAGGAGGATAGTTTGTCAGGATTGTCCAGCCCAGATTGGCCAGTCGTGAGATTTCTCACCTCAAGGTGCCCAAGAAAGTGGCAACAGGTGAGGCAAGGAAAGACCCCAGCCCCACACAGACCACAAAGAGTGCTCTGGGCAGAAGCTGGGAACATTTTAGCCTCGATTTATGCTGCATACATTTAGTCCTTTTCTTCTCTACAGCCCATTCATCCTCCACATTCTTACATTAGTGTGTTTTATTGAGAAAATAAACTTAAGGAGTTGTTGAGGGAAATGCTGAGGGTGCCACCTCAGGCATTTGTGTCTGCACCTTGGAGAAAAATCCTGAGAGAGCACTAGGGATTGGTTTGCAGGGGGAAGACTTTGTCTGCCCATCCTCCCAGGATGGTCTGGCAACACATTCCTGCCCTGCACCATTGCACAGAGCCACCTGCCCCCATCCTTATCATTCAGGCTTTGTGTGTCCCGTGAGCCCACAGACAGAGCTGACGCCAGCAGAACATTTCCAGGATGCTCCACGCTGACCAACACCTTCCACCCTGCAGCCAGGACACCTGGCAAATTCTTCGTCTGGAAAAGCTCCTGTTAATGTGATTGACCTCAGTTTCACCTGGATCCTTGTGGGAACACACCACATGCTTTGCCTGGGGGCAGGGATTTCTCTTTTATCAAGCCTAGGTATCCCCGCTCATGAATTCTGACCCATTGTGCCACATTCTCACCCAACCTGAGTGGTCCCCCTTGTCCTGGCACAGGACATTACATCCCCAGCTGGGTGGTCCTCATCACACCTCTCCATTCCAGGTGCCAGGAGGAAGAGTGGAGCCATGCTCTGCACAGGAGCACACCCTTGGCCTTCAGCTTGCTCTCCAGTGCTACATCCTTCTCCACATGGATCTGCCTTGGAGAGGGACCAGATGTCCCCAGCTCCATTTTGAGTCTGTGGGAGACAAGGGGACCTGAGCTGTGGGAGGGCTGAGATGAGTCCCACGAGCTGCCAGGGATCTATGCCTGAATAGCAGAGGTCAGAGTCTGGCCCAGGGTTATTAATTCTCATTCCTCCGATGACATCTGCGGCTCTGTGAGGCCACAGCACAGCTGGGGAGCTGCTGTCTTATCAGCTCTCACTCCTGGAAGGCTTCTCCAGCTCTTCTCCTCAAAGGCTGACTTTCTGACCCAACGCAGAGCTCCGTGCAACCTCCGAGGAGCCAGTGGCCTATCTCAGGCCTGGATTTGTCCCCTCAGGAAATTACTGTGGGTCCTGACTGATCTCCAGCGGACCCATCCAAAAAAAGAATAATACAGCTTTTCTGCAGACAACTCTATCTTTGCTACATACCAATCCCATGACAAACCAGCTGGCACGAGACTGCAAGCACGAAAGCAATTTGGCTTCCCTCCTTCTTATGTTGACAGCTTTAAAGCCGCTCTCTTTAAACTCACCTCCCGTAGGTGGTTCGGCAGCAGAGCCAAAGGCTGTGATTACACTTCCAGAATGTTTGTTAGCTGCAGGTCCCCAGGCACCGAGTTCTGGAAAATATTTTTCAAGCAATGTCCTCAGGGTCAGAGGCAGGTTCTCTGGCTTGTTCCTGGCTGACTTCACACTGGGCTATGCATGCTGCAGCCAGTGTGTTTTTTAGGACTTTTTTTAGGACTTTCAGGCAGGCAGACAGATCTGAGAGCCTCTCTGGGTACCAGTCCCCTTAGATCCCATCCTGGAACCAGGAGGATCCTCTGGCTCCCCCCCAGCACAGCTGAGAACAAAGGGCCTGCCGAGGCTCCCTGGGCCCATCAGATAAGGGGGACATGACTTTCTGAATTTCATTACTAAAAGCTCTGCTCTACCCTTGCCTGACTGGCAGGAGAGTCTCAGCATCCACAGCAAGGTGGAAAGGTCTGGGGAAGTGTAAGGTGGGAAATAGAGGGGAAATTTAATTGCAGCAAGTGGGAAACTGGGTGAAACACCCTTCAGGCAGCCCCCCAGCACCAAGCCTGTGTCGCTGGCCCGGGTCACACATCTCCTCACACCAGGAATTCTCCAGCCATGCCTCCAGCTTGCAGTGCACAGGGTAGATGCAAACACCCATGGAAGCAGCTAGGATGTCAGCCTCGTGCCATCCGATGTCTAATCAGCACCACGTTGATCACAGCTTTCCCAGCAGGACAGCTCTGCTCCTGGGTGAGCTGTGGGTTTGAAAGATGGGAACCCAGCTCAGGCTCAAAAGAAGGCTGGCCTGGGTTGGCTCATCCTCTCTTACAAGCTGGGTGGTTTTGTATCTTTAGGGCATTGTCATATTCCTGTCCAACTCAGTTACTGAAGTTAAACCTGTGCTTTAGTGCTGAAACCATAAACCACTCCCCCCCCCCCCAAAAAAAAACCCCAAACAATTAAAAAAAAAACCAAAACAAATCAAAAATACCTCCAAGGGATTGTTTTCCTTAGAAAGAAGGGAAAGAGGTAAGGACAAGGCTGAGTAGGAAGCAGCCAAGCAGATGCAGAGGTCCATGGCAGGGACAAGGGGTTTCTCTATGACATTTAAAGGTGGCACACTCAAAACCTATAAAAAGAAACACTTTTCTACCCAACCCGTGCAACCAAGCTCTTGAATTCCCAGCCTTGAAACTAAACAGTGTCTCATTTTACATACACCACCCAACGAGCCTCAGTGCTACCTCCCAAGTCTTAAGTCATATCACTGGTGACGCTGGAGAAGGGAATGAGAAAAAGGAAACAGGCTGACATATCTGATCTGCTGAAATCACACAAATGGCTCAGCTGAGCAGCCAATTTAAAGGGGAACAGCTCTGCACGAACCACACGAGCTTTGGCTGCGCTGCCACAAGATCTCTGCTCCTTCATTAAATGTGGATAAAAGAGGTCAGGCTCTTCCTTGCCATGGGTATAGGGCCAGGCACCAACCAAAGGAGCACCCAAGGCATCTGAATAACTTAAATTCAAGAATTAGTGCAAGGAGTCTTATGTAAAATGTGCTGTTCAGTAGGATGAAATGATGGCCACACACCAGTGGCTATTTGGAATGAAACCTCTTGTCTTCTTCTTTGCAGCACTGAGACCCACATATGGAAAAACCCAGTGTCCCATTTCTCTCCTCTTCCAGTTCCTACACAAAAAAAAAAAAAAAAAAATAGGGTTGAGGTGTTTTGTTGGTTTCTCATTTTGGTAGGGTTTTGGGGTTTTTTTTGTTTGGTTGGTTGGGTTTTTTTTGGTGTTTTGTTTTTTTTTTGGTTGGTTTTTTTTGTTTGTTTGTTTGTTTGGTTTTTTTTTTTTTTTTGTTTGGTTGGTTGGGTTTTTTTGGTGTTTTTTTTTTTTTGGTTGGTTTTTTTGTTTGTTTGTTTGTTTGTTTGTTTTTTTTTGTTTGGTTGGTTGGGTTTTTTTAGGTTTTTTACTCAGTCAGTTCTGTTCACATTGTAATGCAAAGAAGAGCAGAAACTTGTCAGCCAAGCCAGAATTTCTCTTGGCATCACAAAGTCTACCTTCTGCATTTTGCAGTTTGGTCTTACCAACACCAGGTCGCTGGCTGCATTTATTACAGTTCTGGGTTTGCTTTCAGCACAGAATTATCTCTGGGCGGGACCTGTGCACTGACATGTCACCCTTGATGCTGGAGCATGAAGGAGATAGTTGGAAGTGGAAAAGGTACTGGGATTATAGTTAAAATGCTCCAAGTTAAAGGCAAACTCTGCCAGGGAAGGAAGCTTTCCTGCCCTGAAGGCACTCTGACCATAACCCCATAAGTCACACACCCCTGGTTCACCTCCCCCCGTTATCCAGTAACTGGGTGGGAGGGAGAATGGAGTGGGATCTCCCAAGAGCCTTGGGCACCTGGGGCTGCCTTATACACGACTGACACATTCTTCCATCCACAAAAAACTGTTTATAGGCAACCTGTGGCCTTCCAAAAATGCTAAGGTGGATCAGCACACAGTGTGCCATATCCTTTTTATTCCCTCCTCGCTTATTTTCCACCTGTGTGTTTATTGAGCAAAGAAGCTCCATAAAGAGCTTGGATTTCATCTTCTGCATCAGGGGATTTGACAGTCTGGTAGCTTGTAGCAGCCAGGAGTCCTCTGTCTCCATCCTTGAGTCCACCTGGATGTGTGAATAACATACCCAGGCTCTCCAGGAGCCACGTGGGCACTTCCTCCATACTCTAACTCACATTCAGAAGTGTTTTGGTTTTTTTTTGTTTTTTTTTTGTTCACAAACCTTTCCTCTGGAGTCCCTCTCTTAAATACGGATTGCTGGTGACATTCCTGACGTTTATTCATTGCATCTCTAATAACTATTAGTATTCAAGAGGTCACATTAAGAGCCTGGTGGGTTTCCAGCCACAATTATCCTGCTTTGTTTTACTTGCTTGTCACAGAGCTGGTCTAGGGGGTTATGTTTGTTCTGCTGAAAGAAATCTTTATGGCGTGTTTCAGGCCTGACATTATGACACTGGTAGGCCAGACAATCTGTCGTTGGAAAGAATTTCTGCAAATCCCCAAAGTTTTTCTGCATTTCTATGCTGTCATCTAAAAAGCAGCATCTGCTCTGTAAGGCTGCCAAAAGAAGGTCATATTTTTATTTTTACCAATAAAAGGAAAGGACGAGCCCGCGGTTCAGGCACTGGACGAGCCTTTGGGCAGCCTGGGGTTTGCTTCCCCATTGAGCCAAGATTTTGGGCAGTTGGCCCAGCTGGGGATGGGTACCTTTCCCTGTTTGGAAAGCAAGGAAGTGCTTTCCTTCCAGACCTCAGAGAATCATAGAATTGTTAAGATTGGAAGGGACCTTGAAGCTTATCTTGTTCCACCCCCTGCCATGAGCAGGGACACCTTCCACTATCCCAGGTTGCTCCAAGTCCCATCCAAACTGGCCCTGGACACTTCCAGGGATCCAGGGGCAGCCACAGCTTCTCTGGGCAACTGCTGCCAACGATTTTTTTCAGATGGTCCCCCCAACACCTCTCCATGCCCTTAATGCTCTTTTCTAGTGTGGCTTTGAGCTGGAGTCACCTTGCTTGGTGCACAGACTGGGGGTTAAATGGTCCAAGATCACCACTATTGGTCCCTGCATCTCTCCCTCTCCTCGTTTGGTCCTGCTCCCTCTGGTTCCTCTGCATCTACCTGTTCCCAAACTGCAGTACCTCTTTTTTTTTTTTTTTTTTTTTTTTTTTTTTTCCTTGCAATAGATGCCTTCCTCCTAAATTAGGTTTTTCCTCTTCACTTGGCCTTGCCACAGCTCTGGAAACAAACAGCTCACATTAAAAGTGTTTCTAAGGGAGTGTTATTTTCATGCCATCTTTGCTAATGGCATCTCTGTTGGAAACTGTCAGTTGAATGCTGTTTGACACATCCCTGGCTGTCACACGCAGAGGAGAGCCAGAAAAAGGGAAACCTTCTTTCCAAAGGAGATGAGATTTCAATGGAAGTGTCAGTTTTTAACTTAAGTCTTCTCAAATATTACATTCACAAAAAAGAATTCACCAACAGCTGCACTTCTAAGAGACCAAGGGACTGATTACATCTGTCATGTGGATAATATATTGCCCTTTGAATGATAGGTGTGTACACGAACTTGCAGAGCCTCTATGACCAATGAAGGGACTTCAAAGGTGGTGGTGGGTGGCAGTGGTGGTGGTGGGCTGGGCTGGAGGCAGGGGAGAGCCCGGGGCATTCACTACCTCAGGTGTTTTCAATAAATCTCATGTACTTCACACAAAGATGCTTTAAAGCCCCTTGACAGCCTCAGCATTTTAACACCTATTTTCGATTATGCAACAGGCACTATTTGTAAACAGGTCGAGAAAATGGTATAAGGGAGTTGCATTCGTATTTTAAACAGAAAGCACAGCACTTCAAATGCAAATAGGAGACATCCTGTCTATGAGGACGTTTAGCCAATTGCTTGATGCATGTGGTTTCAAAGATGGTTGACTTCTATCCAAAAGACACAGATGGGATGACTTAGACACAAACAGCTTTTAATTTACCACTTATGTTTCGTCTTTACTTTACCTGCTGCTCTCAGAGCAATAAGGCTGCAAACACAGACCTAGAAAGAGCATTCCTGGTTAGAGCTCCTGGTTAGGCACATGAGGAAACTGTCCTTGAAATGGCCCTGCTGCACTGAAATGCCACAGTTTCCACAGTCAAAAAAAAACCCCACAGAAATCAAGCAGAGTAGACCAGGCCGCCTGTGCAATGGGCAATCCCTTGTTTGATTTAAAATACAGTTCAAAGGTTCAATATTTTAGCATTGAGGGACAAGGCTGTAGCTGAAATACTCTGCAGGATACAGTGGGATATCCTTCTTCTGTTCTCTTCCCTCAGAACAGTGGCACAGCTCTGTTGCAAAACCTATTAAGAAACAGGGTGAAGTTTCACACCATTTAAGTATTAAGGCAGATGGGTAATTCATACTCAAGATATCCAGATACTCTGAGGGGTGATCCAAAGCCTGCTCAGCTCCACAGAAACCTCTGTGATCTCTGGATTAAGCCCAGCAGGCATCTACCAGAAAGGGCAAAGAAAAAGCCAGTTTATTCAGGTGCACTAAAACAGACAAAATAGATAAAAATAAAACATATGAGTTACCAGTCCACGTGTCTACAAGGGGCATAAGTTTCCATCGACCTCTTTGCCTCAGGGACATGAAATAATTGTGATTCTTATGTGCCAAAAAAGCCCTGTGTAAATATTGCTCATTGCTAAACAAAACAAAAGGTTGTTTGACCAAATCAGATGTGACAAAACAAAAAGAACACCACAAGGAAGTAAACATGTGAAGTCCACATTTTCTGAGGGACTCTTGAAAAATGCTCTAAATGAATATTTTGGAGCTCGGTTTTGTGCAGGTGCTAGGAAGTTTTTTACTCAGAATGCCTGGAATATTTTCTCCACTACAGGGAAATTAATAAATACTAGTGCGCCGGAGTCTTTTGTGCCAATACTAACCATTAACTTCTGGCTTCAAGCCACAAGTGTCTACTTTGCAGTGAATTCTGCCACCAAGGGAAAGGTCATTACAGGCCTGTGCTTTCTTCTCGTTAGTGTGTTCCAAAATAATTAACAGAAGTTGTTCAGCAGATGGTTCCCTTTCTGTCAGCAAGTACCTACAGTTTAATGGGTTGTGCAGGATTCCTCACCGTCAGTGGGTGAGGCTGGAAGGAAAATTAAAAGTATCATCTTTGATCCACCCACTTGTAATTAGTTCTTAGGGCTTCGCATAATAGCAAATATAAAGGAGGTGGGAGAGGGGAAATGAAATCATTACAAACCCAGAGATCAGCAGCAGCCATGTAAAGCTGTGATTACGTTATCCAGCGGCATCTCGTTACTGCACAGCCATGGGGTTGTAATTGTTTCAGCTGGGGATTTGGAGATTTACTAATTGTATGTTTTTCAGTGTCCTAGTCTGGAGATTCAGCAGGAAACCACAAAAAAAAAAAAAAAAAAAAAAAAAAGAAAAAAAAGAAAAAGAGGAGATGCCTGTGTTTGTAAACTGACAGTGATGATCCCTGCGTGCCCTTGCAGCAGCCAGAGACCCAGGCAGGAGAGGATGAGCAAGCAGCCAAACTCAAACTCTGCTGCAATCTGGGGGGGAAAAAAGTATCCTTGCCCCAGGAGTTTACGTTGTCAGCAAACAAAGACTGGTCAGGAACTTGGATCACCAACTTCATTTGCAAAAGGAAAACCAAAACTCCCATCAAGGATTTAAGAGCTGCCTCTTCCAAAAGCCTGGAGCGTTTTCCATTCCGTTAGAAGTGCTGGGGTGTGGGCAGCTGCAAATCCCAAGGGATCAATCTCACCTGAGCTCAGCTGTGCAGTCCAGACCCCCTCTGCTCCATCCAGAGGGTCTGAGTCACCCTGCAGAGGCTGGGCCTCTCCATCTCCTCTGGCTGCACAAGGCATCACACTGACGGAAACACTCCAGTTTCCATGGAAAAATAATAAAAATTAGCCCATCCTAATTATTATTGTCATCACTTCTTCTATTCATAGCTCCACTGTCATAGGGCATAGGAACATTCAATGGGACAAGCCAGGACCCCACTTCTGTGCATTTTTTCCTATTGCTGTCGCAAGAGAATTTTTAAAAGATGTTTCTCAGGAGGTCCAGGATGCACCTCTGTGCTTTGGTGACATCAGTGACCTGTGCAAAGTTTCTTGATACTGAATGGGAAGTGGCAAGTGGCATGGGAACAGGAGAGAGGACAAAAAAGGGCTGGTAGGCACGGGGTTGGGAATTTTGGGAACCATCTAGAAATGCACTGTGGTGTGACATGATGAAAGCCACATGGTGGCACAGAAATCTTTGCAAGAGCTTTCGAGGTGGGCAGGAGTGGTTGTAAGAGACAGAGGTGATGCTGAGATAGCAAAGAGTTTGAGCAAAGTTGCAGCTCCTCTGGTGGGCAGAAGAAGCCACATCTTCAAGGAGTGCTGAAAAATTCTATATTCATAGAATCACAGAATAATTTGTGTTGGAAGGGACATTTAAGGGCCATCTAGTTCATCCCTCTGCAATAAGCAGGGACGTTTTCAGCTAGATCTGGTTGCTCAGTCCTTGAACACTTCCAGGGCTGGGTCATCCATCACCTCTCTGGGCCACCTGTGCCAGTTCCTCACCACCCTCATTGTAAAACCTTTCTTCCTCACAGCTAATATTCCTGTATTCTTAAAAATATGTTCTTAAAGTAGGAAAAGTCTGCTCACACTGGCTGCACTTTAAACGTGCAAGGACTTCACAGCTGCCTGAATGCTTGTAATAGGACTGGGGGTTGCAGGAAACCAAGGAAATCCAGAGGGACATTTGGGATCATTGCACTGAGGACCTAGTTAGCTAATGAGCGTGGCTTTGACATTGTCCTCTGTGGCTACAATTTGAAGACAATTCTCTTCTTTTGTTTCTGGGAGAAAAAAAAAATATCCCTTTGGGACCTGTGGTATTGTTTTAAAAAATACAACATTTAAAAAGGCTTTTTACTGAAAAAGTAAAACTAATCTAAATCTTGTGTTCATGCATACAGAGAGGAGCATTTTGGAATGATTCTGAGCTTGGTGAAGCTAAAGAAGTCACCACAGGACTTCATTATGAAAGGAAGAAGCAGTCACACATAGGTATGGTTTCATGGAGCTAAGAAAGGACAGACCCAAAAAATCAGCCACACAGAGCAGAAAAGAAAGGCAAATCAAAGCATCTATGGTGACAGGGCTTTAGAACTCAGAATAAAAGCCTTTTTTGGACAAAGCACTGTCTACAAGAGTCACTGCAAGCAAGAGGCCATCGTTTATTTAATCCTGAACGAGTCCCGGGCTCTCCACACTCACAAGGAGCTCTTGCCTCCATTGCTTTCCCCTCCCAACGCACATGAGCTGTTCCTTCTCCAAATAAACTCATTTTTCAGGGAAAAGGGTCTCATGAGACGACAGGTCTTGCAGCAGTGTCCCTTGTCCTGCCCGAGCCCAGTCCCTGAGCTGCTCTGGCCGCAGTTCTCTGAGGCTGGAGATGAAGGAACGAGCCCTCAACTTCCATAAGGAGTCAAAGCCACTAGAGGGAGTCGATGTGTTTGCATGGCTCACACATCCATTCATCTTCCCTTCCTCACTTTTCCCTTGGAAGAGAACGGGAACAGAAAGGGAGGAAAACACACCGGGAAGCTGCTCAGGACATTGCTCAACTCCCACCGGTGAATGCTGCAGTAGCTCCACTGACTTCAGTGTTTCCAGTGAGTAGGATTGCTCTGGGTTTCCAACCGTGTAACTCAGCAGAAAATGGTCTGTTGGAGTCCCCAGGAATATTTATGTAAGTCTCAAGATCCCACCAGGAGAAGCAAGGGAAAATTGAGAGTCCAAAAAAAAGTTGGATGGTGGAGGTGCTGGAAGGACTACGCAAACTGACAGGGAAAGGCAGCAGGAATTACATGGGCTGGGTTTAGGGAGAAGGCTGAAGTAAGGGACAGGGCACTGGACTTTTTGTGAAGAAAGGATTGTTATAAAAACATCAGGCTGTCCAGCACCACTTTCTCTCCACAGGCAGTGTGGGAGGAAGGGCTGGTGGCTCACACCCTCCACCTCAGGATCCAGAAGGACTCGCCCTTGTGTCACTGAAGAAAGCAGAGATCCCCCAGCCCTGCACTTCCACCAGTTACTGCTCTGTGAAACACAACCTAAAGGCAAGGAAAGTACCAAAGGTGGAGGTGTGCAGTTTTCTGGGA